>NC_047048.1:36094059-36397089 GCF_011762595.2 Tursiops truncatus | reverse complement strand
CTGCAGATAAGCCAGGACCCTGCCCTGCAGCCCCAAGCAGCCTCAGTCTCCTTCTCTGTCAAGGCGGGGGAGTGGCCAGGGTGCCTGCTCCCCAGTCCAGATGCCAGGCGGGGTCTGGGGGCCAGCCGGAGCCCCCAAGGAAACATCTGCACATTCCAGACGCATGTGGTCAGCAGTGGAGGCGAGCACCAGGCCCCAGCCCAGCACCCCACCCGGCGCTGGCCGCCACGCTGGAAACAGGGCTTGGGGGGGAATGGGCTCCGGAGAGGCCGCCTGCAGATGTTACGTAACCACTCTGCCCGAGCCAGCAGCTGCCTCCTCCCTCTGGCAGGACAGGACAGAGCTGCGGCAGAAGGCCCCCCACTCCCCATCCGAGGCCTAGGGCTCCTGCTTCCCGCTCTCGCTGGGCTTCCAGAAATGCAGCCTCAGCTGCCCTGTCCTCTCCATGGAGGCCCCAGGGCTCCAGGGAAACAGGCTTCCCTCAGCCCAGCCACGGGGGACCCCCAACACATCCCCTCAGGAGCCAGGTTGAGGCAGAAGGGATGAGAGGCCACAGGCTGGTCCCGGTGCCCTGGGACCCCACAGGCTGGTCCAGACCCCACCCACATGCTCGGCTCCCAGTGCCCCCACTCGACGCCGCGGTAACGGCTCCTTTTGGCAGTGGGACGGGGTGGGTCAGTTTGAGTCTAGTAACCTCACTCTGTCTTCATTCCCTTCTATTTATGGTGAGAGAGGCTGGCTTCCAGGGGCGGAAATGATGATGTTTAAATTAATGAATTCAAGTTTTGGAGAGAGAGCCGATCTGAAGAAAAACATGCGGAGAGGGTGAGCTGCAGGGGTGGGCAGGGGGCAGGCTCTTGGCGCAAGGGCATGGAGGGGCCAGCCCGAGCCACCCACCCCCATCTGGCGCCAAACTAGGGCCCAGAAGGGGGGTCTGGACCTCAAAGACAGGGAAAGGCCTGCGAGAGCCCCCTGGCGCCTTGTCCCAGGGCGTCGGAATAGGAGGTGGCCTGTGTTTCCCTGAGCATGTTATGGGCTCCCTCACCTGGCGTGGCCATCCCACGACTGAACCATCACCAGGATGAGACACAGGCGTCTGGTGTGGTGACATCCCCTGCCCAGGAAACCCCTGGAACTACAGGCCAGGACAAGGAAGGGAGCCCCGAAGAGGGGCCTTCCCAGATCAGCCTACAAAGAGGCAGCCACCGTCAGGGCATTAATAAGACTGGGGGCAGGGGGTGGCGAAGGGCTAAGAGGGGACCCTCCCAGGAGAGGGCCCAGCTTGCCCCTCCACCTGCAGCTGGGGATTTGGGGCCACTCTTCAGGGCAAGGGGAGGAAAAGGACCAGTACCCATGGACACTGGCGCCCATGTGCTGCCTTCAGCTGGGATGTCCCTCTGCACTCTGGCCCGTCACAGTCAGCCAGGGCAGGGGCTGCGCCGACCCCTTCTACAGATGGAAACGCTGAGGCTCCAGGAGGCTGCCCTCCTCACCCTGTGGTCGCTCCCAAGAGTCCGAACAGTGAGGGACAAAGGTAGCTGGGGCTCTCCCCATCCTGGCCTGGGAGCCGGCACATGGCCTCCAGAATTCCAGGGGCAGAAGCATCATCCAGCGTGGCCAGCAATCCCGTCACCCAGTCAGCCGCTGGGCACGGCCACTGGGCTATAGGGCTCAGTTTAGAGGTGCAGGATCTGGAGGCCCCGGGTGCTTTTAGCCTTGCCCAGAGCACTGGCCCTCATTCCTCGCCTCAGCCAAAAGGCAAGGCTGGCTTCTGCCCCGCCTCAGGACAGAGCCCTTTCCAGGGCAGCCCCATAGGATCCAAGAGTGGACTCCAGGCCTGCTAGAACTGGGGACACACTTTGCCAGGCCTGGGCCCATGGGCACCTCAGAGGGAGAAAGAGCCCTGCCCACTGTGGTCCCCAAACGTAGCCCCCTCCCTGGCATGGGCGGCTGGGTACCACTGGGCCCTTCGGCAGAGACAGCTGCCAAGCCATAAAGAACGAGGTGTTCCGGGAAGAAAGGACGTGAGCCGCATTTTCCAGCTGCGATTGCCCGACAGCGAGACTGCAGGCACGTGGCCTGGCCAGCCAGCACGGAGGGTGAGCCCCAGCGCACCCATCCCAGGCGGCGGCCGCCACCCCAGACAGCGCGGCCGGAGCAGGGTGTTTTCATTCCAGCACTCGGTGGGCTGGGCCCGGCTGGGTTCCCGTTGTGGCGCTGGCCACCGCAGAGTGTTCCGGAAAGGAAAATGTGTGTCTCATCCAAAATGGCTTCCTCACTTGAAACCAAACCCCAGCCGGGGTCCCCCTCGGGAGCCAGGGTCCCCACACACCCACCTACATGGCACAGGCCCCCCGGGTGGGGGGCGAAGGTGGCGGCACCGCCACCCGACCAGCTGTCACAAGATGGCAGAGCAGCCGGAGAGGAGCCCGAACCTAACCTCTGAGGCAGAAGCCACAGGACGGGCCTGCAGAGATCTGGGAAAGGGAGACCGAGTCTGCGCACGCTGGGCACACCTGACCCGAAAGCGCCTGCACCAGTCAGCTCCTCAAGGGCCAACTCGAGGGCTGCAGTGAGCGGGGCAGCCACGGGGAGCACTGAGCAGCTCGAGTGTGCGCAGATTCCAATGGTGCCTCATCAGCTCAGGGCACAGAACAAGGTGTACACGAGAGCTCACAGTGCGGTTTATGCCTCATAACTTCACCATGTTACACATCCACACATGAAGGCATCGAACACACAAATGCATAAAACAGATAAAAACACAAGAGAAACATGCGAGGTATGATACATCCCAACAGCCACCTGGCTTTGCGTTGAAGTCACCTCTGAGGCCAGACCAGAGGAGGCAGGAAGGCTTCTGAACATGGGGCCTCCTGGACTGGGTGCCAAGGGGTGTGTAGGAGCCTGCCTGCCCAAGGCTAATCTGTGCGTTTCCCATCTGCTGCAGCATTTGGTCTGAGCAACACAGTCACGGGCACATGTGCTCCAGCTCAGGGGCACCTCTCCTCAGGCTTTTTGTCTGCTCTGTGGCAGGGCAGGTCCTAGGGGCCCAACTCCTGCCAATGCTTGGGTATAAGGTAATGGGCTCTGAGAACACAGAGAAGGGACAGGGGGGCCACTCTGACAACAGTTATGATTATCGTGGCCACCATCAACTGAGTCCCGTGGGTGCACCATACACCCTCACCTCTGACGCCCCACAACCACATAAGGTTCATCCACTCATGGTACCCATTTTGCAGGTGAGGCAACTGAAACTCAGAGAGGCCGAGTGACTCAGCCAAGGTCATACAGGAAGCGGAGGAGCTGGGATGTGAACCAGGTCTGACCCAGAGCCTAAGTCCCCTACTCCTGTGTTCCTTGCCTCCCTCCTGGAACCAAATAGAAAGTCAGTGGGGAGGACCAGAGCCCGGACAGCCAAGGGAATTTCAAGGAGGGAGCTGGTGGGAAGGGCTGGGGAGGGCAGGCCCAGGCAAGCAGCTGGGGCCTGAGTCCAGAGCCCACCTGGTCCCATTCAAACATAACCCAGACCCACTCAGGGATGCCCCCACCGCCACCTCTGTCTGCTGACGAAGCAGGTCACTGGTGCTGTACCCCAGGCCCCCGAATGCAGTTCCAGGGATATGTCCCAGAGCGTGCTGATGAAATCACCTCTCTGCCACAACCTACCAGCCACGTGACCCTAGGAAGTGACTCAACCTCTGGGAGCCTCAGTTTCCTGGTCTGTAAAATGGAACCAAGTGTGGTTCTAACCCAACTGCATTGGGGCAACACATCACAAGAAAAGGGCTCAGCAGAGAGTCCCCACTCATGGCAACCGTGGAGAAGACAAGGCGGCTGCAGAAGTGGGGTGCACCCCTGGGATATTTTCTTCAGAGATTTGTTTTATAATTCACATACTATAAAGCTCACCCTTCTAAAGTTTACAATTCAGTGGTTTTTAGTATATTCTCAAGGTTGTGCAACCACCACCACCATCTAATTCCAGAACATCTTCATCCCCCAAAACAGAAACCCCACAATGCTTGGCCACCATCCCCCACCCCCATCCCCCATCCCAGCTGTAGACACTAGTCTGCTTGTGCCTACATGGATTGGCCTGTTCTGGACATTTTTTATCAGTGCAATCATGCAACATGTGGCTTTTTGTGTCTGGCTTCCTTCACTGAACATGTTTTCAAGGCTCATCCACCCTGTAGCATGTATCAGTACTTCATTCTTTTTCATGGCTGAATAATATTTCATGAACAGACCACATTCTGTGTATCTATTCATCTCTTGATAGACACTTGAGTTGTTTCCACCTTACAGGTACTATGAATAATGCTGCTACGGGCACTTGTGTACAAGTTTTTGTGTGGACGTAGGTTTCGTGTCTCTTGGGTGTACATACACCTGAGAGGAGAATGGCTGGGCCCTATGCTAACTCTATGCTTAGCTTAATCTTCTGAGGAGCTGCCATACTGTTTTCCAAAATGCTGCCCCATCCTACATCCCCACCAGCCGTGCACGAGGATTCCAATTTCCCCACGTTCTCACCAACACTCCTTATTGTCTGTCTTTTGGTGACAGCCATCCCAGTGGGTATGAAATGGTATCTCACTGTAATTTTGATTTGCGTTTCCCTGAAAGCTAGACACTGAGCATCTCTTCATGTGCTTATTGGTCATCTGTGTATCTCCTTTGGAGATTGAACTGTTCAGATCCTTTGCCCATTTTTTTAGCATTGAGTCATAAAGGTTTTTATGTATTCTAGCTACAAGTCCTTCATCAGATAGATGGTTTGCATGTTTTCCCCACCCTGCAGTCGTTTTGCAGGTGTGTTCACCCTCCTGGATGGTGGCTGTCCTCACTGCTCCCAGCTACTGCCTGGCTCCTGAGGGTTACTGGCACTGGAAATGCTCTGGTGTTGGTCCCTTCGTGTCCCCAGGTGTCACAGATGAAGCTGAAGCCTTCCCATTCACCTGCCTGACCTGCCAGGGGACCTTACAGAAGGCAGTGTGTGCCCTCTTGTCCACAGTTCAGACAAATCTGCAGTCTGTGTCTTACCACAAAACTAATGTTACATGTGCACTTAGTCTGCATTTCCAAGTGCCAGCTATCATATGCAGCTCAGGTAATGTGAGGGTGAGACCAGCTGAGTACGCAGGACACCCAGGGCCTCCTGAAACCCACTGTCTCCACGCCCCAGCTAGTGTTCTTTCTAGAAGATGCCAATCATGACGCTTCTCTCCTGGGTCCCTCAATGCTGCCCCCCTGCTCTCTCGATAGAGGCCCCACCGCCCGCCCCTCCATCACCTGGCACCTCTGAGACTCTACCAGGCTGTCCCCTCTATCTGGGACGCTCTCTCCCAGCCCCTGCATGACTCCTGCGTGAGCACTGAGTCTTGGCTTCAATGTCACCTACACTGGGGATCCTTCCAGGGAGCCCCTCCAAAATGGCCTCCTCCTTATCATCTGTCTTTTGGTTTAACACTAGCTCTGCTGTCATAAAAGCCTCAGAGACGTGGGCCTTGAAGACCCCTGGCACAGGGCCAGGAACACAGCAGCCAGGCCCTCCCTCTGGTGAGGGCCCAGAGACAGGGCCCTCCGCTGCCCCGCCAGCCCTCAAGGCAGCCATGTGCATGACACCTGCAATTTAACACGTTACACACACGCCAGGCCCACGCCAAGCCCAGGGGTCTACTCCCTGATGTCCATCTTCCCTCACACCCATGTCCTGTGCAGGCCCCAGGGGCTGAGTCGCCCAGAGATTCCCCTATTATTTAGGGGCACAGGTGAGGAAGGGCGAGGCCCTGGGTGCCCCCAGCCAATGGAAGACCCTAAGGCCCCAATATTTTAATCAGCAAACCAAGTGCCTATTGAGTCCCTGCTCTGAGCCTAGTCCTAGACCCAAACATTCACAAGACAGTACGAGGCCCACTTTGGGCCCCTGGCCAAAATTAGCAGCTCACATCACCTGAAAAGCTGTCAGCCAAAAGCAACCACACCTGAAAATGACTGACAGCACCTGGAGCAGTGCTGTCACATCTAGAACTCTCTATGCCGTCCCGTCCAACATGGTAGCCCGCTGGCTCTGTGGCTCGAGCACTTGAAATGTGGTTCACCATACAACACAGCTCTGGACCCGACCATCACTGTACAGGAAGAACACCAAGGGCAGAGGGACACACAGAGACACAATCCAAAAGAAGGTGCCGTCGGAGCCGGTTTCTTCAATAAATCGCACAAGAGGAAACAGATGGAAGGAAAGCCTACACATCCACAGAGATTTAAAGGACATCAACTAACCGCACTGCCACTGTGTGGACCTTATTTGGGTCCTAATTCAATCTACTAAAAAAACTGAGACAACCACAAATTTGAACACACTGGACATGCAAAGTGATCAGGGTATTATGCACTGTTTTAGGTGTGATCGAGGTGTCACCATACATTCCAAAATGCTTACAGATCAAAAGTAGGATGGCTGGAATTTGCTTCCAAAATGGGTTGGGGTGGGGTGGAGGTGTGGAGGGGTAGGCCAGGCCACCGGGCAGTGGGTCCATGAGGTTCATCACACTATTCCTCCCACTTTTGTGTATGTTCAAACTCTCCAGGATAAAAGCTTTAAAAATAGGAGAGCAACAACATTTTACTGAGTAACGTCATCTTCTTCAGGCTGTCATCTCCCAGCAGCATCACTTAACCCAAGAAAGGCTGCGGTCTCAGACTCCTGGGCTATCCTGCATGCCGAGGCCCAGGGGCCCCGAATCCCCCACCAGCCAGCCCCTGTCCTCCCACCCAAGTCTGGACACAGCTGTCCTGCCACACCTCAGGCTGGCCAAGGAGTCTCAAATGGAGGCGTGGCTGCGAGACACTGATGACAGAGACGCCAGGCCTGAGCCCGCTAGAGGAGGCTGCTGGTGAAACCCAGGAGGCAGGGGTACTGGGGCCCCTGGACACGCACACCCTCACCCGGGAGGCTCCCTGGCATCTCTGAGCTCAGCCCTGCTCCCTTGGAGAAGAGAAGCCTCACCCACCTCCTGCTCCCTGAGGAGGGGGTTTGCAGGGTGGACAGGCAGAATGGCTGGGGCAGCCCACAGAGCACAGATGGTGGCCTGAGGGACTGGGGTGAGGGGGCCTTAACATTTGCACCCAAGGGCCCAGTTTACCATTTTGCACCCAGTCCTCTGGAAATCTCCCAGAGGCAGCTTCAGAGTGTCAACAAGAACATGAAGTCTCCTCTATTCCCCATCCCCCTCCTCCCAGAGTCCCATCATCACATGCTGCAGGATCAGCAACCCTGGGAATCCTGCTGGCTCAGGCCAGGCCACCAGCTCCCTGGACCTCCAAAACCCAAGACCAGAGCCTAAGGGGACACATGCAAGGCAACAGGCTCAGGCTCCGCTGCTATGCCTGGGAGCCTGCACCCTGCTGCGGGCCCCTGGCCAAGCTACCAGTGCCGTTTATTTCCTGGACAGCTCCTGGACGCCAAAACGCCGCCAGGTGATGAGGAAGCGGGAATAACCAGCAGGAGCTGGGGCCTGACCCCCCAGCAGCTCTCAGCCCACGAGAGATGTATGTAACCTTACTCACAGCATTGAGAAACAAGGAGTGGCGTGGATCCAAAACGACTGTGTAGGCACTGGCTCCAGGCCAGAAGCCCACCTCCACAGAGACAGCCGTGATGGCAAACACTTAAGCTGGCAGGGAGCAAGATGACAGCGTGGCCCCATGGCTCCCAGCCGCTGCCCCTGGAGAACCTGGTTGCCCCCAGCCCCCAGCCCCAACCCCCAGCAAAGCCCCAAGGAGGACCCATCCAGGAAAAGCACCCACCCCTGCCCCACCCGCCAACATCCAAACTCGTCTGAACACTGGCCATGAGGGTCCTCCTCATAAAAGGTGGCCACACACTGGAGTCACCCAGGGAACATTACAAAACCAAATCCCAGGTTTAATAAGCCTGGGGATGTTAAACCCCCACCAAGGGATTCCAGCATGCAGCCAGGGAGTGATGGAGTCCTGGCTTAGGTGTCTGCAAGTACCCAAACGGGGCCGGAGGGATGTGGATAAGCAGGCCCTGAGCCTGTCCCCATCTCTGGGGACAACCATCTGAAAATCTCAGTCCCCTGAATCCCTTTCAATCCAACCCTCCTCACAGTCAAACCCTGCCTCTGCCATGTACTGGCTGTTACTTGCTACTTGTGCTTGGACAAATCACATCACCATCACCTCTGGGCTGTTTTCTCATCTGTAAAATGGGCATCTTCACTGTACCTCACCTCAGAGGATTAGGATGAGGGTTATGTGTGACAGTTCACAACCAGAGCTTGGCACAGGTCCGGGCTGGAGGCAAGCTCTCCATAAAGACTGCCTGTTATTATTTCTGCCAAAATGCAAACCTGACAATTGCTTTTCAGCGTTTTAAACCCCTTCATGGGCATGCTACCCCCCTACTGTTCCCAGGATAACATCAGAACGCTAAACTGCACAAATGAGGCCCTTCATGACGCCAGCCCACCACCCATCCTGCTCCCACTCCCTCACACTACCCCTTCCCCCCACAGCTGCCACACTGGAGGTGTACCCCTACACCCACGTTCGACCAAGTCCAGCCTCCAGTCCTTTGCACACATGGTTCTCTCCTCCCTTCCCCTAAACCCACCTTCCTACCCCTCAAATAACAGGCCAATTCTTACACATCCATCAAATTCTTGTCCACCCCCTCCGGAGAGCCTTCCCTGTCATCCCAGATAGAGCTCTCCACCTCCTAGCTTCCTACTCCTGGGCTCCCAAGTGCTGGGTATGCCCCCAGGCCAAGCTGCATCCTATTAAGCTCTAATTAGAGTTTAAGTGTTTTTCAGAGACCTTCCCGCCCCGCCTCCGCACGATGCTACAGGCCCCCAGTCAGCTGGCGTTAGCGGAGCCCCACCGGGTTGTGCGATGTCTCTGCCTGCACAGAATCCGGTATTTTCCTATTTCCCTCTGGCTGAGGCCAGGCGGGCTGAGAGCCGGCCCCGGTCCCAGGTTTTCCTTATTTAGTCGGGCCGACCTCACTGCGCTGGAGCCTCGCCCTGGGAGAGGCCTGGCCCGCACTCCGTTTCCCCTTCTAGAGGCCGGGGACGCGCCCACGCCCTGTGAGGCCCGCCAGGCCGGCGGCCTGCCCGGCCGGCCTCTCCCCGAAGGGTGCAGGCGCCCCGCGCCCCGCCGGGCCCCGGCAGCCGCCAGTCCTTGCGCCCGCCGGGCGCCATGGCAACCGCCCGGCCCGCGTTGCGGGCGGCGGGTTACTCACAGCGCTGTGGCGTCCGCGGGGATGCGCAGCGCGGGCCCGAGCGTCCGCAGTCCGCGGCCGGAGCAGTTGACGCGGCAGGCGGCGCCGGGCGCCGGGCCGCAGAGGCAGGGGGGCGCGCACGGTCCGCAGCCGCGCCCGGGGACCCCCGCCAGCGCCCCGAGCCACAGGCCCAGGCCCAAGGCGAGCGCCAGGCGGGCGGGCGCGGCGGGCGGCATCGTCAGGGCAGTGCAAGCATGGCCCCGGCCCGGTCCCGAGGCCCCGAGCCCGCCCGGCCTCGGAGGCCTCGGCTCAGGGTGGGCCCGCGCACGGCATGGCTGGGCGCGGGAGGGGGATCTGGCGGCGGCGCGGCCGCGGCCTGTCTGCCTGCGCGACGCCCGCTCGGCACTCTGGCCCGGTTCTGAGTCCGCAGCCGTCCGCTCGCGCGCTGGCGCTGCAGTGCGGGCCGGCCGTCGGCTCCTCCTCCTCCCGGCGCGGCGCGGGGCGGGGCTCCCTTAGGCACCGCCCCCTGCTCCGCCCTGTTGGGCGCGGCGAGGGGCGAGCGCCAGGGCGGGTCGCCCCAAGGCTCCGCCCTTCGCTCTGCAGCTTGGGGGCCTGCGGGGCGGGGCTAGATGGGCGGGGCGCCTGGAGCTCCTCCCTTCGCACAAGCAGTGGGCCGGGCCTCGGGCTCTGCTCCCCAGGGAGGGCAGTCTAGGTCTGCGCTCTTCCCCCTCCCCGCCGCGTGCGCCCCTCCCAGACCTCACTCAGCGCCCGAGCAGTCACAACACTGAAAACACCAGCCGGGACCTCCGAGCGCCCGTTACGCGCGCTCATCCACTCCCAGCGCCTCTGTCCCTCTCCGCCACGGCGGTTTCCAGAACGCCTGGCACACAGTAGGCACTCAATAAATGCGCATCGCCTCCTCTCGTGGAGTTACCAGGGCGCCGGCGAGGAGTGGCGGCTAGCTCTCGCTGTCACGGTGGTGACGCCCAAGTTGGGCCTCACCTGGGCGGTGAAGTTCAGCCTCCCGGCCTCCCGCCGGCCGCTGGGCATAGGCTGCGCTCTGCGAGCCAGGAAGCCCACGTCCTCCCGCTCCGGCCGCAGTTTGCCCGCTCTTTCTGTTCACGGCGCAATGTACTCTGTGCTGTGACTCTGCCAAGGGAGATTTTGTTTCTCTGTGTGCGCAGGATTTAATTACGAAACTAACGCAGGTGGTGGGAAGAATCCAAGCCGAACAACATGGATGAACCCTGAAAACATGCTAGAAGCTAGACAAAAAGGACCACATATTATATGATTCCCTTTATTTAAAAATGTCCAAAACAGGGGCTTCACTGGTGGCGCAGTGGTTGAGAGTCCGCCTGCCGATGCAGGGGACACGGGTTCGTGCGCCGGTCCGGGAAGATCCCACATGCCGCGGAGCTGCTGGGCCCGTGAGCTATGGCCGCAGAGCCTGCGCGTCCGGAGACTGTGCTCCGCAACGGGAGAGGCCACAACAGTGAGAGGCCCGCGTACCAAAAAAAAAAAAAAAGTCCAAAACAGGCAAATCCATAAAGACAAGAAGTAGATTAGTGGCTCCTGGGGCTGGAGGGAGGGGGAATGGGTAGTGACTGCTAATGGGTGTGGGGTTCCTTTTGGGGATGATGAGAACCTTCTGGAATTAGATAGTGGTGATGACTGCACAGCCTTGTGCAGTGTACAGGCTAAATCACTGTGCAGTGTACTAAAATCACTGAATTGTGCTTCCTAAAAGGATGAATTTTACGGTATGTGAATTATATCTCAACTTTTAAAATAATGAAGAAATAATAAAATTGTTTGACCATTGGGCCACGAGTGGATACCTGACCCACCCTGGTCAGATGAGTCCCTCCTCCAGAGCCTGGACAGAGTGGTCACAGGGAGGAGGTCACCAGACCCCCATGTGAGCAAGGCCTCTGTACCACTGTCTGGAGACTTGGTGTCAGGCCTCATCCTGAGACTTCCCAGCTTCCTCTCTGTGCTCTGTCTCTGCTTAAGCTAGCTGGAAACCTCAACTAAACCCACAGGTGCTGGGCCCATGTCCTGCTGCCACTTGCTGGGGGAGTCCAGGCAGGACCACTGTGGGGCACACTGAAGCTCTGCTATTCACCTGGGCATGAAGCAGCACCCAGATGCCTGCCTTTCTCATCTGGGTAATGAGAATAGTAAACCTACGTTTTAGGGCTGGGGGAAAATCACAACAGCTCAGAGCCAGCTCCCAGGAAAGACCCAAAGAAGAAAAGGTCCCCAGCACAGGCACAGGCCAGGGATGAACAGGGAATAGCCTGCCATGTCTCACAGGTCAAACAACCCAGGAGCAGACAGAGGATCTCCAGCCTGTGGCCTGGGGTAGGGGAAGGGGATGGTCCTGCTCCAGCAGCTGTGGTCCATTCTCAAGACTCAGTTCTCACAACGCACTTTGTCTCCAAATCAGTATCTTGGAGCAGTTTGGGGGAGTGACTTAAGTTAGACATGAGGAGGAACTTCCATCCTAACAGGGAGGGATTGTGAAATCTGCAAACCTTTTGGGACTCATGAACCTTTTTACACAGAATCACAGAGGGAGTGCTTGGGAACCCAGTTTGGAAACACTGGCATGGGGGCTAAGCCAAGGTGGGGTTGATGGGATGAGACAAGGGGAGGGGGAAGGAGCAGGAGGCCCAAGTGGGAAACAGTCTCAGGACTGGTTGTGGGAGAAGTGGGAGGAGGAGGAGGCTCAAATGATGCCCTGCCTGGAGGTTGGGAGCCAGAATGGGTGGAGAAACTGTTTGCTGGGGGAAAATGGGGGATGGGAGGATGTCCCAGGGAAGGAGAGATGTGGAGGGAAAGGTGAGGATGGGGTTCTGGACAGATGGTGCTGGGGCCACTTGAGAAGGTACCCAGAGCGTAGCTGGAAGTGGGGTGTGAAGCTGGAAGGGGGTTGGTGAGCGCACCTAGGACAGGTGGAAAAATCCAGAGGCAGGGAACCCCAACCTAGAGTTGGGGAGGAGGGAGACCTTAAGGGGAGTCTAAGTGAGACAGCCAGAGAAGTAGAAGGAAACTGAGGCACAGTGTATGGAAGTTGAGGGAACAGCTACAGGGGAGAAGTCAACAGGGGCTTGGGCTACAGGAACAGAGCAGGGCTGGGCAGGCGCAGCTGAGAGTCCCTCCCTGATCCCCCCACATACTGCACAGGCCCACATGTACCTCCACTTGGGGCTTCCAGAACTCTCTACAGCCTCACACCACCTGGACTTTCCCCATGTTCTTTCCTTTGCTTGGAATGCTTTTCCATCCCACCCCATGCAGACTCAGCTGAGGTGCCTCCTCCTCCAGGAAGCCTCCCCAGCCCCCATCTCATGCTCATTCACATCACACAGCCATTCAGGGGACACATTTTTGAGCTATCTACTGCAAACCAAACATTTGTCCCCCAGTTTGTCAATACCCCTACTGGACAGCACTCCTCAGGGTCAACCTGTGCCTCCACCCTGCCATGTTGCTGCACGAAACTGAAGGCATGGTGTTCACCAGTGACCTTTACTGAGGGCACGTTGAGTGGAGGGGCTGGTAGGAAGACATATGCCAGCAGGTTGGTAGTAAGTGAGGGGGTGTAGACATGGCTTGTTTCACTGTTTCTAGAAGATTAGACATGAAAGAAAAGAGTCAAGGGACAAGAGAGGGACACAGAGCAATGGCAAAAGTTTTTTATTTTTTTAAATATATTTTTAAAAATATTTTTATTTATGTATTTATTTGGCTGCGCCGGGTCTTAGCTGTGGCATGCGAACTCTTAGTTGCAGCATGTGGGAGCTAGTTCCCTGACCAGGGATTGAACCCAGAGCCCGCTGCATTGGGAGAGTGGAGTCTTAGCCACTGGACCACCAGGGAAGTCCCGAAAGTTTTTTAACATGGGAGAGACTTGAACCACTTTCCAGGCTAAGGGAAGAGTGTCAACAGAGAGGGAGAAGCAGACCACAGAGAAAGAAAAAGACTGTGTGCACAGGAAGTGAAAGGATTAGTGGTGAGAACTTCTTGAGAGATTGGAGGGAGGAAACCCACATCCTTCAATTCTACACCCATTCATTCATTGCCTTATTCCATTGTCTCTTCACAACTCTGGGAGGTGGATTCTATTATTATTCCCTCTATTAAATGAGGTAACTAAGGCACAGAGAGGTTAAGAAATTTGCCTGGTCACACAGCAGGTAAGTGAAAGGACAGAGATTACTTTCCAAACCCAAGCTTTTAGTTCCAGTCAATGATAAACTGATAAGATTCAAGGACTCAAGATGAGAGAAGGTAAACCCATAAGAGGCAGTGATGTAGGGGCTTCCCTGGTGGTCCAGTGGTTAAGAATCTGCCTTCCCATGCAAGGGACACAGGTTTGATCCCTGGTCAGGGAGCTAAGATCCCACATGCTGTGGGGCAACTAAGCCCACGCACCACAACTACTGAGCCCACACACTCTAGAGCCTGTGTGCTGCAACTACAGAAGCCCATGCACCTGCACTCTGCAATGAAAGATCCTGCATATCACAGCCAAATAAATAAATAAATTTATTTTTTAAAAAAAAGAGAGACAGTGATGCAAAATGAGCAAAACAGATTAATTATCTAAATGATGGTTTGAAGGTGGTTGTGGAGTAAATGCAATTGTTTGGAAAGGATTTCTAAAATAGAACAGACATATATATATACTTTTTTTTTTGCCACACGTCATGTGGTACCTTAGTTCCCTGACTGGGGATTGAAACTGCACCTCCTGCATTGGAAGCACACAGTCTTAACCACTGGACCACCAAGGAAGTCCCCAGGAAAGACATATGTTTAAAGAAGAAAATTAATTATCTTGGACTTTCCTGGTGGCGCAGTGGTTAAGAATCCACCTGCCAATGCAGGGGACATGGGCTCGATCCCTGGTCCAGGAAGATCCCACATGCCGTGGAGCAACTAAGCCCCTGCACCACAACTACTGAGCCCGCACTCTGCCACAACTACTGAAGCCCATATGCTCTAGGGCCTGTGTGCCGCAACTACTGAGCTTGTGTGCTACAACTACTGAAGCCCGCGCACCTAGAGCCTGTGCTCTGCAACAAGAGAAGCCACCAGTGCAGCCAAAAAAAAAAAATTAATTATCTGGAAATCAAATTCTGTAGACTATTTCAGCAAACCACCTGGTGAGTCAGAGGAAATAAAATGTGCCAAAGATCTTGTCTGATTCAGAGAGTGGGACATGAGAGAGATGTTTAATTCTTGATAAAATATAGATTTAAAAATTTTTATTAATAGTTAATGATAACTATTAACATAAAATAAAGGGGAAAACTAGAGGTGGGGGGAAAGAACCAAGAAAACTTGATCAGCCCAAGCAGGAAAGAATTAAAAAAGGAAATAGTGGATCAGTGTATTAATCAGAACACAAACTAAGACCAAGCATGTGGGTGATCATTATAAATATAAATGAGTTAAATTCCCCTGTTAAAGAGCAAGGATTCTCATAATAAGAAGACACACTAAATCCAGGTAAATGTGGTTTACAGGGACACAGCTAAGACAATAACCCAGAAGGCTGAGAGTAAAGAAATAGAAAAATAAAGACACAAGAGGGTGGGGTGGCGGTATTAATACTAGAAAAATAGAACCTAAAGCAAAAGATAGTAAATGGGGAAAGAGTCCAATTTTTTTTACACTAATTAAAGGTATAATCTGTGTAGAACATATAATGCTCAAAAAATAGAACGTCAGAGCTTCCCTGGTGGCGCAGTGGTTGAGAGTCCGCCTGCTGATGCAGGGGACACGGGTTTGTGCCCCGGTCCGGGAAAATCCCACATGCCGCGGAGTGGTTGGTACCGTGAGCCATGGCCGCTGAGCCTGCGCGTCCGGAGCCTGTGCTCCGCAACGGGAGAGGCCGCAGCAGTGAGAGGCCTGCGTACTGCAAAAAAAAAAAAAAAATAGAACATCAGCACACACAACTAAACTGTTGAAAACTCACAAAATCATTGTGGAGGCTTTCTTACACCTTCCTTGGAATTTTACAAATCAAGTAGACAATTTTTTTAAAAATTCAGTAAAGATATGGAGAGTTTGAACAGCACAGTTAACAAGTTCTAGTTTATGTAACAGTATTTTGTCAAGTATCTGGAAATGAATAGGCAATAAAATGGCCTTAGGAAACACTGCCCCCTAGAGGTGCTCTGGGTCCTTTCACCTGCTAACTCCACCACATCATAAGTCTAGCCCACAGCTGGGGCTCCCCCAAACCCACCCTAACCCAGGGATGCTCACCTGAGTAGAAGCCTGAAGAGCAATTCGCAGAGAATCTTCAGACAAGGCTGGACATCCAGACGACTCAGATAATTGAAAGGTAAATGTGGAAGTGATGGATATTGTCATTATCTTAATTGTAGTGATGGTTTTATGGGTGTATACTTATGTCAAAACTTATCAAATTGTACACTTTAAAAATCTGCAGTTGGGACTTCCCTGGTGGTCTAGTGGGTAAGACTCCACACTCCCAATGCAGGGGGCCCGGGTTCGATCCCTGATCAGGGAACTAGATCCCACATGCATGTCGCAACTAAGAAGTCTGTATGCTGCAACTAAGAGTCCGCATGCTGGAACGAAGATCCCTCATGGCGCAACTAAGACCCAGCGCAGCCAAATTAAAAACAAATAAATATATTTTTTTAAATGTGCAGTTATTGGATGTCAACTAGACCTCAATAAAGTTGTTTCTTAAATATCTAACCACTTACAGTGACAAAAAGCAGATCAGTGGTAGCCAGGGGCTGGGGTTGGGGTAGGGAATTACTGCAAAGGGGCATAAGAAATTTTGGGTGACAAAAATGTTTTATAGCATGAGTATGGTGATGATTAAATAAATACATTTGTCAAATCTCACCAAATTGTTTAGTTAAAAATGGTGAATGTTGGGCTTCCCTGGTGGTGCAGTGGTTGAGAGTCCGCCTGCCGATGCAGGGGATGCGGGTTCGTGCCCGGGCGCGGGAAGATCCCACATGCCGTGGAGCGGCTGGGCCCATGAGCCATGGCCGCTGAGCCTGCGCGTCCGGAGCCTGTGCTCCGCAACGGGAGAGGCCACAACAGTGAGAGGCCCGCGTACCGCAAAAAAAAATGGTGAATGTTAGTGTACATAAATTATGCTCCAGTAAAGCTGATTTTTAAAAATCTAACCCTGTAGAAATTGAAATACCCTCTTTTAAATCTTTTAACTTTTAGAATTTAACTTTAATAATTTTAAATCAAAATTAAAATCAGATTATTAGAAGTGACTAGTAATGAGCATACATCTTATCAAATCTCTGGGATGCAAAGTTATATTGATACATGGAGAGAAACTGATAACATTACTTAAAAAAAATATTTTTTTTGGTATTTATTTATTTAATAATTTATTTGGCTGTGCCAGGTCTTAGTTGCAGCATGCGGGGTCTTTAGTTGTGGCATATGGGATCTAGTTCCCTGACCAGGGATCGAACACAGGCCCCCTGCATTGGGAGCGTGGAGTCTTAGCCACTGGACCACCACGGAAGTCCCTCACTTTTTTAAAATTGATGAGCATGAAAAATCAAAATAGTATATAAGTTGAACATCCCTGTCAACATTCTAGAAAAACAACTATAAAATAAACCAAAAGAAAGTAGAAGGAAGGAAATTAGAAAGCTAAAAACAGAAGTTAGTTATTTTAAAAGAAAGAGAATTGATTAATAAAATCAAGAGCTGTTTTTTAAAATTAATTTATTTATTTTTGGCTGTGTTGGGTCTTCGTTGCTGCACACAGCCTTCTCTTGTTGTGGATCACGGGCTCTAGGTGTGTGGGCTTCAGTAGTTGTGGCACACTGACTCAGTAGTTGTGGCTCGCAGGCTCTAGAGTGCAGGCTCAGTAGTTGTGGTGCACGGGCTTAGTTGCTCCGTGGCATGTGGGATCTTCCCAGAGCAGGGATCGAACCCATGTCCCCTGCATTGGCAGGCGGTTCTTAACCACTGCACCACCAGGGAAGTCCCTCAAGAGCTATTTTTAATATACAAGGCTATTAATTTTTTTTAAAAAACCTGTTGGCAAGTGTAGCTGAAAGAGAAATGAAAATAAAATATAGCGCATTAAGATTGAGAATGAAGGTTTATTCGCAGAAATAGAGAGTGAAAAGTTACAAGACAATTACGTGTAACTGTTTTTGGGTTTTTTTTGCAGTACGCGGGCCTCTGTTGTGGCCTCTCCCGCCGCGGAGCACAGGCTCCAGATGCGCAGACCCAGCGGCCATGGCTCCCGGGCCCAGCCGCTCCACGGCATGTGGGGTCCTCCCGGACCGGGGCACGAACCCGTGTCCCCTGCATCAGCAGGCGGACTCTCAACCACTGTGCCACCAGGGAAGCCCAATTTTTAAATTTATTTTTGGCTGTGTTGGGTCTTCATTGCTGGGTGCAGGCTTTCTCTAGTTGCAGCGAGCGGGGGTTACTCTTCATGGCTGTGCGCGGGCTTCTCATTGCAGTGGCTTCTCTTGTTGCAGAGCATGGGCTCTTGGCACGCTTAGTGACTTAGTGTGGCTTCAGTAGTTCTCGGGCTAAGTAGTTCTGGCTCGCAGGCTCTAGAGCACAGGCTCGGTAGTTGTGGTGCATGGGCTTAGTTGCTCTGCGGCATGTGGGATCTTCCTGAACCAGGGATCAAAACCGTGTCCCCTGCATTGGCAGGCGGATTCTTAGTATTTGTTTTGGTGTTTTTTTTTTTTTTTTTGGCTGCATTGGGTCTTCATTGCTGTGCACAGGCTTTCTCTAGTTGTGGGGAGTCGGAGCTACTCTTCGTTGCGGTGTGCGGGCTTCTCATTGAGGTGGCTTCTCTTGTTGCAGAGGCACAGGTTCTAGGGGCGCAGGCTCAGTAGTTGTAGCTTGCAGGCTCTAGAGCGCAGGCTCAGTAGCTGTGGCACATGGTCTTAGTTGCTCCGCGGCATGTGGGATCTTCCCGGATCAGGCCTGGAACTTGTGTCCCCTGAACTGGCAGGCGGATTCTTAACTACTGGACCACCACAGAAGTCCCTGGCAGGTGGATTCTTAACCACTGTGCCACCAGGAAAGCCCTAGTCCAGATCTTTTAATGGAAAAATCCTATCAAATGTGGAAAGATCAGATAGTTATGATTTTATTTATACTCTTAGAGAACAAGGATCATATCTCAATGTACTTTATGCATATTTATGCATAAATATGCAATGTGTTTAGTAACATAATTTGGATACCTAAAAAAACTTGGACAAAGATAGAAAAAGGAATCCTTAGTCCAGTGACTTTTAGGTCTGTTCAGCCACAGAACCCTTGTTTCAAAGTCCCAGAATAGAAAACTTGAATGGCCCTGTTGCAGCTGAATAATGGACCCCAAAGATATACAGGTCCTAATCCCCAGAACCTGTGAATGTTACCTTCCATGGCAAAAGGGGCCTTGCAGATGTGATTAAATTAATGATCTTGAGGTGGGGGATGATCCTGGACTATCCAGGTGGGCCATAAATGTAGTCACAAATGTCCTTATAAGGAGATTTGGGAATTCCCTGGCAGTTCAGTGGTTAGGACTCTGCACTTCCACTGCCGAGGGCCTGCTTCAATCCCTGGTCGTGGAACTGAGATCCCACAAGCCGTGCAGCATGGCTAAAAAAATAAATAAATAAGCAGATTTGATGGCAGAAGAAGAGAAGGCCAAGTGGCTATGGAAATGGAAATTGCAGTGATGTGGCCACGAGCCAAGGAAAGCTGGAGGCCACCAGAAGCTGAAGAGGCAAGGATTCTCCCCTGGAGCCCCCAGAAGGAATCAGCCTTGCTGACACCTTGACTTTAGTCCCATTAGACTCATCTCACACTTCTGGCCTCTGAGTGTAGGATGATAAATTTGAGTTGTCTTGTGCCACTGTGTTTGTGCCACAGCAGCAATAGGAAACTCACCCAGGAGCCATTACCAAACCTAATAGTGGTTACTCCTGAAGGACAAGATCTGGTGGGGGAATGAAGACTTTTATTCTTGCCTTTCCCTTTTGTGTTGTTGACATGCCTGCAAAACTCATATATTATTTTTATAATTAAGAGAAAAGAAAAGACAATGCAAGTGAAGCACTTGGCCCACTCCAGGGGTACTCCAAGTGCGCAGACTTCAGTGGTTGTCATGGTTACACCAGGGTTCATTTTATTCCTTTACACCAACACCGATGACTCCCCTGCCATGAGGCCATGTGTGGTACCCTGGAGCCACGAGGCAGCTGGCGGTGTTCTGTGCTGCTGGAGTCCAGAGGTCTCACCCACATGGGGCCTCAGTGCAGAGTATGGATCAGATTGAGGCCTCCCCCCGCACCCACCACTCTGCGGCAGGCACGTTTTATGTCCTGAGACCGCCAAGAGTATTCAGGTGTGAGTACCTGAGCAGCTGTGGGAAGCAAGGACAGAGGGCGGACCTACAGGGAAACAGCCCTGTGCTCCAGCCCTCCCACCAATTGGTCCTTTTCCACTCAGGCAGGGATGGACACCCACCCCTTACTACCTACAGGGCCTCAGTGTCACATGGGGGAGGGCGGGGCAGGTAGGTGTGTCCTCTTGGGAGCAGGACACTCAGTGTGGCCCCTGTGCACCCGCGCCTCTGGGGCGGTGCGGGGAGGGCTCCTCTGACACGAGCTGCTTCCTCAGGTAACTCTGGTGGAAGTCACATTCCGTGCTGCTGCAGTTCCTCTCTGATGTCTCCATAGCAACGTTCACAAGGATTTCATAGAACATAAGGTGTTTGAGCTGGAAGGGACCTCGGAGATCAGTTCCTCCCGCCCCCTCATTTCACAGAGAGGGGAGCAGGCCCAGACTGTGTATGCTACACGCCCGAGGTCAGTCAGCAAGCCAGGGACCCAGCCGGGGCCTCTGCCTTCTGGCACCACTCCCAGCCAGGGTCCCTTGTCCTCAGATCGCAGACAGCTGAATTCCTTAGGACTGTCTTCTTGGGGGGTGCTCTGAGGGCACAAGTTTTGGGGGCTCTGCCCTTCCCCCTTTGCTAAAGGACGCTGAAGCCCAGCCTCACTCTGCCCTGCTCAGTCCTGTAGCTCTCATTCCCGTGCTTGGTGAGGGCAGGAGTGGGCACGATGGGCACTGTACTCTGGAAGCTCACAGGCTGGCGTGGAGGCAGTGAAGTCCCCCAAGAACCACTGGAGAGCAAACGTGTTTCCGTATTTGCGGAGCAAGAGTTGGGGTGGGAGAAGCCCGGGAAGTTTGTCCAGAGGAGGAGGCTCCAAGCAGAGCCTGGGACAAAGGTCGAGGAGGACTCTCATTCCTGTCTAAGGCTGCCTGGCTTGAGGGCCACACCCTGTGACTGGGTGACTGGGAATGTGAGCGTGAAGCTTGAGGGCTTGGAAAATCGGGTTCCAGAGAGAGACTGCCCCAGGTCATAGGTTCCAGAGGGTTCTCGTGTCTGGGGACTCATGGCACACATCACTCTAGGACAAGGGGGTCAGACACATGGAAGGGCAAGTCAGAGGGCAGAGTGTAGGAGCTGAAGGCCCTGGACATGAGGGGACCAGGAATCTGGGCCAGCAGAGGGTGCTGGGATAAGGGTCCAGAAGTGAGTCCTGGGGTTGTTCCATCCCTTTGCTGGGACATGGAACCATGTAGCCCCTCCCCTGTTCAGCAGAGCCAGCCCTATACCGGAAGGGTTGAGGGCTTGTAAGTCTGTATCCCCCTCCCCAGGGACACAGACCTCACTCCTCACCTGTACCTCAGCCCCAGGGCTCACTTCAACTCCAAACCCTGCTTCAGGGACCTGGCCTGGCCTGTGGGAGGTCTTCTCTCTAGATTAGAAGATCCCGAGAATCTGGGCATCCCCAGATCCCGCCAAAGCTACCTTCCTGAACTTTCCCACCAAACTGGTCCCTTTTCTCCCCCTTGCTGGGTACCTGTTCTCCTTCTCTATGCCATGTGACAGACATTTCCAAATGCTCAGAGTCTGCAGTGTGGCCGGGACGCAGTGCTCGGTGGGGACAGCTCACCTTGGCTCTGCATGGAACCTGCCAGGGTGTCTTCTTCACTCACGTAGATGGCAAGTGGGGTCCTCTCCACCTGGGCTTCTCCATGAGGCCACCTTGGCTTTCTCACAGTATGGCAGCTGGGTTCCAAGAATAAGTGTTCCAGGAGACAGGAAGGGAGAGCTGCCAATCTGGAAGGTCTGGGTCCAGAAACAGGCACAGGGTCACTTCCATTGGTCAAAGTAATCACAGCTCCTGCCAGGGTAGGAGACATAGACCCTCCCCCTCACTGGGAAGAGTAGCAAAGAATTTGCCATCTTTAATCCATCTTAGCACCCTCTGTCTCTGCCCCAGGGGCTCTGACTCTTTCTTGCCTCCCCTCTGGGCCTGCAGATTCTGTCTCTCCTGGAGTTCTCCTCCATCCCCATTACTTCCCCATGGGCTACTGCAGTCCCCTCAAACTCATCTCCCTGTCCACA
Organism: Tursiops truncatus; assembly: GCF_011762595.2. Lineage (NCBI taxonomy): Eukaryota > Metazoa > Chordata > Mammalia > Artiodactyla > Delphinidae > Tursiops > Tursiops truncatus. Next base: position 36,375,361 of record NC_047048.1, on the reverse strand, counting down.
GGCTGCACCATCCATCCCCTCCTGGCCACTCCCTGTATTCCTATAGCAGTGCCCTCTCTCCATTGCTCTCCTCAGAAACCATGCATGGCTCCCTACTTCTCACTGAACAATTTCCAAGCTCCTAGGCAAAACATTCAAATTCACCTTACAATCTAGCCCCCTCCTATGTTACCTATTGAATTAGCACCCATTTCTTCCAAGCCACTGGACCACACTTTGGCCTCTTCTGCTCAGGCTCTCTGAGCCTGAACATATTCACTCTCTCCACCTGGCAAGTTTCTCTATCTCCACCTCTGTTGGACTCCTGCTCAATCTTCAAAGCCCAGTGCAAATGCCCCTCCTCCACAAAGCCTTGCTCTCACTACTCATCACACTAGTCTTACTCTCATTGTATGTTGAGGCATGTTCTCCCTTAAATCCTTATTGGTAATGATGTGTCCTCTTGAAGTGGGGCCCACATTTTTAACTCATACTTCTTTCACCAATTTAATAACTGTTTGTTGCAGCCTGGAGCCAGCTGCCAGGGATATGACAGTGAGCAAGACAAGCTGTTTCCTGTGCCCAGAGAGCTTACATTCCAGAGAGTGAGACAGATGGCAAATAGAGGAACCAAGAGACATAATGATCAAAGATTAGGAGGACTGTAGGAAGGCAAGAAAGGCAAGAAGTGGTGCTGCGAGGCAGGGACCAAGAATTCCCTCTTTTCAAGAGAAATGAGAGACCTGGATTTTTATATACTCTCCTAATTTTAAAGGTTGCAAGGTCAAGTCTTTCTCCTCTGCTCTCAGCTTCTCTCCCCTCCTAGCTTCCCACTCTCTCTGGAATGCCTGCCTCCTTCTCTCTTCCTGGTTACCCTATCAGCAGCCCACTCCCCAACTCAGGACGCCCCACCCCTAGGGCACCCAAACTCCTCTGTGGTTCCCATGCCCTGGCCATGCTCTGGCAGCAGCTGGCAGGAGGATGTAGGGAGCCCACTGCCTAGGATGCTAGGGCCAGTGGGCATCCCCTACCTGAGACCCTGGGCCAACCTCCCTGATGTTGGCCTCCTGGGAGTGAGACACCTGGAGTCCCCAGGGCCCCAGCAGTGGGAACCCAACACCCCCACTGCAGGCTTCACTAACCGCATCTGGCCTGGAAGAAGTGAGGAGCCAGAGGAGCGAGACAGAAAAGGACGCCAGGGGACTCTCAGAGGGCTTCCTCAGGTTGGTCCCCAGCTCTGACAGAGCCCTGAGGGATAGGTCTCTGTCTCCAGGGAACCTCTGGGCAAACCCTGCCGGGAACAGTTTATGCTCTCTGGAGCCAGAGTTCCCACGTAGAAATCCCGGCTCTGCCACTTCCTGCCTGGTGACCTTGGACATCTCCCTTCCCCTCTCTGGGCCTCAATTTCCCATCTGAACACTGGGGATCAGAGCAGCACCCACCTCACAGGATAGTTCTAAAGATGACATGCACCTGGCACACGATGGCGCTCGGTGAAGGGCAGCTTTCCAAAGCCTCTCCCATGCAGGGCCCTGCCAGGCCCTTTCGAGGAATTGCTTTGTTGGGCGGCATCCTTCCATCTGTGTTTTCCCAGACCTCTGAGCCCTAGAGACAGCTTCTGCCCATTATAATTATTTGGACTCTGGGCACTGCCAGCTGAGAGGGCTCAGGCCTCTGAAGGGCCCAGGCTCCCAGTAACAGCTGTCATGTCTCAGGACAGAGGAGGACAGAGCAGGAGGGCTGCCCTTCGTCTGCACCTGCTGCCCCCAAGCCCTGGGAGAGGGGCATCTCTGCTCACCACTCCCAGGATTCCATGACCACCTCAGCCTCACTCTCAAAACCCAGAGCATCTTGGGTGGGTGGAAGTCCTGGGACAGAGCCCCAGGCAGTCCAGGAGGGGAGCAGGTGCCAGGTCCTGGAGAGGAGTCTGCCAGGGACCAGCATAGAGTTTGGATTATCAGCACTTGAAAGCACTGGAAAGCCAAGGAGACAGCCACAGCCTGGCAGAGGGGCCTCCCACCTCTTTCACCTCCCAGATCCCTGAGGGCAGAACCCCAGGGGAGGGGACTCTCAGAGGGCCTGCTGCTGGCTGTGACAGTGACTTCCCTTTCCCCAAGGATCCTGAAGCTTCAGTCCAGCAGGCAGAAGCTGCAGGGTAGAGCGCCCTGCCGGCTCAGCCCTGCCGCTCAGCCTGGCCGCTATGTCCTGTCTCTGATAACCAGCTGTCAGCTGAGCCCCGAGCGGCGGGCGCACCCGGGTTTGTTTGCCAAGCCCGAGTGTTGGAGCTTCCTGGACCCTCCTGCCCTGGAAGGGAGGGGGTCGGTGCCGCAGCAGGCTAGGTGGCATCTCCGGCGGAGAAGGGACAGAATCCCAGGGTGCCTATCCCACGCAGGTCCACTGCCTCAGTGCCCCCATCTCACGGCACTCTCCTTGTCCCAGGCCCGGAGGCAGTCCAGTGGGGGTCACTGGGCAAGGGGCAGAGCCGGGCGGGGTGGTGCACAGCCAGCAGAGGAACGACAGGACGCTGGGTACTCCCTCCCTCACCCACCGCCCCCAACCCGCACCCAGGCCCGATGCAGATATGGAAGGGCGTCGCTGGCTCTAGGGCAGGGAGGTAGCTGCCCCCAATGGACAGAGGTGCTCGGACCCCGAGCACCCAGGGCAGGGCCCGGACCTCCTGACCCCGCCCCCGGGGAGGCCATCTCATTTGCATGGCCCCGCCCGAGAGCGGCCATTGGTAGCGGCGGCGGGAGGCCGGGCCTGAGTGGCTGCGGGGCTGCGGGGCGGCGGGGGCGGCGGGGGCGGGGCAGCGCGGAGCTGGGCGCCGGGGAGGTAGTTGCAGACGCCGCGGGACAGTTTCGGCTTAGGGTCTGGGTCTGGCTCCGAGGGCGCGGGGAGCAGGGTGTCCCGGGGCGCGGCGGCTGCAGCGGGAGCGTACTGAGCGCCCGCCAGCCCGCCTGCCATGTCCAGGAAAAAGACCCCCAAGAGCAAGAGGGGTAGCGCGCCCGCTACCTCCGCACTGCCCGCCACCCACGGGTCCCAGCCCGTGCGCCCCGGGACTGCGCGCCCTGGCCCCGAGGCACCTCCCAACAGGCCCCCGCAGCCCGGCCGGTCTTCGCTTGGCGGCGGCGGCGACTTCTACGACGTCGCCTTCAAGGTGAGCCGGGCACCCCCAGCCCCATGCGAGCGCAGCAGGTGGCGTCCGGTCGGAGCCGAGTGGGGAGGGTGCAGGGCCCTGCAGACCTTTGGCGAGGAGCTGGCTCGAGCGGCACCCCGCAGCTGCAGTTGGCATGGCTGGCGCGGTGCATCACACACACACACACACACACACACACACACACACACACACACAGCTGTCAAACCCGGGTTTGGGATACCCAATATATGACAGGGCCTGCCCCCTCCCCCTCCCCACCTAGCTGGCATGGCCGGACAAGGGGTCCTGCGGAAGTAAGAGCCTGGCAGGTGTCCTCTCCCTGTTCCCTTATGCTTCTGCCCCCACCCACGCCCATCATTTCCCACATGCTGCCTTCTCTCACCCCCAGGGTCTTTTGGTCTCTTCTCTTTAGGAGGCGAGACTAAGAAGAGGTTTGCCAGTTTGGTGGGGAATGCTGGGGCCTCCTTCAGGCCAAGGCAGAAGCTTGTGAATTGTGGGGGCGGGGGTGGCAGGCCCATCTTTGGGTTTTGGAGCCTTTGGCAACAGGCTGGGGGAGGGGAGGAGAGGGAGGCCTGACTGCCCCTCCCTGTCCACAGACGTGGTCTGAGCCTCTCCTCATGTCAAAATCTGACCTTCACTTGGCAAATTCCTCTAGAGCCTTGCTGGGATTGGAAGAAGCCCCCTGGCACAGAGGCCCCCCACCCAGGCCTCCCAGCGGTCAACCCTCAGGTTCTGCTCCCCACTAAGCCCCAAATGCTCCCCTTCCAGACCAAGCATGGTGTCCAGGTAGCAGCCCCTGGATGAAGGCAGCTACTCCCACTCCCCACTGATGGAGACAGGCCAATGTTCAGGAGAGGGGACAGAACCTTCTAGAGGTGGAAGATGGAAGTCCAGGCTCTGTGTCTCCCCCAGGCCCTGCTGAACCTGCAGACTTAGGATACCTCCCTCCACTCCTGACCCTCACCCACAGCCCATCTGACCAGGCCAGCTCAGAGAAGACCAGACACCCCTCCGGGTGGGCCAGCACCCAGGTCCCCTCTGCTCTTTCTTTGTGCCCCAGGTCATGCTGGTGGGAGACTCGGGCGTGGGGAAGACCTGTTTACTCGTGCGCTTTAAGGATGGCGCTTTCCTGGCAGGGACCTTCATCTCCACTGTGGGCATCGACTTCAGGGTAAGAGTGGAGGCTGATGTCCCGAGCACTGACTGGGCCCAGCCGATGCCCTGGGCCCCCAACACCAGCTAATAGCTGCTCGAAACACCCCTGGGCAGCTGGTTCTCCGGTTCTCCATTATCCCTGTGGCACCGACAGGCTCATGAGGTGGAGCTCCTGGCTGGACCACCTGGCTCCCACGGTCAAGGTGGTTGAGGTGAGATGCCTTAACCACCAAGCTGCCTGCCTCCCGACATCTCAAGGTCCTGGAGAGAGGTGTTGGCTGTATACAATCGAAGCAGAGATGGTACCCCTGTGCCTGGGGCTGGCACGACCCTGGGGGCTGTATCTTGTGCACTGGGGGCGGTGGATGCTGGTGTCCCCATGGGAACTCAAGACCCGTGTCCACTCAGGAGGCCAGCATCGCTGCCCCACTGTACAGAGGGGCCCTGAAGTGCCAGGTGGCCTGCCCAGGCCATACCAGACAGATGGCTGAGGCATTGAAGCACACACCCAGTCTCAGAACCAGGGAGAAGTCCCTGCCCTTGGGTGAGGAGGCTTATGGGAAATGCTCCCACCTGGATGCTTTCCCTGGCGGAGCCCCCTCACCACCTCACCCCCTGCTAGAGGGCTATGTCCTGGGGTCCTTCTGGGGTATGTCCCTCGACTCTTGGCTCCCCAAGTGCCCTCCAGCACCCCAAGCAGCCTGTGGGGTCACAGGGGAATGATGGGGGCCACAGCCTTAGGCATGCAGAGCTCAGGCATCAGTCTAAATTCCACGTGCTGAGGTGATGTGTTCTCAGCAAATCCCAAATTTGCATTTTTCTCACCCTTTCATTAGACCCAGTCAGCAGAAGGCTGGCAGGGAGGCTCCTTCTGGGGACTGGGAATGGGGGGCTCCGTCCAGTCTGGGGAGCCATTCTCTACCCTATCTGTGGGGGCACAGCCCCTCAGGTCCTCTGGGATGAAGTAAGGGTTGAGGTGACAGAAGGGGGAGGTTTAGGCCCAGTCCTCTGCCTGTTCTGGCCTCACCTCCCCCCTTCTCACCTCCCTCTTGGCTCTGGGGCAGGTGGGGAGGCTGTGTGGTTCACACCCCTGTTCAGGGTGCCAGGGAAGGCGGGATGTCCTCCCCAGCCTCCCTGCAGCGGGACAGATGGCTGCACCCAGTTCCCTGGAGACCCAGAAGCACCCTGACAGCAGGCGCTGGGTGAAGAGGGAGGTGGCGCTGTTTCCGCTGCCTGGGGCCTCAGCTGGTGGTTAGCAGCTCCTGTCCCCACCCCAGCAGATAGGAACCGGGGTTGAGCCACTCCCTGCCCTAGTCCTGAACTGGGAGGGCCTGGCTAGGGAGCATCATCAGCCAGCAAGCAAGCACATAATGAGCACGCACTGTGTACCAGGCCAAGTTCTGGGCTCTGTGCTTACTGCATGGGGCCCTATCCTCAGGCAGCTGCCGTCGGAGCAGGAAGAGAGGCTTTCAAATTACAACAAACACTTTAGCTCGTACCAGGCCAGACTCGTTTCTCAGTGCTTTGCATACAGTAGCTCATAAAGTAATCGGGGCAGCCAAGTGATGAGCACCCTGGCTACCCCCATTTGTGGATGGGGAAACTGAGGCACAGTGTTAGTAATGAGCCTGGGGTCACACGACTTCAAATTAAGTCATGCAAGTGGCTCTAAGCAAAAGGAGCAGTGTGTGCAGAGCTGTGAGAAGTGCTGGTGGCCTGGGAGAGGGGGCTGGAGCAGGGCCTTGAGACCTAGGAGCAGAGTGCAGGGGGCAGGCGTGCAGTGTGAAGCTGAACGGGCAAGTAGGCTCAGGGAAGCCACCGGGGCTGGGCACCAGGCGGAGGAGGGCAGCTGCGGTAAAGGAGAGGGGAGGGGCTGGGTGCAGGACTCAGTGAGTGACTGGGGTGGGTGTGGACCGGGGGCCCTGCAGGGCAGGGGAGCTGGTGGGGCTGTGTGTCAGGCCTCCAGGAGGGGCAGAGGAAAAACCACCCGGCCCAGAATGGACACAGCTAGCCATGGAGGGCGGCAACCTTCCAGTCCATCAGGACAGCCAGCTAAGCGGGAGCGGCCTGAGCACCCTCTGTGCACAGGTCACCAGGAGGGGCTCAGCAGCAGGAGATGTAGGAGGTATGGGGGAGAGCTGGGTGGACACCAGGACTTGGATTCAAGGGGAAGCGTTACCTGTAGGTAGAGGGCAGTGAAGTAGTCAAGAACCAGGTGGGCCCTGGAGGCAGAGCCAGCTGAGGCCAGGGATAATGAATTAGGGACACACCGGGGTCCCCTCAGTCCCAGGCTCAGTCCTGGCCTGGCACCGCCTGCCTCCCCCACCCTATCCACCCCCTTCCCCCCCATCCCCCACCGGAGGGTGGCACCAGTCTAGCTGCTGCCTAAGATGGTGCACTCGGCCCTGGGCCCTCCTTGGAGCTGGCTGGTTGTGTTTCAGAACAAAGTTCTGGATGTGGATGGCATGAAGGTGAAGCTGCAGGTGAGAGGTGACTGGGGGAGGGGGAATTGAGGGCAGGGGGCACCTGGGAAGGACTGGGCAGCCCTGACAGCTACACTATGCCCTTGCTGCAGATCTGGGACACGGCTGGCCAGGAAAGGTTCCGCAGTGTCACCCATGCCTACTACCGAGACGCTCATGGTGAGCTCATGGGCACCGTACCCTAGCTCCAGGGAGTCGGGGCCACACTCCCGAGGCTTCTGCTTGGAGTAGAGCACCCTGGGTGTGAGTGGGCAGAAGTGTGAAGGGTGCGATGCATGAGGGTGAGGGTGATGGGGAGCCACTGTGGGCTCTGCAGGTGTCCTCACTGGCCCTCTGCCCCCAGCACTGCTGCTGCTCTATGACGTCACCAACAAGGCCTCCTTCAACAGCATCCAGGTCAGTGGCTTCCTTCCTGGTGGTGGAGACAGGCCGAGATGGCGCCTGACCCCATCCCCAGCCTCCCTCAGGCACAGATGGCATCAGGATCCCAGAGAGTTGAGGTCCCTACTGACAGTGTGGAGAGGAAAAGACTGCCCCTCTGGGCTCCTAATGGCCTAAGTACAGTGGTTCAGGTTGAGAATGAGCTGAAGGAGGCTGGGGTGACCTTCTAGTCCACCAGCCCAACTCCTTAGATAAGGTACCTGTTGGATCGCCCCTGCACAGCACATGGGGAGCACTAGTTCAGGGGCCCTCCTGTTAGCCAGACACTGACAGGCACTCTGTGGGGTGTGTCCTGGAGGGGGGCAAGGGGTGCCAGGAGCTCCAGCCTCCAGCCTGTCCTCAGCTCTCCCCCCACAGGCCTGGCTGACAGAGATCCAGGAGTACGCCCAGCATGACGTGGTACTTATGCTGCTGGGGAACAAGGTGGGCACCCCAGCCTGTCTCATCTACCCTGGCTCTACAGAGGGTGGAGGGAGGTAGGGGAGTGAGCTGGGGCCAACTCTCACCAAGACTGCTGTGCCAGGTGGACTCTGCCCAGGAGCGTGTGGTGAAAAGGGAGGATGGGGAGAAGCTGGCCAAGGTGAGCTGCGGTTGGGTGGGCAGCCAGAGTGCCCCTGGGGCTGCAGGGCCTGAGCTGTCCCCACCAGGTTGCCAACGGCTGTTTGCAGGAGTACGGGCTGCCGTTCATGGAGACCAGCGCCAAGATGGGCCTCAATGTGGACTTGGCTTTCATGGCCATAGCAAAGTAAGTCCTGGCAGTTATCAGGAAGACCCCCAGACCCAGCGTCTGAATCCCCTTGTCGGGGGTACAGGCCACCCTATTCCATGGTCATCCCTGCCCCACAGGGAGTTGAAGCAGCGCTGCATGAAAGCTCCCAGTGAGCCTCGCTTTCAGCTGCACGACTATATCAAGAGGGAGGGCCGGGGGGCCTCCTGCTGCAAACCCTGAACCTGGCTGGGGATGGCCACCAGGGTGTTCTCCTGGAAGACTGGATAGAGTCTACACACCCCTGACTTCACCACCCAGCAGCCAGTCCCAGGGTGTCTGTTTCTAGGAATCCCAGGCTGAGCCTTGCCCTTCCCTCGTCTGGGCAGCCATCCAGAGCCTCAGCCCCAACAAACAGGCTTCAGGAAGCCAGAGGGTCCGCAGCCCTCCTTCACCTGCTGCTGAGGGCTGTGCCCCCAAGGCCTTCACAGAAGAGCAACCAACTTCTTCACAGGAGGGCTACCCAACAACGTATAGACTGGCAGGCACCTGGTCCTCCGGACCACGGTGCCCGTGCCCCGTGTACAGTGCCTGAACACCTAGAAAGCCATGTCTGCAGCTGCACATCCTGCCCAGGCAGGATTCCTGCCCACACCTGGGGCAGAGGGCTTCACCACGAATCATATCAAGGACCAGAGCTGCCTGCTACCAGCCCACCCACCAGGAGGCCCTGGTTCAAACATCAACAGGGTCTTTCATGTTACCCTGGAGGATGCCAAGGCTGTGGCTTTGTAATGCAGTGAATAGCATGTGGGAAGCCACAGAAATGTCAGGCAAACCAGGACTGCCAGCCCTCGCCTGCTGACCAGGGCACCATCTCAGCAGGCTGATACAGGGCCTGGGCTTGGCAAGGTCAAGCCAGGGGGGTGGGCAGGGCACTCCACCTTGTACTAAAATCTTGAAGTGTTTTGATTGAGAGTTTTTGTTTCCAGTCCTAGTGAATAAAGTTGTGTTTTCTGGAGTGCCTACTTTGTCCATTGAAAAAAAGCAATGCTCAGGGACTGTTAGTGAGGAATTACAGGAATTAAGAGTTCACCACCCACCCCAAGGCAAAGGCACAAAAGAAAACCTATCCTTACAGGTAAAAACAGAGAAGGCTGTCCAAATAGGTGGCAAGTCACTGGCGCGAACTTCCATTTTCATGCTCTGCCCCTAACCGAGACTGCCCAGAGATGACCCAGTCATCCCATGGAGTCTGCTGGGGTGCAAACAGGCATGAAAATAAAGACACGTGTGCTCCAATCAACTCACCACCTTTGCTTTATTGCTAAGCACTTCAGAGACTTATAGATGTCTTTGAGAACAGAATCCAACGAGACCAAGAATCCAGAAGAGACCAAGACTGTGAAACAGATGTGTTGGGCTGGAAAATCCCCTTGACCCACAAGAATGAGGAAACTGTAGTTACTTTGTCTTCCACCCAGTCAGGGCCCGAAGCTCCTGCTACTACCTTATCTTGAAGTGTCAGCAGGAGAAATGGTTGCAGCTGCTCAGCCACCTATCTCTTACCTCAAATCTCCCAAGTGACGAGGACCCCAAGAACTCTTTATTGGGAGGATGAGGGGCGGAGGTCTGTCTTCTGTAGCTTCTTCAGGCTGGCACTGGGCTCATGGACCCTACCTAATTGGGGCCACGGAACTCTTGCCCTGTTTTGTCCAGGGGCCCCAGGGTGACTTCTGCTATTCCAGTACGATCTATTCAGGGAATGGCTGGAATCCCTACATCACCATCATCTTGATGTGGAACTGTTGCAACCTGGAAGCAAACTTAACAAGCAGATTAAAAAGGCAGGGGCCAAAGTTCAGTAAAAGGATTATGGCAACTAGAGGTCCAAGCAGGGGGCAAGAACCAGGTCTCACTTGGTAACATCTCCTTAATTGCAGTCTAGGTCAGCGCTTGGGTTACCCTGTCTGAAGGAATGAAGCCATTTGGCGTGGTCACATTTTCTTGACGTCCTCTTCTACTAGCCCAGAGTTATTGATGTAGGTGCAACATGTCTTGATAACTGCACATACTTCTCCTTGTTTGGCTAGGAGGAAGTCTAAGGCCAGTCTATTAGCCATCACTTTACTAGCCAAGGAACTTAGAGACAATGAGAGTCTGGTGAGTGCATTCCCTGTGGATTCACTCAGGACAGGGCATCTGAAAGACTGTGGAGCACCACTTCACGATAAACAAAGCTTCCCCAAGGGGCCACCAAACCAATGGCAGCTCCATTTTCTGCCGAAAGGAGACCAATTGCCCTTTTGCCCCAGAGGTGGGTGATGTTATAGATGGCAATACCTGGGTTTGTTTGGTTACTCAGTTGGCCTAGTGTTACATTGTCCTGTAAACAGAGCACTGTCTATACAAGGAAAGGCCACAGCTAAACCCAGGAAAGGGAAAGAGGAATTGGGGTTTTTTGAAGAGGACAGTCAGTTTGCACCTGGACCACAAAGGAATAGATGTCTGGGAGGGGCACATGCCTGACATACTGTTGTGGAATTAAACCACTTCAGTAGAGTCTGCCCAAGGGGGGGGTTCCAGTACAGTTGGAAGAAAGGATCCCACCACTGAATAAGGGTGTATGAGTCTTTTCGAAGGCTTTGGGAGAGGCAAAAAACATGTACTACACGCAGGGAAGATATGTTAGACGCTTGGCGCCAGGCCTGTCCAGGAGACACATCCCACCAGCCAGCTGATCTTGGAGGAACCAATGGGTGGCGTTAACTGTTTGATCTTCGCAATTAAAATTAGGGGTAATGGCGGTGATGTCAACTGCTGGTGCATTGCAGAATTTAGTCCAGGCTTCTGGCATGGGCAGCAAGATGAGTTACCTTCATGACAGAGTAGAAGACAAATATGCTTTGATGGGGGGAGCTTTGTGTGCTGGATACACTAACGAGAGGGGTCAGGTCCAGGCATGGAAGCTGTGCCAAGGGCTGGATGTGGACTGAGGGGAGCAGGGGTTGCAGGACCTTCAGCCAGAGTAAGTTCAAGGTCATCATTACTGGATGTGTAGCTTAATTCTTTAAGCTTATAGGCGTCGCTTTGAGGATTGGGATGTTAGAACCCAGCACTGAGACAGATTCTCTCCCTGAACAATAATTCTTGAGATTTACTATTGCGTTGGATCCTCACTCCCCTGACATGAATCCCCAAAGGAGGGGGAGAAAAGTTGGGGTGACTAATAACTTCATGATGACATCAGAGTTCTAATTTAGGAAGCAACCAGAATGCAAGTAGTGTTGAAAGAAATCCTGCAGTAAACAAGAGCCCAGTAACAAATACGGGCTCCCAGCCTACCGTCACTTATCTTGCTTTTGTTACCCAGAGAGCCCGAAATAAATTAATGTCAAAGTGAGAGTTTACTTATCAATGCAGTTGTCACTGGCTTGGGGATCACCTTCTTGAAGAGGTATTTGAGGTCTTGGGCAGGTTCACAGGAATAGCTGGGATGTGGGTCTTCAGGTTCCTGTAACAGATCAGTGGAAACAGGTTTAATTCTGGGTAGATGAACCCAACTAGTGACTCCATTAAGTTTAACCACTGTAGGGGTGCTTACCAAAACTTGCTAAAAGACTGTTTTGCTTTGGGAGTAGCTCGTCACCAGGGGACTCATTTTTCCAGGTCTTTAAGAGCACCCAGTACCCAGGGTTTACACTGGAGTAACTGGGGCTGTTATCTGGGGAGAGCTGAACTGTTTCCATTCTTGAATAGCCCCCTTCCGACCTGGCCCAGGTTAATAATGTATTTAAGGTGTGCCTAGCTTTCTCAGCTGGTTACCATGTCCAGGGTGAGGAATAGCCTACCATGTCATTTCAAAGGGGCTCAACCTAGTTATTTTAGGGGCTGCCCCGCTGGCAGCAGGTGGCACCACCTGCTATTACCAGGTTCTGATATTTCCTGCTAAGAGCTTACCCAAGGTTTTCTTTAGGGTATGACTGGTCTGTTCCACCTTTCCTGAGGACTGAGGTCTGCAGGACAAATAAAGGTAGTATCTATTTCCTAGGGTCTTTTGGGTAACCTTTGCTATGAATTGAGGGTCCACTGTCAATCTGGAGGTGTCAAGGCAACCCAAACCTAGGGATAATTTCCTTCAGAAGTGCTCTAGCCACTTCAGTTGCCTTTTCTCTCCTAGTGGGAAAGGCCTCCACCCATCCAGTAAAACTACCCACAAAGACTAATATTTGAAGCCCTGGAAAGAGGCCTTCTGAGTGAAATCCATTTGGCAGTCCTCTCCTGGCTAAGGCCCACGTTGCTGGACTGGGCTAACAAACGGGGGGCGGGGTTTGAGATGCCCTCCTTATTTATGGGTGGCACAGGGCACAGGCTCAAGTAACCCTTTAATATCTGGGAGTCATTTTCTCGTGAAAAGCCAGAAAACCACTGTACACAGTATCCTTCCCCAGATGGAGAAAAATCACATAGCCCTTTGATTTTCCATTGGTCAGAAAAAGCAATTTTTGATGCATCACCAGCCTTCTGTTCCCTTAGTTCACCCTTTTTCTTGCGCCCAGGTTTCCTCAGTAGTACCTGGGCATGTTGTAAGGGGTAAAGGATGGGATTGTCATTTGTTGTATCAGGATTTTCTCTGCTTCTCCATCTGCCCTATTGTTCCCTTTGATAATTTGGGAGATTCCCTTTTGGTGTCCATGGCAGTGAATGACTGTTACTTGATTTGCTTGGTTTTTGAGCTGCCTCTGTGAGATCTCAGCCCCATACTTTACAGGGGAATATTTTGCATTCAAGTCCTCTTTCCATATAGCTCCATTGGCATGTAGAACGAGGTAGGCTTATTTAGAGTATGTTTACAATTTTTCCTTCCCCTAGGATTAAGGTTTGGGTTAGAGTTCGGCCTTCTGGGCTGCCATGGGCAGCAAAAGTTTTCACCTCTATGATGCTCTACCCTCCTGAGCCCGTCCTTAATGAACTGCCATCAGTAAACCATTCTTCCTCAGGATTGTCAATGTCTTGATCTGTCATATCAGGCCTATAGGGATAAACCTGGTCAAGGTAGGAATGTATTACCTTTGGGATTTCAGCAGGCATCAGTGTAGTTGGGTTGAGGGTGTAGCAAGTTAATTTTATTGACGTACAGTTGATTTACAATGTTGTTAGTTTCTGGTGTACAGCAAAGTGATTCACTTATATGTATATACTTTTCCATCTTTTCCGTTATGGTTTATTACAAGATACTGAATACAGTTTCTTGTGCTATACAGTACCCTGTTTATCTATCCTATATATTAGTTTGCATCTAACCCCAAACTCCTAGTCCTTCCCTCCCCCAAGCCACCACAAGTCTTTTCTCTGAGCCTGTTTTTCAGATGTTCCTTTGTATAGTTTGGATTCCACAAATAAACCATATGGTATGTCTAACTTACTCCACTTAGTATTTCTAGGTCCATCCATGTTGCTGCAAATGGCATTATTTCATTCTTTTTAATGGCTGAGTAGTATTCCATTGTATATATCTACATCTTTATCCACTACTCTACTGGACATTTAGGTTGTTTCCACGTCTTGGCTGTTGCAAATAGTGCTGCAGTGAACACTGGGGTGCATGTATCTTTTCAAATTATAGTTTTGTCTGGGTATATGTCCAGGAGTGCGATTGCAGGATCCTATGGCAACTGTAGTTTTAGGAACCTCCATACTGTTTTCCATAGTGGCTGCACCAATTTACATTCCCACCAACAGTGTTAAGAGGGTTCCGTTTTTCTCAGTGTTGGGAGTTTTGAGGGTTACCTCTGGGGAGTCAAGTAAACCCTGGTACTTAGTACAGTGGCCTCCAGTTAGCCAGTGGTGGCCTTTGATCTCTAGAAACCTTTGTACTTGATGTTGGGGGGCGGGGGTCTGGACTTCCAGTGGCCGTCCAAGGTAAGCTTGTTAGCTTCTTCCACTGATAAAGTGGTGGCAGCTGCTGGCCGAAAGCAGCCAGGCCAACCTCAGGGCACACCATCTAGTTGTGTGGAAAAATAGCCTATTGGCCGAGGAACTTCTAGTTTCTTTTAGGTCGCCCAGAGCTTTTAGGGGGTTAGGACTTCTTACAAAATGAATGGCTTTTTAAAACTGAGGAGACCCAGAGCAGGAGCTTTAATGAGGACCTGTTTGATACTATTAAAAGCCTTTTCCTGTGTTCCTCAGCCCGAAGTAATGGTTCGGTATCTGGGCTTTTAATGGCTTCATACAGGAGCTTAGACATTAGCCCAAACCCTGGGATCAAGAGTCAGCAAAACCCTGCCTTTTTACCTTTGTAAAAAGGTACAAAGAAACGTCTTTGGGGCACTTAGGCCTAACATACTCGTTTTCTATCTTGCGACAGCTGTCTACTTCCAGGGTTTATAATGTGTCCCATGTATTTAACTTGTTGCATTGAGATTTGTGCCTTTTTCTAGGAGATCCTGTAACCCTGGACCTCAAGGAAATTAAGAACTTCAATGATGTTCTCACTTGAGCCTCCACGGTGGGGCTACCTATTAATATATCATCTGCATGCTGTAGCATAGCCCCTTTTAGGCCTATTTCCCTTGGTTCCTTTCCCAGGGCCTGGGCAAACACTGTGAGCTGCCCCCAAACCCGTGGTAGGTAGTGTTGTCCAGGTGTATTGTTGCATCTGGCCCGAGTGGGGGTTAGTCCACTCGAAGGCAAACAAATATTGTGAGGGATGAACTGGGATGTAAAAGAAGGCATCCTTGAGGTTGAGCACAGTAAACCATTTAGCATTTACAAGGTCTTGGGCTAATATATTATAAGAATTGGCCACAAGGGGGAGTATAGGAACCACTGCCTCTTTTACTGCTGAGGTCTTGCACCACCCTATATCCCCCCATTAGGCTTAACTGACAAAATAGGAGTATTGCATTGAGACTGACAGGGAACCAAGAGGCTATGTTTTAAAAATTTATGTATGAGGGGTTGTAACCCCTTTTTTGCCTAACCTAATGGGGTACTAGTCTCTGGTTAGGGTAAGCAGCTTCTGGCTTAAGGCTAGTTTCTGCAGGTTGGGCATTTATAGCCCTCCCAGGGACTCCTTTGTCCAGTTTGCTGCAAGGTTCACTGCTTGTAGAATATCGCTGGGAACAAGCCCTTGCTCCTGTGTTGATCTGCCTTAGCCAGGGTTAAGATAAGGGGTTGCTCTGCTCGGGGCCTCCTAACAGTATCGCCTTGAGGGAGCCCAGAAGATCTCTCCCTAGTAGTGGGGTAGGATACTCAACTAAAAAGGCATGTTCAAAATGGCCAGTGAGAGCCCCAGAGAAGTGAAGGGTACGAGGCTTTCCACTGACACCAGTCACTGCAGTTTTTAGAGGAAAGAGGCCCAGCGTGAGAAATCAGGGCAGAGCAAGTAGCTTCTGTATCAATTTAAAAAACTGATCTTACCTGCCACCAGGGGCTCCTCAAAGGAGATAGACATCTTGTGGGGACGGGGGGAACCGCCAGAATCCCTGGGCTGCTTCAGTTATCCAGCATGGCCATCTCAGGAGCAGGAGCCCCCATTCCCCTTGGGGACCAAGGGCAGTCCCATCTCCAATGACTGGTCTGTTTGCAGACTGGGCAAGGCCCGGGAGCTTCTTCTGGTACTCATGGGCCCAATGGTCAGGTGACTTGCATTTGAAGCATCCCCCCTTGGTCTTGCCTCCGGACTGATGGTTGAACCTTCTTGCCCCCTTTGGGTTGCCCTGAGGTTGCAAGGCACGGCTGACAGCAACAGCTATCAGTTTAGCGTGAGCCTCGGCGTGCCTTTTTCCATGTTGAGTTCTATCCTCTTCCTCAGTTTGATCTCCATTATAAAATATTCCAAAGGCCACCTCTAGGAGTTTGTGGGCCTAACTAACTTTTGGAGTTTTTGCCTAATATCAGGGGCAGCAGGGACTGAACCCTGGGAGCAGAGAGATCTGTTAGCAAATTTTCTAAAAAGCCTCCACAAGCTGTCCCTGAAAGAGAACAGGGCTTTCTTCTTCCTCTTGGGTCACTTCCTTGACCTTTTCATAATTGACTGGCTTCCAAATGCACTTTCTCGTTCCTTCTAATACGCACTGGACCTCGTGATTCCTGGCCTTCCCCCCCCCAGGCAATTATAATCCCAAATGGGCTTATGATTTGGGACATAAATGTTGGGCTGGTCCCTGGCAAACTGGTCGGCGTACACCTGTGCTGCTGCCCATATCCTCTGCTTCTCCTCATGGGTACAGCAGGTAGGTAAGATCATTTGGACGTCCTTCCAAGTTAAATCAAGGGCCAGGGTTAGGGCCTGAAATCCCCCGTGAACCTACTAGGGTCTTCAGAAAATTGGCCCAGTCTTTGTTTGCATTGGGCTAAATCGGTTAAGAAGAAGGGCGCATGTACTCTTGATTGTGCCTTTGCCATATGCCACTTCCCTAAGTGGGCGTATTTTCCCTGGTCCTGGGCAATAGGAAGTTCCACTATGGCTTACTCCAGCAGGACCAGCACTTTCAACCTGGGGTATCGTTGGGTACAGAAGAGCATAGGGAAGAAGGGTTTGGGATTGGCCAAGGGAATCTGGAGAAGTACAGGTACTTGTAGAGTAGAAAAGGCTCTGTTTCCCCCTTAAGAGTTGGAATGTAGCTAAGAGAAGACTGTCTAGAAAAACGGGAGGGTTCTGATTCCCCACGTCTCGTGATTACAGGAGCTGCACAGAGTGGGATTACTGGAGTTGGGCGCACTGGAAGGTGGCACGAGGGCAAAGGAGTGTCGGTAGATGGCGAGATAGGAGACTAAGCAACAGAAGAGTCCAAAGTCATTCACCCTGCTTTCTTGGTAACAAAAATAAAACCTGAAGAGTCCTGTGAATTCTACCCGACATAGCACTGGATTTCGCAATGTTGCGGGAGCAGTTTAGGAATGAGGTTCAAGAAATCCTTTCCCCAAATGGTGCAAAATCCCAGCTTCCCGCCAAAGAGGGACGCCTTAAAAAAGAAGAAAGGCAGAGAGAGGAAGAAGCCAGAGGTCTCCACGCGCAGCTGGGCAAGGCCCATGATCTACCTTGAATCCAGGGATCCGAGTCAGGGCACCAAGGCCCCTAGACTGATGCTGATTTACCTCAAGGTCTCCAGCCGGATCACCGACAGTCCTGAAAGTCAGAAACCGCCCAAATGCAGACAGATGCCCAATCCTGCCATTTCCGGCAAGACCTGTTTTCACCCCCCAGGCACTTCCATCAAGAAGGCGCACCCTAAAGCCTCAGTCTTGCAAAATAATCAGACTGCGCGTGCAGTTTTCATGCGAGGTGTCAGAAATTAAAGCAATTCATCACAGGCTCGGAACTGAATTTGGGAAACCAGGCCCAGCCCAGCCTTACCTATACAGGGAAACAGATCTGGAGATTGCGACTTCCCGACGGAACTGGGGGCAGAAACGTGTAGAATGCTGAAGACCAAGATGGGTTTCAGGCGGAGGCTGGACCCGGGGTCTAGGTTGGCAGGTTTGGGCCACTTCCCCAACCCGCTCTGGGCCCGGTTCCTCCCTTGACCGTGACGTACGGAAAAACAAGAGACAAACCTTACGACCTCGTACTTGATTCGGAAAGAACGCAGAAGCCTGCGGCTCAAGCTCTTATAGAAACTGCTCCACCTCTGCGATTGGGCAATCCCAGCGGAAGTATCTTCCCTCTTCACCGCTGATACGCTCCTTTCTCTACTCTCCAAGTCTCCACCAATCGAGCCTTGACATTTCTTTTGGGGGCGGTCTCCCTGACCCGACACCCGAAGCTCCACCCTTTTGCAGAGGCCATTGAACTTAACTGTGAGCGACGGATATATATAGCCAATCAGAGTCCGATCTGCAACATAGAGTGATTCTGAAGCCACCAATCCCGCCCCGCAACATCTGAGCCGCCGGAAGTCGTAGTTTCTGAAGAGCCTCGAGTAAGGCGGCCGCCTGGGGCCCCGAGAGCCAGGGAACTGCAAATCCCGGCGGGCACAGCGCCTGAGCGCTTCCGGCTCGAACGTCCTGTCCCTTTCCCGGCCAGCGGTAGAGGGGGCACGATGAAGCGGGAGGGTGGCGCTGCGATTCCCGAGCGGCCACGGGCGGGTGAGTGTCCTAGCGGCGTGCCGGGCCTGGGGCTCGCGCCTTGTGCCCGCGCGGTGGGGCGGAGGGCCGGCGTGTTGGTGTCTGGGGAATGGGTCGGGCCTGGGGGGCGGGGCTGAGACGCTCCGGGGTCTCCCCGGTCAGTCCGTCTGTCAGCTGGTCCGTCACTCATTCCCTTTCTCCATTCTCTCCTTTATTCATTCCTTCTTCCTGCGTTTACTGATCGCCGCCGGGTGCCCAGCACTGTGGTAGGCGCGGGGAGACTGCGGAGAGCATGATCCCAGTTCTCCTAGGCTCTTCTCGTTCAGGGTTTGTCACAACCTCGCCACTCTTGATACTTCGTGCCCATCATTCCCTGCTGTGCCTTGTAGGGTGCTGAGCAGTATCCCTGGTGTCCACCCACTGGATACCAGTAACCTCCCCCACCCCCGAGGTGACAACCAAAGATGTCTCCAGACATTTCCAAGCATACCCGCTTTGAGAACGGGTGATCTAGAGAGAGGTGCGGGATTGACAATGCACAGACACAGTCATGAGGATTTGTGATAGGTGCCATGAAAAAAAGAAGCAAGGTGTTAAGAAAGAGAGTACCAGGGGCTCCTGAATGGCTTGGGGAGGGGGCACCTACAGTGAGCATCCCGTCCTGGAAAGTTGCTGGAAGAGCTTTTTGGGCAGAGGTAGCAAGATGTGCAAAGGCCCAGGGTGAGGAAGCTCAGCGGACACCCGCGGGTACTGGCAACGTCATGAGAGGTGAATTGGTGAAGACACACCAGAGTGCAGGATGGGGATTGTATTGTGCTTACAAGGGAGGCTGTTGGAGGACTCAAGCACAGGAGAGAGGGCATCAGGTCTAAGTCTAATAAAGAGCCTCTGGTTGTGAGTGGAGGATGGACTGCTAGCTTCAGTGGGGAAGTAGGAGAGAGTGAGGAGGCTGGCTTGTGTGCAGAGGAGAGTGGGTTGGGGCCCTCCTCTCCTAGTTCTCACTGGGTCTGGCTGCCCGGGCCTGGTTGTCTTGAGCCAGGTCAGGGTGGTCAGCTGCGGATGAGTCTGGGGTCCTGCTGGATGGCACCCTGCTCTAGTGGGGAGGGGTTCCACCCTACTTTGCTGTGTCCCTTGCTTAGAGCTCTATGCTGCCCAGCCTGTCAGCACACCCTTCTCCCATCCCTCAGACCCCTCCCCCCCAACAGGCCCCCTCTCCTGGGACCTGCCCACCCCCTGGCCTTTGCCAACTATGTGGCCTCTCTCTTCCTCATTCCTTTTCTTGGGCCTCTCCCTTCCCACACCCCTTCCCCTCTCCGTCATAAATTCCCACTTTTCACTGCTCTGCGGATTCAAGTTTCTCCATGGAAACCCCAGGCCCTGTGTCTCAAGGTGCCTGCATCCTATAGCAGTACTATCTCCAGGAAGCCAGAACCTCCCTCGGGGGAAGAGCAGGGAAAAGGGCAGTCTGGCTGAAAGAGACAGGCTGGGAAGGAGCGTAAGGCCTGGCCTGCAGTGGATGTGAACCTTAGCCAGTTGGCTGGACAAAGGAATGGACAGTTTGGGAAATGGAAGAAGATGCAGTTGAAGGGCCTGAGCCACTTGGGAGGCTTCGGCAGCCCCGACACGGTGATTTGGCCGCTAGCTGGCATGGCTTGGGGAGGGGCTGGCTTACATGCAAGGTGGAGCTCCTCAGCTTGCCTGCGGCAACAGAGGAAGCAGAAGGAACAGGGCTTTGGTCAGCCTTGGTCATGACCCCTCGCTGGCTGTCTGTGCCTGGGGTGGCCTCTCAGCTTCCATTTTCAGTTTTCAAGGAGGAGCTGATGTCAGTGGAGCCTTCACTGTTAACTCACATGGCATCTCGCACAGTTCCTTCCAGACTTGGGTACATCCACTCCATTTAATAGGTGAGAAATCCGAGGACCTGGCAGGCAAGTAACTTGCCCAGAGTCGCACACCTGTTAAGTGGCAGAAGCAGAATTTGAACTCAGGTCTGAGTCTGGCACTTGTGGGTGGGCACCTAGGACTTCAGACCTCTGGCTCAGACCCATGAAGATGGACCCACCAACCCCTCTCAACAGATGCCTTCAGTGTTCGCTGTGCACTGGCTGTGGGGCAGAAGAGGTATGGATGCTCCCCAGAGGAGCGTGGAGTCAGGTGGGGCAGGCGAAGCAGGAGGTGGGCATTGGGGTGGTGCTGACGTCACTGTGCATACCTGGCCCTTGGCCGCCCTAAGCAGGAGGAGGCGGCCTGTCTGGAAGCCTTTTGGAGGGGTGAACAATCCCAAGAGCACCTAGGGAGGGCACCCGGTGGGGAAGGAGCAGCCCAGCAGACACCAGGACTGGAGGAATGTGCCAGAGGGCTGGATGGTGAGGGCTAGACAGAGGAGTGGGCTGGGCCAGACCTCTGCCCTCCACGCTCCCGGTCACCTCCAGACCCAGATCTGGCCCAGGGACTGCGTGCCCTTCCTGACTTCTACAGGGGAGCAAGAAGGAGGAAGCCCAGGAGACAGAAGCCACGCAGGGAGTGATGAGAAAACGGCCAAGGGAGCCTGGAGGTGCAGACTGGGCCCAGGCACTGCTGGCCACTTGGCTCTTGGGTGAAGGCCCAGGGCCTGTTTCCATGAGTTTAGACCCACTAATTTAGGGACATGCTTCTCAGTTCCGCCCCTGCAGTCGAAGCTAGGCTGGGCACTGAAGTGGAGGGAAGGTGTGGACAGGAAAAAGTGGCCCTGCAGCCGGACACTGAGATAGGGGGATGAATGCCACCTCTTCCCAGAACATTCTCTCCCTGCTCTGGATCTGGCCAACTCCTTCCTCCAGGAAGCCCTCTGCATGTCCCCCAGGCTGGGCCAGGTTCCCACCTCATACATGGCCATCAGATGTGGGAGATAAAGGATGGGGAGATGAGGCTGGCCCCAAGGGCACTGGGGAAGGGAAGGCATTCCCATTGCCAAGTGGGGGTTAAGGCCAGGCCACAGAGCAGGAGAGACTCCCTCCCTCTAGCACAGGGGCCCGGGGAGGCTGGAGAGGCTGGACCTGGACAGGAAAGGCCAGGAGCCTGGGTGGAGGGTGCAAGGGGGCAGAGCCCTTGGGAGGGGAGGTCACAGCAGGTGTCTAGGCAGGCAGCTTTGAAACCTCTGGGGAGTCCAGGCTGTGAATACCGAGGGAAGGATGGCAAGGTGAGGGCAAAGGTCTGGGCTGAGTGCTGGGAGGGAAGGGAGGCCGGGCAGACCTCAGATCAGGGCCTGCTGAGGGGGTTCCCAACATCACACCCTTCCTGTTTGGGATGGAAAAGGCATATGAAGGGGACTCCAGGAAACAGCCAGGGGAAGTGTGTGTGGCTTTGCTATGGCAACCGGGCCTGTGTCTATAGGATTTGGCAACCTGGCCTGGGCTTGGGCCTGGGGACCTGGGGGACCAGGGAAGGGCTTACTGGGGGGCTGTGCAGTCTGCAGGTGATGCCAGGGGCTGCACCTGGAGCTCCGGCCACAGTCCAGCCAGCTGGCCACCCACGGCTCCGTGGCAGGAAGGGCCGAGGATTCCCGAGCCACCCACGCTCCTCCCTGGGGCAGTCGGTGCCAAACGTGTGGCCTGACGACATTTATAGGGCAGTCCACCCCCTCGCTGGCTCAGCATGTGCTGTTCAGGGAACCCCACCACATCTGCTGCCTAGGGCTATCAGAGGAGCTGCCTTGAGGTGGGGCTCGGCCTCGTCTGGCCACCCCACTGCCCCCAGCTCTGGCATGGCCAGCCTAGGCCACCGCTCCACTGGCTGCCAGCCACGGGACCATGCCTAACCCACACCCACTCTGGGTACTTACTAAGGGAAAGGGGGGTCATGTCCCACAGTCCTGAGGGTGAGGCCCCAGAAGATCCCTTTGGGCTCCCTCCAGGGGACAGGCTGAGGAGGGGCCCCGATGGAGCTGGCCTGCCCTCCTGCGCAGGCTGCTCAGAGAAGGGGGCTGGTGAGGGGCTTTCCTGAAGAGGGGCTGTGGTGGAGAAGTGCAGGGGCTGGGGCATTCTGGGCAGATCGCTGGTTCCTCATTGGGTGGTGAGTGCACCGCAGACCCCAGGAGCCCCTTAGACATGGATGTGGGTGGACAAAGACCCCTGGGTCTTGACCCCTGGCTCAGGCGAGGCAGGGGACGGGCTGCTCCTGCACGGACTCTAAGCATCCGTTGGTCCCACTCTCCCATCAGCCTTATCCAAGGTGGACAGCCCCATTTCCATCAGGACCTGGGGGCTTTTCTCTTTCTGGGATAGAATCCCTGAGTCCCTCCCCTGGGCTCTGCTGAGGCACCTGGGAACAGGTGTGGGGACTTGGCAGGGAGTGGGGAAGGACTGAGGGGAAGCCCTTTCTCGCCCTCCCCAGCCCCAGGTCTCCCTAGTTGGCCCATCCCACACGGCTTTTCCCAGTTTGAGAGAGGCCAGGCTCTGGGTTGGCTGAGGATTCTTGCTCTAGTTGACAACTTCCTGCCTGCCTAAGAGCCTCAGGCTGACTGTGGGGTGGGGAAGAGGCCTCCTTCTCTGGGGGGCCAGGGCACACCCCCAGGACGGCTGGCCCAGCCTCCCTGTAGCCCCAACCAGGGGAGTGCTGCGTGTGCTGTTGTGTTTCTGGGGTTTTGGCCTCCAGAGCCAAAGGATACTGGGGAAGACTATTATTGCGAAATGCAGCCCCCAGGGACCGGCCTGAGTGCAGGCTGAGGGCATCTTGCTCAATTCTGAGATGCTCTGGATGCAATCTCTGGTTCTGGTTCCGGGTGGGCGGGGCGAGCAGGGTCTTCCCCCCACCCCCCTGTCCAGGGCTGGGGCTGCACACTGAACCCTGTGAACCGGGAAATGGTTCCCTCCCTCCTTCCCTCACTCAGCTTGGTTCACTGGCCGGTCTTGTACATCCCCTACCGGGCCTGACCGCTATTGGCTGTCTGCGGACTTTCCGGCCTGATTTGCATGTTGCCCTGCGGGCCCTGCGTGCCTTTCTGTTTACTTCACTTCAGAGTGCAGGACAGCCAGACGCCAGCTCTCCCAGGCTGCAGCAACAGGCACTTGGGCACCCGGCACCGAAGGGGGCCAGGCAGCGGGCTGGCTGAGGTCCTGGGGGAGCGCCTGCTGTGGTCCTGGCCACCCGGACCGTGGGTGCCGCTTGCTGGAGCCAGCAGCTGGCTTCTTGGCCCTGGGAGCTTGCACTGGAAGGAGCAGATGGATTGTAAAATCCAGGTCAGTGTCAGCCAGTGGCCTCCCTGTGACACCCCCCACTTCCGCCCCCGTGGTGCTAAGGCTGGAGCCAACCCTGGGTTTCCCCAAAGGATGGAGCTTTTCATGCTGATGTGAGGAATCTTGGAGCTCCTACTCTCCACTGTCTGGGCCTCACTGCAGCTAGAGTGTCCTTACCCCAAGCAGGGTGGCCTCCAAGACTTCCTGCTTAGCATGCAAACTCGCAGCGGGGCTGGAGGTGGGCTTCGGGACAAGCCCCTTTCACCCCTCTGCCTGAGGGCCTGGCGCTGCCCACTCTCAGGAGCCCCCGTCTCTCCCCTGAGAGGACAAGCCACCAGAGAGCCTGGGCTGGGGCAGGCAGCCAAGCCCCTCGAGTCACACCAGGGAGAGTGGTGGGCAGGACAGGGGGGCTTTGGCCAAGCTCTCAGGACCCCCTATATAGCCAGACCCACAGGGGCTCAGAGCCCTGCGGCGGAGGTGCCTCATGGCAGTGCCAATTGCAGGGGCCAAGAGCCACCCTGTCAATGCCTGAGTCTCAAAGTTTGGGGGGGTGGCGTGCAGGTGGCATTTGAAGGGGTGGGCAGCTTGGGAGCACAGTGCAGAGGGCCGGGTATGCTTGAGAGCCCACCCCCTCCCTGCAGACCTGCAGGCCGGGTTGGGGGACCATTGGGTGGGCCCCAGGTCACACTGCTTGGCCGTGGGGGGGTGGGGCGTGGACATCGCTACATGGTCCAGGTCAGGAGGACCTGGTGTGGAAGGTGCCAGAACCAGCTGGACTGTACAGTTGCTCTCTGCTGGACTCACAGTAGGGGGCAGAGAGCATCTCCCGCCTTCTCCCACAGTGTGGGGGGCTTAGCAGCCCTTCCCCCCTGGAGCCTCACAGTCCTGCAGGACTCCAGACCACAGAGTGGGCCCCTGCCTGCCACGCGGCCCCAGGAGCAAGATGAGCCTGACCTCCTAGAGCAGTTCCTGATGCTGGTCTGATGGCTGGGCCGGGCACCAGGCAATGAGCCCACAGTCCCGGGGATGCTGCTGGGGGTCTCCTGAGGTGGAGAGCTCAAGTGGGCCTGTTGACAGCAGTCCTGAGCGTCTGGCCTTCCTCCCCGTGGGGAGCTTGGCTTCAAGCCGGCGGTCTCGTGGCTCTCAACACAGCCGACTGCTGCAGGGGGAGGCTGTGCTCCTGGCTACAGACTGTTGAGGGTCCTGACATGGGGAAGACCGCTCCCAGGGGGTGCCTGCTGATAGGGCCACCACAGGGTGGGCACTGTCTCGGGAATGGAGCAGCTCTCCCTGGGGTCCCGTCCTAGTGTGAGCTGCTGACTGGGTCTCCTTTTCTTTCTAATCTCTTCCTACTCTGGGTACACCTGGGCCTGGCCAGCTCTCTCAGGGCCCATCTAGCCCCTCTCTTCTTGGATGGGAGTCACCAGAGACCTGGGATGATTCCCACTGTGCCTTCTCCCTGCCACCCCAGCCCTTGAGACTGGGTCACACTGGGGCACCCTTTGTTCCTGGAGTGGGTGACCTGTACAAGGTCAAGAGTCGGAGTTCTTCGCTCCTCCCCCACCCGAAGGGGCTTTCTGCGTGTGATGAGGCTGGTGAGGGGCTGGGCTCCAAGTACGTCACCCACAGGTTCTCTGCGGGCACAGCCAGCATCCCCGACATCCTGCAGACCAGGTGGCTTCGGCCTGACCACACCTGCCCTGGCAGGAAACAGGCCTGTGGCTTTGTCCTGCTGTGTATACCCAGCCTTGGCCCCAGGGACATTCAGACCTCGGACCCAGAGGAGCAGACAGAGCAGGGGTGAGGGGCTCTCCAGCTCTGGGGTGGAGCTGGTGGGCTTTTCCAAAGGGTTAAGCCTTAAAGCAAGGTAGAACTGAGTGTCAGCTGCCTGCTTGAACCCAGGGTCTCCTCCTTTTCTCTGGCCTGTGCACACCTGGGACGGGAGGGAGGGGAAGGGACTTTGCCCGCATGGACCTGCCCTTGTTGGGATTGGTGGTGGAGAGAGACTGAAGCGTGCCTTGTGGTGGACTGGCCAGAGGGGGCCTGCCTGTGTGGAGCGGCCCCACCAACCGACAGGGGCTTGGCCACCATCTCCAAAGCCCTTCATTTGTGCTCCACCCATAGGGGATGCTGCCCGAGGACCTTAGATGCCTCTCTAGAGCATGAGCTCGGGCAAGAGCGCCCGCTACAACCGCTTCTCCGGGGGGCCTAGCAACCTTCCTACCCCAGACGCCGCCACCGGGGTAAGGGGGACACCCTCGGGGAATGGTCTGCCTCTGTGCACACCCCACATACCCAGGGCCCCAGAAGAGCTACCAGAGCAGTCCTCTCCCTACCTGGAGGTCCCTCGGGTGGGCCATGCCGTGTGTGTGGTTGGCATGTCTGAGTATATGCACGCATGTGGACTCGTTAGTGAGAAAGCATGTCAGCTCATGTCCACGTGTGTGTCCACATCCTCGCTGGGGTCAAGGCCAAGTCTCCTCTGTTCTCTCTCCAGACCAGAATGGAAACGACCTTCGGGCCCGCCTTTTCGGCTGTCACCACCATCACAAAAGGTGAGCCTGTGAGCCCAGGCCAACCTGGGCTGGGCAGGAGTCCCCCATCCTGCTCCCTCCTGTTCCACTGCCACATCCTCCTCCCACAACCCCACATCCTCCTGCACCTGCCTCCCGGGGCCTCGCCTGCCACCTCTCTGGGGTGGGCCGCCCGACTTCTCCGGCACCACTTTGCACACCTGTCCTTTATCAAGCGACCCCTGACTCGTCCCACACAGGCTTCTAGCAGGCCCTGAAAGGTCAGGACTGGGGACCAGGCTGGGCATGGGGAGGTGATAAGAAGTACTCACGGGGTCCTTTCCCGAGTCTGGTCCCATGGTTGAGCCCTCAGCACTGTGTGTTCTGGGAGGTGGTGAGGAACTAGACCACGAGGGCACAGCCTCCTTCCCGAAGACATGAGGGCATGGGGCCCCTCCTGTCAGGACCGGTGCTTCTGGGGAGCAGTGTGTGTTCTTTTGCCTTTTCAGGACTGCCCTTCGTAGGAGAACACCAGCTGCTAATTAGTTTTTTAATTGCTTTTCCACGGTATCTTCTGGATACACTTTTCAGTGGGGTCACCAGGCCGCCATGGACATCGCTCACACAGGCTCCTTTTTACCACTGGGTGACCCCCTCAGGGGCTGTGAAAGAGCCCTCCTTTATTCTTAGATGTTCTTTTCTGAGGAAAAAACAAATATACATACCCCTTAATCGCATCACCCGAGTAATTGTTCTTTAATTTCTTATCCAGCTTTAGAAACCATGTAGCACCCTGTCGTGGCAGTCGAAAGCTCCTGGGCAGAGAGTAACGGGGGCCTGTCTCGCCCGTGGCCAACCCAGCGACTCCCTCAGTATCAGGGATGGTCAGAGCCAGTGACCAGGCACGAACAGTTGCCTCGCCCAGCCCCTCTCATTACAGACAGAGAAACTGAGGCCCAGTCACAGGGCAGCCATTTGAAGCCTGGATCATGAACCAGGCCTTTGGGGCTGGTTGTTGTGACATCTGGCCCTGGCTGGGGCCTGAGACCAGTGTTGGCCACTGTAGGCCTCTGGCTGCTGCCTTCAGGGCCTGTGAGGCTGGCTCCTATTCCCACGTGGACCCCTGACCAGTGCCTTCTCTGGGCAGCTGGGGTGACGTGCAGGAGGAGGAGGACCATGCCTTCAGCAGCCTTCCCTGTAGGAGGCCAAGAGGGCCTGTGGCCGGTTCCTGATTCTGGCCGCACCAGGGGAAGAGGTGGGCGGAGAGGGGACCTAGACCACCAGGCTGCCATCCTGGCCCCACCACGTACCAGCTGAGGGGCCTCGGACCTCTCTGCCTGTGGGTGGCAGGGCTGGGGCTGGGAGCTTCTGGACTCAGCTCTGGGACTGTCCAGGGCAGGCTGAGCCCTGCAGGTGAGCTGCAGGCACTGGTTAGACCTGGGGAGGCAACCACAACCCCCAGCCCAGCCTCCGCCCCTGCCTGGCCCATCTGCGAAGGAGCCCACTGCCTGCCACGGTGGTCAGGCCTCCCCGCACGGCCCCGCTCGCGGCATCTCAGCCCTGTTTTCTTCGCAGCTGATGGGACCAGCACATACAAACAGCACCGCAGGACGCCCTCTTCCTCCAGCTCCCTCGCCTACTCCCCACGGGACGAGGAGGACAGCATGGTAGGTCTGCACCTCGCTCCCCCCTCCCCACCCCTCCAGAGCCTGCCTCCCACCATGCCCTCCCTCCAGGCGCCCAGGGCCCAGGAGGAGCTGAAGGTGGAGCCTCAGCCGCGAGCTCAGGTCTGAGGGTGAAGCGAGCTGGTGTCAGAGGCCCAGCATGTGCGACACCCTGAGGCCTGAGCACCCATGGCTGGGTTTCCAGAGAGAGGCGCTGGTGAAGGTGGCTGAGCCAGAGGGTGTGGCGCCTGCAGGCTGAGAGGAGGCAAGTTTGGCTCTATCTTGTGGGAGTGGGAGCCACAGAAGGTTCATTCGGGAGGGTAACTAGATCAGATCCCCTTTTAAAAAATATTTATTTATTTATTTTGGCTGCATTGGGTCTTCGTTGCTGCACATGGGCTTTAGTTGCAGCAAGGGGGGGCTACTCTTCTTTGCAGTGCGCAGGCTTCTCATTGCGGTGGCTTCTCTTGTTGCGGAGCACGGGCTCTAGGGCGTGCAGGCTTCAGTAGTTGTGGCTCACAGGCTCTAGAGTACAGGCTCAGTAGTTGTGGCGCACAGGCTTAGTTGCTCCACGGCATGTGGGATCTTCCTGGACCAGGGCTCGAACCTGCGTCCCCTGCATTGGCAGGCAGATTCTTAACCACTGCACCACCAGGGAAAAAACCCCATTTTTAAAGCTTCATCTGTTGTTGAGCAGAGGATGAATGGGTAGGTTGCCGGGTAGAGGCAGAGGCCCCGAGTTTGGGGTTCCTGACGAGGGAGACGGGGTTCAGCAGGTGGGGAAAGATGGATAGGCCCAGGCTGGGGTCAGTGAGGAAGGGCTTTGGGTCAGAGTTGGAGCTGGCTGTCAGTACCCAGGCCGTGTGGCCAGGGTCACAGTGGCCATTCCCTGTTTGTCGGTCCTCGCCCGGCTCTGGGACTGCTGCGGGAAGCGAAGGCTGGCCTGGCTGGTGGGGGTGGGATGCGAGCAACCTCCCACTGCCACTCACCTCTCCTGTGCCTGCTTTCTGCTTTCCCTCAGAGCCCCCGACAGACCCCGGTCAGTGCTCCAGCCCTTCTAGCCTCCCAGCACCGAAGGCTTCTCCTCATGCTGGGCAGCCAGGCCTTTGTTTCCTATTTAATAGAGAGAAAAAAAGTATTTTTAATTATTCAAACAAACACGTTTGTGTGCCCAGCACTGCACTAGGCCCTCCCTAAACACGAGCTCCCCCTTCCCTTGGGCTCTGCCTGCCTCGGTCTCCGGGACCTGTGACCTGCCCATGGAGTGAGGCTGGGAACAGAAGGCTCGCCTGCCCAGCTGGGCCTTGAAGGAAGTGAATTCCCCGTGCCTGTGGTTTCTGGAATCCTTGGGTTTTGGTGGCTCTAAGGAGGTAGGCGTGTGCTGTGAGGGCCCTGAGCCGTGGCCACCTGGGCACCATCTCTGTTGGATGTTCGGCCCCCACAGGCTGCCCCCTCTGCTTGCCCTGGGGAGCCAGGCCTTCCCCCAGGCTCTGTACCTTAGGGCCAGCTACCCTGCCCCCAGCCCAGGCCTGGCAGCCACAGCCTCTTCACTCAGGAGGAGTGGGAGCCCAGCAAGGGGCAGGCGGGCAGGGGGGCAGGGGGCTAGGGGGGCAGGGGAGAACAGAGCCAGGCCAGGCCCCGTATGCTTAGTCCAGCTCCTGTCTGGACCTACTCTCACCCTCTGGTTTCCATCGCTGCCCTGGGGATAACTTGACTCACTTCTTCTGATTTCCCCTCTTGTTCCTCATGTGGCATTTCCATGCAAAAATGCCACTTGAGATGCTGTCACGGGAGGTGGGTGCTGCCCTGGTGAGGGAGGTCCCTGTCTGCGGGCATGCTGGGGACACTGATCTCTGCTGCACCCGCTCGGGGAAGCCGGCCCCTGGAACTGCCCGGCCAGCCTCCCTCTGCCCGCTGTGGGTCCCACACCCCGGGCTGGCGGGGAGGGGATCATTCCAACAGTCCCCACACCCACAGAGGCTCAGACAGAGGCAGCCAGGTCCCAGAGTGGCTGGGACCTAGAGGGGGCAGGTGGGCTGGGCGTGGAGGCAGGAGGTTTATGGCTCATGAATGAAGCTTCGGGGCAGGAGGGGAAGAGCGTGGGGAGCGATTGCTCTTGGAGTATCTCTTCTGGAGGGTTCCAGGCCCAGAGGGGAGGAAGGGACAGTACCCCTTGCCCTGGCACTCCCCCAGATCCGTGTTTCTGGTGGCTCAGACAGAGACGAGCACCCGTGGCCCCCCCTCCTGCTCTCAGAAGCTTGGTTGGGGTTTGGTGGGGGTGTCCCCACCTCCCCTCAGGGAGCCTCACTGGCCTGGGCTAGTGTCCCCGGCCAGGACGGCCAGGCGGGTGGCTGAGCCCAGCGGGCACCTGGAGCCCTGCAGCTTCCCGCGGCCAGCCTTCCACCCCCTTCCCTCCAGCAGTCTGGGGGCCGTGGCCACCCCTGCCCCGGGATTGGCTGGTGGAGGTGTCCCCTCTGCGGCCTACATTCCCTCACGGGAAGCAGGAAGCAGGCCGAGCGTGTCCTCGTAGAATTGAATAGCCGGAAGTCTCTCCATTTACACAAAGAAAGTTGGCAGATGTAAGCAGGCGTCCCAACCACAGGGCCGGGACTGCCAGGCAGGCGGGGCCTGGGTGTCACACCGGCTCCCCGCGCACAGCCGGGCTGTGGGCTAAGTGGGCGCCCACTGGGACGGGGGTCCGAGCCCGGCCCTCCTGCCAGCTGACGGCCTCCTGTCTGCCCGCAGCCCCCCATCAGCACCCCACGCCGCTCTGACTCGGCCATCTCCGTCCGCTCCCTGCACTCAGAGTCCAGCATGTCCCTGCGCTCCACATTCTCGCTGCCCGAGGAGGAGGAGGAGCCGGTAGGTGTGGCCGGGCAGGCTCGGTGCAGACTCCAAGGGACCCTCCCCGTCCTGGGGCGGTGGGGGCACCTTCCCCTCAGGCCCTGATCGGGGCCCCTGATCCGCACGGGTCCACGTCAGGGACTCGGGGGGCTGGGCTGGGTCCCCCAAGCACCTTCTTCTCACTCCCCACCCTAGGGGCTGCCCAGGCATCAGCTTTGGGAATGAAAGGCGGGTTCCACGTGGGGCCCTTTCTAGTCTCTGTCCCAGGGAGAGGGTAGGTGTCATGGGGTGAGGGCATGGCTGGAGGGGTCCTTCCTGCTCAGGTCTGCTGGAGCTCAGGCCCAGCTGTAGGCTTCAGCGGACTCCTCCTCTCAGGACACATCCTGGCAGAGGTGCTTCCACCCCAAGAGGGCAGCCCAGGCCCGCAGAGGAAGGGGCTGGGGCCCTGGGTGCCCGCACTCATGTCAGCAGTCCCAGGCCCCACCCTCACCCAGCCCTGCCTGTTCTAGGAGCCGCTGGTGTTTGCCGAGCAGCCCTCGGTGAAGCTCTGCTGCCAGCTCTGCTGCAGTGTGTTCAAGGACCCTGTGATCACCACGTGTGGGGTGAGGCTGCCCCTCCCCGACCTGTGCACCACCGTGAGGCCCCTTTCATGGGGAGCCTTGGCCTCGCTCACAGGCCTGGTCTGGCCGCCCAGCAGGTGCCCTTTGCAGTGGGCACGGGGTGGGGGCAGCTCTGCGGCCACACCCCAATCCGCCCATTGTCTCCACAGCACACCTTCTGTCGAAGATGCGCCTTGAAGTCAGGTAGGGCCCTCTCAGCCTAGGCTCGGCCAACTTTATTCCCCAGCGGTGGGAGGTCCCTCCGGGGACGTCCGGCCTGGGTCCAGCACTGATGGAGACCCTGGCTGCACAGCCACTTCTCCCTAGTCCTCCTGCGGCAGTGGTTCCTGGGTGACTGCTCAGGCCAGGCTCGGGCCAGGCTCAAGACCTTGACGAGCACGGCAGCTCAGAGCCCGAGCACGGCAGCTCAGAGCCCGCCCCACGGCGGGTGTGGGTGGGCCTTCTGGGCACAGTGCCCACCCTCTCGGATGCTGCCCCTGCTGTCAAGGCTGCCGGCCTCACCGTCTCAGGCCTTAGCAGCTGGCCCAGGACTGGCCCTCTCTGTGCTCTGTCCTCAGCTCTCTTGGCCCTGCCCCAGACTCTCGGGTCAACTGAGAGGCCTCTGCCACCACCTGCTCACCCAGTGGTCATTCTTGGTGGCCCAGCCGTGCACCCTTTCCTGTTACGGGCGCCCCAGCGGGGAAGGTAGATGGGTGGATTAGGCCCCTGACAGAGGCTCAGCCCACCCAGCTGGGGGAGCATGTTCCAGGCCTGCCGCCCACCAGGGAATGGTCTCCCCCAGAGCAGCCTGGCCACAGTGCCCAGGGCAGGGCTGCCAGGGGAGATGGTGGCTGGGTGGGCTGTGGGGTCAGCATGCCCTCCCCCCCAGAGAAGTGTCCCGTGGACAATGCCAAGCTGACGGTGGTGGTGAACAACATCGCAGTGGCTGAGCAGATTGGCGAGCTCTTCATCCACTGCAGGCACGGTTGTCGGGCAGTGGGGGGCGGGAAGCCCACTGTCTTTGAGGTGGACCCCCGAGGGTGTCCCTTCACCATCAAGCTCAGCGCCCGGAAGTAAGTGCCCCCCTCCATCCCCAGTCCCCACCCCCCAGGGGTACTGAGAACCAGTGCCCCTGGGGACTCAGCCCCCCCACCACGTCCCACCTCCTCCAGGGACCACGAGGGCAGCTGTGACTACAGGCCTGTGCGGTGCCCCAACAACCCCAGCTGCCCGCCCCTTCTCAAGATGAACTTGGAGGCACATCTCAAGGAGTGCGAGCACATCAAGTGTCCCCACTCCAAGTACGGGTGAGTGGGCGGGGGTGGGCGCACGGGGCTGCCCCGGGGTGGGGGTGGGCGGACCTGAGGGGGCGAGTGGGCCTGCGCTGGCATTCACGGTCCCTCCTTCAGCAAACCTTGGTTGAGATCCACTTGTCTGCCAGGCTCTGGGGAGACGACCTTAGCGGGAACCACACCATCGTCTATGTAATTACAAACTGAGGTACAGGTGCTGAGGAGACCTGCGCACCATGGGAACACGGGGGACGGAGCGGTCAGGGAGCTGCGGGTGGTTGGGGAAGGCACGAGCTGAGAATGAATGCATGCGTGGGCACGAGCCAGGCAAAGACCTGGGTGAGGGCTTCCGGCAGCAGAGGGGAGGTGGGGGTGGGAGAAGAGGCAGCAGCTGGCTCTTTAGGGCAGAAGCTGGTGAGGTGGTGGAGGAGCCCTTGAAGAGCTCTGAGCAGGAGTGAAGTGACTGGATTGCTGGGTAGAAGCAGGGTGGGTAGGTGGGTTGGTGGGCATGCAGGTATGCAGAGGATGGTGGCCCATTGGGGCTGCAGTGGGCACACAAGTGGGATTTGAGAGAGATTCTTGGGGTTGGGGAGGCAAAGGGAAGGGCCCAACTGGGCGGGCAGTTGAACAGGTGGGCAGGGCAGCTGTCCTGTCTCTCCAGGTGCACGTTCATTGGAAACCAGGACACGTATGAGACGCACTTGGAGACCTGCCGCTTCGAGGGCCTGAAGGAGTTCCTTCAGCAGACGGATGACCGCTTCCACGAGATGCACGTGGCACTGGCCCAGAAGGACCAGGAGATCGCCTTCCTGCGCTCCATGTTGGGCAAGCTCTCAGAGAAGATCGACCAGCTGGAGAAGAGCCTGGAACTCAAGTTCGGTGAGAGCCTGGCCCAGAGGTGGCAGGGGTGCAGCCCCTCCTCCTGGTCCCTGACACCCTTCTTCTGGTCCCTGCTACACAGATGTCCTGGATGAAAACCAGAGCAAGCTCAGCGAGGACCTCATGGAGTTCCGGAGGGACGCGTCCATGTTGAATGTGAGCGGGCAGGGGCCTGATGCAGGGAGGTGGGGTGGGGTGGGGGACACAGGACCATCTCTCAGCTTGGGTCCCAGCAGGAGGCTTGTTCCCACTTATGATTAGGTGTCTGTGCTGGGAGGGCTGTTGCTGCATCTGCCCTGCCCTGGCAGAGCTCAGGCCTGGGGCCATGGAGGGCTGTGGAGCCCCGCCCACCCCACCCTCTGCTCTACTCTTGGCCTCGCAGGACGAGCTGTCCCACATCAATGCACGGCTGAACATGGGCATCCTAGGATGTGAGTATGGGCCCACTGCCGCTCCCGCCGCCATCCCCGAAGCCCCCTCCAGTTCCCCCATCACCAGTTCCCCCATCTCTCTGCAGCCTACGACCCACAGCAGATCTTCAAGTGCAAAGGAACTTTTGTGGGTCACCAGGGCCCTGTCTGGTGTCTCTGCGTCTACTCAATGGGGGACCTGCTCTTCAGCGGCTCCTCTGACAAGACCATCAAGGTGGGTAGGGTCCTGCCTAGGGGCTTGGCAGCCTGGCGGGGCAGGGGTGGGCATTGCACACCAGCCTCTGCCGGCTCCAGGCCTGCTCATGGATGGGGCTTTCTCCCCTCCCCCCATGCTCACGTCATTCCTGCCATGGTGCCCCCTGCCACTGGGCTGACCCTGCTGGGACCTGCCCTGATCCTGGTCTCTGCAGGTGTGGGACACGTGTACCACCTACAAGTGCCAGAAGACGCTGGAGGGCCATGATGGCATTGTGCTGGCACTCTGCATCCAGGGGTGAGTGCAGGCACACGTGTGTCCACAGACCACGGGGCCCATGTGGAGCCAGGGATGGGAGGTCCTGTGGGCTGTAAGCTTGAGTCCGTGGCTGCACGTGTCCTAGAGTGGCTCTTGTCTGCTCCTCCTGGGAGACGCCCTCGACCCTGAGCAGGGCTGAATCATGGGTGGCAGCATGTGGGCCTTCCACCTCTGAAGCCGTACATTCACAGAGCAGAGCCTTGGCCCTGGAGAGCCTCAGGCAGCCAGAGGACAGAGGTGGGACCAGAGAATGGAGGCAGGGCCTCAGCTACTGCTGGCCGACAGCCAGAGCCCGGGGCGCAGCACCACAGAGAAGCCTGCCTGGCCACCCCCTCACCCCTAGGGTGCCCCTTCTAGACCTTCCCTCCTGTCTTGTGTCATGAGGCTTCTTGTGGGCGTGAGTGTGTGAGTGTGTGTGTATGAGAGAGAGATGCTGGCTCACAGGAAGCAACAGCTTGACTGCCAACAACACTAACAGGGGTAATTACCTCCCAGCTCAGCTGTCAGATGCTTGCCAGGCAGGCACGGGGCTGGGCCTCCACTTCCAAGGTCCCCTCGCTAAGGCAGGAAAACCAAGGCTGGGCTCAGCAGTGATCCTGGCAATGGCCCAGGCTGCTGGTTCCCAGTGGCCAGTGCTCCCCCAGCCTGGCCAGGGCATTGTCAGCGAGGGTACTGGCTTCTCGCACCCTGACACCTTGGCTTTGCTTCCCCAGGTGCAAGCTCTACAGCGGCTCAGCCGACTGCACCATCATCGTGAGTGGGGCCGGCGGGCGGGCCGGGACCCCCAGGCTCACTGTGCCATTGGGGCCTGGGCTCGGCCAGGGCCTAAGGCTTCCCGTCCTCCCTCCCGCCAGGTTTGGGACATCCAGAACCTGCAGAAGGTGAACACGATCCGGGCCCACGACAACCCGGTGTGCACGCTGGTCTCCTCACACAACATGCTCTTCAGCGGCTCCCTGAAGGCCATCAAGGTCAGGCAAGGTGGTGTACGTGTGTGCGGGGCGGCAGGGTGCCGGTGCCTGCCCCCCAGGCCTGTGCTCACAGCCACTCCCACAGGTGTGGGACATTGTGGGCACCGAGCTGAAGCTGAAGAAGGAGCTCACCGGCCTCAACCACTGGGTGCGGGCCCTGGTGGCTGCCCAGAGCTACCTGTACAGCGGCTCCTACCAGACAATCAAGGTGCGCCCTCCCTGTGCCGGCTCCATCTGCCCTGCCCCCACGCTGCCAGCGTGGGGAGACCCTCACATGCACCCTGGGTGGTGGGCTGCTGAGAGGCCCAGGGGATGAGGCGCCTGGCCTGGGACCAAGTGGCCCGCACTTGCCCATAGATCTGGGACATCCGGACCCTCGACTGCATCCACGTCCTGCAGACATCTGGCGGCAGCGTCTACTCTATTGCCGTGACGAATCACCACATTGTCTGTGGCACCTACGAGAACCTCATCCATGTAAGAGTGGATGCCAAAGGGCAGGGTCTGACTCTGGGCCCCTGTCTTCCCCGTCTGTGTCTCTGACCTGCCTGTGCCACCCCCTCAGGTGTGGGACATTGAGTCTAAGGAGCAAGTGCGGACCCTGACAGGACACGTTGGCACTGTGTATGCCCTGGCGGTCATCTCGACGCCAGACCAGACCAAAGTCTTCAGCGCATCCTACGACCGGTCTCTCAGGGTGCGAGCTGGCCTACCGACAGTGGGAGGCTCAGGGCGGGTGCCAGGCCTGGGCAGTCCTCATGTCCCATGTGCCCCCAGGTCTGGAGTATGGACAACATGATCTGCACGCAGACTCTGCTGCGTCACCAGGGCAGTGTGACTGCGCTGGCAGTGTCCCGGGGCCGGCTCTTCTCGGGAGCCGTGGACAGCACCGTGAAGGTCAGTGCCTTGGCTCAGGCCATCCAAAGGGGCTGCATGGGGGGAGCGGGGGTGGGGGAGTTGGGATCTAGCAGCCCTGGGCAGGGGGCAGTGAAGGCAGGTATGGACGGCAGCTGGCTCTGGGACTGGATGGCCAAAGGGGCACCTGAAACAGAGCCTTTCCCCTGCAGGTGTGGACTTGCTAACAGAATCCAGGCCAGGTCTTGGCTTCCTCTGGGCCTGACCTAGGCCTGTCCAAGTCTGGCGAGCCACATGACTGGTCTTGGGGTCTCTGCCTACCCCATGGGAACAGGCAGGCAGACTCAGCCAGGCAGACAATGCCCTCCCTGCCCTGCGCCCAGTGAGCCTCTCTCTGCTTGGCCTTGTCATCGTCACTGCCAGGACAGTGCCCAGACCGTCTGGGTGCCAGGTACGACGCTCACCAGGCCCACCCTCCATCCCCACTCCAGATGGACTGTGGGCCTTTTTACTCACCTTTTCTACTGTTTTTAGACTGTGTATAAATTTGATTACTTCCTGATTGAAATAAAAGCTGCACAGACTGTGGCTTTGAATGGGGATGGTCCTCAGGGGGAGGAAGAGGCCACCTGAGGACACTGGGGAGCACAGGCACCAGCAGCCAGTGTGAGAGAAGCTGGGGTGGGAAGCTGGGCAGGGACCACAGGAGGCTCCTGTTGATATCCCCAGGATGTACACTCTTGGTGACTTCTCCTCCCTGTCGGGAACAGGCTAGCCCCCCACTTGCCCCAATGTACATACCCCAAAAAAGTGAGCCAGGCAGCTCCATATTCTGCTGTTTATTGACAGCTGACAGTAGCTCCCTGCCCGGACCCCCCCCTCCCCACCTGCTGGCCCTGGCCTGGGCCACCCACTGAGGAGAGGCCAGGTAGCTGGCCAGGCCCACCCACCCGGGGACGTGCCAGCACATGACCACTGGAAGGGGCCCCACACACCCAGGCACCACCTTGGCAGACCCCCTCAGCCCACCCGAATCACAATCGCTGGTTTTCGGCGCTTTTTAATTCTCTTTTTTGTTAAGAAATGTCAAAGTTGTGCCCAACACGTGGATCAGCAGACACGATAGAGGAGGCCAGTCAGTAGTTTTTGGAGTGGGGAGACAGAGGAAGAAGGCGAGAACGACCACACAACACGGCCTCAGACCATGAGCAGAGCGTCTGTAGGAACTGGAGCGGGGGTGGGCTGGCTGCGTGGGGCCAGCTCAGGGCCCCAAAGAGGGAGGGTTGGGCACACCCTCACACGCAGCCTGGCATGCATGCCCTGCACCCACTGCTGTCACCCAACTGACGCGCCCACGTTCACCACGCTGTGCACACAGCTCCCCTGAAGCCCAGATGCACCCTAACACCAGCACCCATGGGAGAGGCAGAGCCCTCCCCACTGTCTCCACGGCGTGGATGACACAGCCCAGCGGCGAGCAAGGCACATCCTTCAAGTTCTTCAGATGCAGAGAAGTTAGGAGAGAGAGCAGAGGGAAGGCCCTGGCGGAGCACAGACCCCTCCCCCAGACCCCAGCCTCCTGTTTGTGCTACTGGGCTCGGGGGTCTGGCCACTCCTGGACAGAGGGAGGGAAGGATACACAGACAGATGGCCGGGGCCTCTAACAGCTTTTGTCTTGAGCTGGACTCCAGCGTCCTTGCAGTTGGTAAATGGTTTTCTATAGAATCAATAATATTTCTTCTTTCTTTAAATATATATTTGTTAAAGTTATACCTTTTTGTTTCTCTGGGGAAATCTGCCTCAGCTTATTCCCAATAAATTAATACTCTTCAATAGCTTATATTTAGGGAGGGGGGTGCAGTGGGGCAGGGGGCCCAACCCCAGCCCCTTGTGCTGCGCTGGAGTGGCTGGCAGAGGTCCCCAATGGGCAGTTCTGTGCTGGGCATAGGCCTGTGCTCTGCCACAGATTGGGGAGGGGGCTACAGCAGCTGCCCCCCTCCCGCTGCCTCCCAGGGTGGACCCAACCTGGACTCAGGGCAGGCGGTTCAGGAGTTTCCCCTCCTCCACCCACAGCGGGCAGAGCCTGGTAGTGGGTGGGCAGGTGGCCCAGCAGTTATTGCACAGGGAGCAGCAGATAAGGAAGGGCACCCACAAGGCAGCAGCATCTGCCCAGAGCCCTTGGGTCCACCAACCAGGCAGTCCTCCAAGCTGGGCCCAGGGGCAGGAGTTGTGCTTGTGCGGGGTCTGGACAGAACGGCCCACCCCCGCCTCGTGCCCGCGGCCGCCTAGCGGGCTGCCCCCTGCACCCCTCCCCCTTGGTCCACCGCCCTGCCCGCTCGCGCCGCCCCCAGAGGTACCCATCCTGAGGTAAAGGTCAGTGTGCGGGCCGGAGCCCAGGCGGCGCGGGTGGGCCGAACTTGGGCGGCCGCGTCACTCCAGCATGGCGTCCAGCTGGTCGGCCAGGTCGTCAAACATGCTGCCAATGTCGTCCAGGATGCTGCCGGTGCTCTTCTCGGCGGCCGAGGGGCTGGGGGCGGGCGCAGCGTGAACTGGCTGGGTCAGCGCAGAACTTCCAGCCCCCATGTCCCGCCCATTCAGCGCGAAGTCCCGCCCCTCGCGGAGGCCACGCCCCCGCATTCAGGGGCGGGGCCGGATCAGTCCACGTACTCCCCACATCTGCCCCGCTCCGCCCCCTGCCCACTCACAGTAGCCTCTGTTGGGGACTGGGGCAGCTCGTAGAGCCCCGCCCACGCCAGGCCGTGCCCGGCGCAACTCGGGCCCGGCGCAACTCGGCCCCGCTCTCGCCGGGCAGCCTCCAGGTGTGCACCCGCCGCGGGAGCGCACAGCCCCCCACCTACGCCCACGCCGGACCGGGTCCTGCACCTACCGCGAGCCTTGCGCGTCCTCCTGCCGGATCTTCTCTTCTACGGCTTGCAGCGCCGCCGCCAGGCACGCGCTTGTCTCCTCAAGCTTCTGCCTGGCGCTGTCCCCCGGCGAGGCGCCGTCGGGCGCGGCGGGGGGCCCGGCTACCGCTGCAGCAGCGCGCGGCGGCTTGGCGGGCACGTGCAGCGCGGGCACACCGGGGGACGGGGGCCTGGCCGGGCTGGCACTCAGCGAGGGTGGCGTGCTGGCGGGCTTGGTGAGGGCAGCAGGCGGCTGGCGTGCCGGCGAGGGCGACGGGCTGGCGCTGCCCGACTGCAGCCCCGCCGCTGCCTTGGCCGGCTTGGGCGCCGTGGGCGGTGGTGGCGGCTTGGGAGACACGGGCGGCGGCGTGCCGTGGGCACGCTTCACCTCTGCGGGGAAGAAGAGAGTCGCACCGGGGTGGGAGGTCGCGCGGCGCGCGCGCTGCCCATCCCGGCATAAGCCCTGCCCAAGCGCCCTGCCTCGAACCCGGAATTAGAGATAACGCCCTTTGCACTGCCGCCGGGCTCCAGCTCCAGCCCTCCGCCCCCGGCCTCCCTGAGGCTGCCAGGGAGCGCGCTTCCCTGTGCAGGCCTGCTTGGGTCACTGCTTCCAAACCCCGCCCGGTCCGCCCCCCACCTCCATTCCCCTCCAGGTGTGGCCTGTTGCAGACACCGGCCCTTCCGTTGCTTGAATGCCACAGGGCCTTTGCACCTCTGATCCTTCTGCCTGGAAGTCTCTCCCCTCCCTCCTGTGCTTGGGTCATTTTACAGCCAGGTCAGAATCCTCCCTTAGCCTTCCAGCATCGTGGGCCTGTCCTCCTTCCACAGGTGCTGCTATTCATGGGTTTCTGTGTCTCCTTCGCTGAGGAATGTAAGGATCATCCACCCTTGTCTCAGCTCTCGTTGGTGAAGTGGTCCAGTGGGTGGATGGACGAGAGGGTCTGAGGATACTTTCCCACCCCACTCCACCTGGCCTTCATCAAATCCAAGAAGTGGAAAACCCCTCAGACCATGGCATGGGGAGCTGGAGGAGGGCCCTTCCCCAGCTGGTTCCCTGCAACCTACCTGGGCTGCCAGGACCTGGCAGTGGCACCTTCTTGGAGGCAGGTGTGGGTGAGCCCTGGATCTTGGGCACGGGCTGAGCCAGAATGGGCTTGGGAGAGACAGGTGGCTTGGCCGGCTTCCGGGCATCACTGTCTGGCGGGGGCAGCGGGGGCAGGTGCAACAGGTCAGAGGGCGGGGGCTCAGCGGGTGGCGGTGGCGGGGGCAGCTCTGGGGGCCCAGCCTGCTCAGAGGCCGGACGGCGGCGCACAGTGCCTGTTCCATTCTGGTACACGGACAGTGGTGGTAGGGGAGGCTCGGGACCTGCCTCCCTCTCCTTGGCCTTGGGCCGGCGCTTGACCGTGTCGGACTCAGTGAGGATGAACTTGACATTCTCCTGCTGGCTCTGCTTGGCTCGGATGCGCCTCTTGAGCGTGGCACTGGCCTCCACCCTGGCCAGTGGTGGGCCCTCCACACCCGCCTCACCCTTGGCTGGACCTCGAGGCCGCTGCCGGGTAGCGCCATCTTCCACAACGTGGCCGTGATCTGCAGGCCCCCCTGGCTCTCCCGGACCCCGGCGAGCAGTGGCCAGAAGTCCTGTGACAGGCCCACTCAGTGTGCGGCGCCGGTTCACCACCTCGCCGTCAGGCCCAATGGCCTCCTTGTGCTTCACCGAGGCCAACACCGTTGCCACCCGGCCTGGCTCTGGGCTGGCGGGGCGAAGCATGGGGTGGCCCTCAGGGGGCCTGCGGGCTGCCCGGCCCCCACCCCCAATGGATGACAGCTCGAGCATGGCTGCAATGCTCTTCACGCTGCCAGCGCTTCCTGTGTCCACACTGCCAGCCAGGTCACTAGCCCGCCGGCGCTGTGCCCGGACCCCCAGCCGGCCGTCCTCAGCCCCAGCCACCTCAGTCTCCGCATCTGGCACTGACTCATCAGCCAGGTTGGCACTGGCCATGGATGAGCTGGAGCGCTTGGGTGGGGGTGGGGGGGGGCCCTTCTTTCGCGGCCGCACAGCGAACGACTGGCTGCGGTTGACGTTCTTGTCAGCGCCAGCAGGTGCCCGCACCGAGTGGCTGCGGCCCACGCGCCGCTGGACTGTGGCGTAGGGCCCCACCGTGGCCGGCACCAGCAGCTCGTCCCGCTCCGGCTCGCTGTCAGACGCCGCATAGCGATTCAGGCTGTGGGCACGCTTCTTGGGCCGCCCTGACTCCATGTCGGCCTCAGGGGGCAGGCACAGCGTGGGCACAGGCGTGGGCATGGCCGCAGGCGCAGGCCCCGGAGCAGCCGGCCCTGTCTCGCTCTCCACGGGTTGGGGCAGCACGTAGGCAAAGCCACGGTGTGTGGGTGACTGAGGCAGCGAGCGGGGTGACATGGGTCGCTCCATCGGTGGCAGCAGCTGTGGGGTGGGCTTCACCTTGGCTGTGGCTGGGGCTGGACCATGAGGCCCCCCCAGGGCTTGCGGGGAGCCTGGCCGGGCTTTTGTGGGAGTCTGGGGGGGCGTGAAGTGGCTGGTACCTGGTGGAAGGACCTGCCGCGGCTTGCCAGGCACTGGGGGCACACTGGCCCGCTTGACGCTGTGGCCGTGGCGGCTGGGCCGGGCCTCCTTGGGGGGGGTACCCGGGGCCGGCCCCTCCTCCAGCAGGTACTCCTGGCTTCGTGACATGGGGCTGCCAGGCCCTGGGGGCCCGTCGCCCAGCAGCTCCTGAGAACTGCTCATGTGCCGTGCCCGCCCACCCAGGCTGGGCTCCTGCCGCATGGAGGCCCTTGGGGTGGGTGGCAGGTGGTTGGAGGGCTTCTCAGTAGGGGCAGCGGCAGCGGCAGCCCCTTCAGCCGGGCCCGTCAGGGCAGCCTGCAGCTCACCGCTGAGCTCACTGTCCTGGAAGGTGGTCATCTTAGGAGACTGGCAGTCAGCCGGGGCAGGCTCGGGTGGGGGTGGCGACTCGATGGCCATCACTTCAAGTGACTGTGGTACCTTCCGGCGCAGGGGTCCCCCCTCATACTTGGCGTACTCTGCCTTCTGCAGCTCTGCCAGTTTCCTCACTGCCAGCATCAACTTCTTCTGGTGTCCTGAGTCGGGCGGGGGGCAGGTCAGGCCAGGGAGGGTGGCGGGGACCAGGAGGCAGTGGGGGCGGGGTGGGGCCTCACCCAGCTTGGTGATGCCGATCTCCTGCAGGTCTTCCCAGGTGATGTCGGTGATGAAGTCGATGTTCTCGTAGCCGTTGTCCACCAGCACCTTGTAGTACTGAGCCAGGCCAATCATGGACAGCCACATGGCCAGGTTAGCCTACGGAGCAGGGGACACAGAGGGCAGCCCGAGCTGGCTGCCCACACCCTGCCTATTACTCAGAGCTGTCAGAGGAGAGGGCACCGGGCCAGCCTGGCACAGAGAGACGGAAGGACAAACAGACAGGCCCGAGGCGTCAGCTTTGGAGACAGTGCAGCCTTGACAGGAGCCCAAGGCCAGCTCACACACACTTGAGAACATATGCAAACACACACAGAGGGGTGACTCTCTCCTCAGGATACCCTTTGGGGGAGGGGGAAGAATGCGCTTCCTCACCTGCCCAGGCAGCCATGGGGACAGCATCCACGTGGACACACCACACACGTCATGGACACAGATACACAGCACCACCGACCAGATACGTGTATACACACACCCTGCATCCCAGCCATCCACGGGCACTGACACCCCTCTGAGTCACGCTCACGCCCTCTCACCACTTCCCCACCAGCATCAGGCACACGTCACACAGCCTCGTCACACGCCTGGCAAATATCTGTGATGGTCTTCACCCAGAACCACCGGTGGCTGGCTCCCTGAATGGCATTCACCCGTCCACACTCCCAGCTGGATGTCACTCATGCACCAACACAGGACACTCGGTCACCTCCTTGGGTGCACAAGCAAAGTGAAGCCCCTGGGACCCAGACGTGCTGGCTGGGAGGACCCCTGAGCCGCTGACTGAGTGGGGTGAGGCAGAGTGGATGAGCACAAACCCACCTGTCACCAACCCACAGCCCTGGGGCTCTCGGTGGCCATGGCATCTCCCTCACAGACGGGTGGGAGCCCGAAGCACAGCGCAAGGCCCAGAGAGGCAGCATGGATGTGACAGGCCCTGGGCCCATCTTCTCCCAGCCCAGAGCCTGTCCCACCACAGACTGCCTGTTCGTGACAGCATGGGCCGCGGCTGGTGTGGCTGTCAGCCAGTGTGTGCAGTCACCAGTGGGTGCCTTGAATGTATTTAGCATACGCGTGCTGGGTACCCGAAGCACACACAAGCGTCTTCCCCATACATGTGCCTGGGTGTGTGCAAGCACGTCCCATCCCCATGGCCCCCTGCAGTGTCTGGGTGGGTGTGTGATGGGCAGTGCTGTGGTGTGCCGGGTGGCTCCGGTGGCCCTGTGTGGCTGCCTGAGTGTGGAACACACAGTGGAGATGGGGACTCTCCAGGCTTCAGGCTCCCCTTGCCCTGACAGCCCTCAGAGGTGGTCACCACTGCCTCTGCCCCTGCCCCAGGGAGGCAGGCCCCAGTGCCCCTGACGGACAAACAGAGGTCATCCTCTGCTCTCCTCTCTCTGGACTCCCCGGAGGGCAGGGGTGGGCTGTAGCCAGGGAGGCAGGCTGTCTGTCTGTCTG
This sequence comes from Tursiops truncatus, assembly GCF_011762595.2. Taxonomy (NCBI): domain Eukaryota; kingdom Metazoa; phylum Chordata; class Mammalia; order Artiodactyla; family Delphinidae; genus Tursiops; species Tursiops truncatus. Next base: position 36,332,007 of record NC_047048.1, on the reverse strand, counting down.
TCTGCCCAACCTGGGACTGGCCACTGGGGTGCAGGGGGCCTTACGGGTTTGTGCTCAGGCAGCCAGTCGGGGATGCTCAGGCCGCTGATCTCTGCAGTGATCTTCTTCCGGTGGCCTGGCTTGGTGACCCCGATGGCCGTGAGGTCCTAGGTGGAGGAGAGGCCCATTAGCAGAGGCTGGGGGCCCATCTCTGGGTCAGCTGGTAGATAGCCTTCGGGCAGCTCACCTCAGGGGTCATGCGGCTGATGGTGGGCAGGTCATAGCCGGCGCTGATGAAGTTGGGGGCGTAGAGCTGCAGCTGGAACGTGGCAAGCCACTGGCTGACAGCCTCGGCGCCCTGGAAGACACAAGGCACCCGCTGCAGGCTTGCCCGCCTGCTCCCCCGCCAGGCATGCACCCCAGCCACCGCGGCGCCTCCTTCTCTGCTCAGCTGAAGACCACGCAGTGCAATCTGCTGTCCGCTGGGCCGTCTGCAGCCAGGCCCCGTCAGCCTGGCCCGGGTGCTCCTCCTCGCTCTGTGGTCCTGGGTGCCGCTGTCTTGAGCACTGTCCAGCACCTCGGCCTCCTTCTGTGATCTCCACCAGGAGGGTCCAGCTGCTGTCCACATCACAGGCCTCCCTGACCGTCCCCCCCATTCCTGGACCAGAGACACCCTGCAGTGTGGCCCCGTGTGAGGGGCTCTGGGAATGGGGCCTCAGGCGGGGCAATTTAGTGCTTCCCCTCTACACCCCAGAAGGTGGGCTCTACCCAGAGGAATGCAGGAGGACTCAGCCAGCAGCTCACGCCCACCCTAGCACGCAGGTGCATGCACACAGGACCTGTCTCACCCACATACACGCCTTGGCTTGACTCACATCCATGCCATTCCACACACACACATGTGCACATGTGCCCGCATCACAATCACACCAGCCACACAAACACACCCCCACTCACCTCACACCTGTGTCACACTTCCTAGACACACTAGCTTACACGCACAGCGTGTACAAGAGACAACAGCTACACACACAGACTGACAGACCAACAGAAGGACGGGCCCGGCCTGTCAAGGGCCCTGGCCGTGCTGCGGCCAAGCCAGGCAGGCTGCCCTGGGTGCCCCCCCACCTGCAGCCGGCCCAGGCCTTGTACCTTGCCCTCCGATGCTGTCTCCAGCTTTTTGGATGGCTGCTCCCCATAGACCTGCCCAGCATGGGTCACTGGAGTCTGGGACCGGGTGGCACCTGGGGACGAGAGGGTATGGTGGGGCAATGGCTGCCTGGGGGCTACCTCCCGGCCAGGCCAGCAGTGCTGTGTCCTTGCTCTTACCTGAAGAGCCCTCCGGAGGCTTGACAGGACTGTCCCCGGGGCTGGAGTCGGAGACAGACTTCTGGGAGAGCACCGTGGCCAGGAGCTGCAACCCAGACAGGCTGGCTGGCCAGTGCTGCTCTAGACACAGGCCATCCTGGTCCTGCCACCAACCCACCTACCTTGACCCCTTCAGAGCCTGCGTGCAGGGTGTGGCCCCCGCTGCTCCGGCCACTGGCCACACTGCTCAAGCTGCCACTGCGGTCCCCGCCTGCCAGCAGGAGGGAGCAGCATCAGCTAGTGCCAGCCCTGCATAGCCCAGGTGCTGCCTTGCAGAAGTGCCACCACCACCACCCTCCAGAGGCCCGCACCTACCTGCAAATGGCTTCCTCAGCACCCAGATCTCCTCGGGAGGTGCAGAGGGCCCTGCTGAGCTGCATCCCTGGGGTGGGCTTGGTTCGGCGCCTGCTCGGGAACCTGCTGGCCAAGCACAGTCTCCCTGAATCCTGGACTGGCCCAGGCCTGGGGCATCCCCTGGCCTGGCCCCCAAGTCTGTGTAGAGCAGAGGCTGGACACACACGTGCCTGGGGGGTCAGTACAGCCTCCTCCTGCCCTGTGTTCGAGGAGCTGAGCGACCCTCAGAAGGCCCTTCCCAACCTTGGACATTTGAGAGCAGGAGAGCATGGTAGAGAGGGGCGCAGGCCAGGCTATCCTGTGGTCCTGTAGGTGGGAGTAGGGAATTGCAGGAGAGTGCAAACCCCTCTGTGCCTGGGGAGCAGGGGGAGGGAGGAGGCCCCCAGGAGCCTGGGTCCAGGCTCCTCACCCCAGGGAACTCGATGACCTTGGGTGGATTGGCCACACCTCCTAACTGGCTCCCCTCTGCCCTCTCACCCGGCCTGTCAATCTCCATATCCTCTCTGTGGGGTAAACCAATCACACCAGTCCCCCATCTGAAGCCATTCCATGGCCCTATGGCCTCATCCTGCACCCCCTCCCTCTCTGTCACCAAGTCAGCCACACTGGGCTCCTTTGGACCCTTACACAGTCACACTCTGTCCTGCTTCAGTGCCTTTACACGTGTGGTTCCTGCTGCCTGGAATGCTCTGCCTGTGGCCAGCCCCTCCCACTTCTCAGGGTCTTCTCTGTCCACACTTGTCTAAAGTGGGTCTCCAACTGCAATCTCTGTGTCACTGGTTGGTACGTTTCCTTCCACATTTATTTTACTGTTCCCTTCTCTCCTCCCTCCCCGAGGGCAAGCTCCTTGGGAGCAAGAATGACGTCCATCTACTCCTAGTGCCTGGCATGCAATGTCTGTTGAATACATGAAGGAGTGGGTCTGGGGACGCTGATGAGGAGACAGCTGGCAAGACACACTCTGGACCCCACACCTAGCAATGACTAGAGCTGACAATCCTTGCCCTACCACCCAAAACGCCGTGCACCTGCTTCCTTCTGGCCCGCGAGCCCATCCCCAGGTGGGACTTGCCTGCTCGCTTGATGATGGCCTCGCCCAGGGAGGAAGGGAAGTAGCCCACACGGTCATTGCCTGTCCTGTTGTCATGGATACAGCCCTTCCACCGGCCGTCTGGATGCTGCTCGAGGACCTGGTCAGATACGGTGGAAGGAGCATGCTCAGGGAGACACCCCTCCATGTCAAGTGGGTAGGTGGCCTTGGCCTCCTGCTCATACCCCCCAGTTGCTGCCAGGTGTTGCGGGGAGCATCCCAGGTCCCATTCATCCCTGTTCCAGCAGCCCCAGGCCATCCTTACTGTGATAATGTCCCCGGCTTTCACATTGAGGCTGGTCAGGTCGTAATTGTTGCAATAATCCTTGGTTGCCCGGACCTGCAGGGCTGCCGAGGCCTCTGGGGACACAGGAGGTGGCAGACCCCCCAGTCCTGTGAGCCGGCCTGGCCCAGGCCCCAGCCCTGCCCCCCTGCCCCGCCCGGGCCCACCTCGCAGCAGCTGCTTGATCTCCTTGCTGGCCTGGGAGGTGGTGAATTGGTGCACGATGTCCAGGGCTGTCTGGCTGTAGGTGTTCCTCACGTGGGCATTGATCCCGTTCTGTATGTGCCAGAGGGTGAGGACTCTCAGGAGCCCCCTACACCCCCACTTGACCCCAGCTCCCTCTGGCCCCTAACTCACATCGAGCAGCAGCCGAACCACTTCCGTCTTCCCACAGAGTGCGGCCTCGTGCAGGGCCGTGCCGGACTTGGTCTGGCGGTTAATGTCAATGCCAGCTTGGAGGAGGAGTCTGACAGGGAGGTAGGAGGAGCAGGCAGGGCCCTGCACAGAGAGCCCTCTGCCCCAGCACCCCCAAGCCGGGCTCCAGTTCCTGGGGGCTGAGGATGAGCTAACCCTGTCCCACATCCCCGACAACCCCTCCCTGTGTTAACCCTTCACACTCCTATCTCGTCTCATCCTAGTGTAGGCAGTGCTGCGATGCCCACTTTAAGGATGAGGAAACTGAGGCTCAGAGAAGTTAAGAGTCTCCTCAAGGTCACCCAGCAAGTGGCACAGGCTGTGGGGCTATAGAAGACCACTCCCCACCCCCCTCCAGTACATCCTTTATGTGGGCGGCTTGAGGCATCCTTCGTATCCAGAGACCTCACCACATCCCCATGGCTCCCTGGCTGCTCCTGTCTTATTGCCAAGCCAGGAGCAGGAACCCCAAGGCTGGGTGCCCCTTACCCCGCCCCCTCCCCACGGCCATACCTGATGATGTCGATGTGGCCGTTCTTGGCTGCCAGGTGCAGGGGGCTGGTGCCATTGGGGTTGGTGGTGTCCCCTGGCCGGGGCTCTAGCAAGGCCGCACACATGTTGCTGCTCAGGAGCAGCTGGACCACCTGGAAGGAGGGGTCAGAGTAGGGGGGCCCAGGAATGGGGTGGGGAGCTGCAGTTTGTCTCCCATTCCCACCCCAGGAGTTGTTGGAGTCCCACTCAGCTCCCTGGGGAGACTTACCCCAACGCGGCCGAACTCACAGGCAAGGTCCAGGGGCGTCTTCCCCGAGTTGTCCACCATGCACGGGTTGGACTGGTGCTGGAGCAGCATCTCAGACTGCAGGGACCACAGGGTGTGGTCAGGCCCAATGCATCCGTCGGGCTCATTCTGCCCCAGGCACCCTGTCACCCTTGAGGTGGTCCTTACCACGTCGTAGTGACCATGCTGGGCCGCCAAGTGCAGGGGGATGTGGCCCTCATCAGACGGGACATTCACCGCTGAGCCTGCCTTCAGCACCAGCTTCATGGGCTCCTTCCGGCCCTGCCAGGCCGCATAGTGTAGCGGCCGCATGCCTGGGGGCAAGGGGGCGGTTGGGAGCTAGCCCCTGACCCTGAACCCAACCCTGACTTCTAAGACGCTGATCCCATGAGAACCTGCCTCAACCCAGACCAAGACCCGGGGCTGAGACCTCAGTTGAGGGGCCATCCTGGCCTCCAGGGACCCCAATTTTGACCTTGACCCCCTGCCTCTGGCTCTGAGGTCCCTGACAGGCCTTGCCTTTGTTGTCCTTGATGTCCACAGCAGCCTGGGCCTCCAGCAGCAGGGTGATCAATTCCGTGTTGCCATTCAGGGCTGCGTGGTGCAGGGCAGAAAAGCTGGGACAGGTGACAGACATGTATGGGCAAGGAGCCGGGCAACCTGCCTTCCCCAGGAGTCCTTGACCCCCATACCAGACTGACATCTCCCCGGGCTGAGAACTCACCCATCTGGGTCTTGGAAATTGACATTGATCTTCTTGGTGGAGCCCAGGAGCTCTGGGGTGGGAAGGAGACATGGTGAGGGAGGCTCCGTCCAGCCCCTACTGAGGCCTACCTGGGTCCCAGCCCCCTCTAGACAGAGAGCAGGCAGAGAGCGGCTGGCTAGCTCCCTGGCAGGCTCAGAGCCAAAGCTATCTAGGTCTTTAGTCTAGAAACGTTCATTCATTCAACCCTGTTTCCAGCACTCAGCATCAGGTACCAGCTTTTGGCCCTTGGTTTCCCACTGAACTAAGACGTTGGGAGGTTCATAGGCCCTGTCCCTGTCTGGGAACAGAAGCCAGGGCTGTACACCCACACAGGCGCACACATGTGCACATGAACCCCCCTCCCTTGAGACGCTGGCTGAGCACCTGCCAATGGTGGGAGGGAGAGAGCCAGCCCAATCTGTCTCTCAGAAGGACCCAGATGGGGCCGGGGGTGGCCCAGGAAGGCTGGAACACCCGGAAATGGGGGTATCTCTGGGGAAGATCTGCATTTCCAGGGTTCAGCCTCCCCCAACTCCCAGCCCCGGGCCTGGCCTGTGTAGATGAGCCCCATTTGGCAGGGCAGGATGGGGAGGCAGGCAAGTGGGCCAGTGCCTCCAAGCAACCACATTACAATGGCCCCCTCATCTATGGGGGCATGCGCAGGCCCCAGGGTCAGCCCGCCTGAAGCCCGAGGGGCTCCAGCCCTCCCTTGGGGGTCCCAGTCTCCTCCCGGGGCGTCCCCAGTCCTGGCCTCCACCAGCCGCCTGCCAGAGGAGGGGAGCCCACCGATGCCCTCCCCGTGGGCTCAGGTCCAACCGGACTCGGGCCAATCCCCTGCCTGTCTGGGCCACGATTACATAAACCATTTGTGGGTCAGTCACTCTGTGAGGGAGGGGCTGGCAGGACAGAAGCCCCTTTGTCCAGGCTCAGGACAGGGATGGGGGCAGGGGGCTGAGGGAGTCGAGTCACAGAGGGGCTGCTGCAGGGCCTGCTCTGTGACCAACAGCAGCTCCGGCTGCTCCGGCCTCAGTTCTCAGCTTTTGGATATAGGGTGTGGGTCCCCCAATGGCCCACAAAGTCAGACGGGCCTGAATTCAAATCCTCCCTCTGCCCCTTACTAGCCCTGAGGCCTTGGCTGTGAGCTCGAAGGGTCTAACAGGGCCAGCCTCACAGGCCTAAGGGCGCCTCCAGACAACACATGAAGGGTCTGACACAGAGTCAGCTCAGCACGTGGCAGTTCCTAATACTAGCCCTATAGGAATCCCACCCCACCCTCCCCAGCAAGGGGCTTCTCCGGTGAAGAGCCGAAGAGCTGAGGCTCCAGGACAAGAGGCATCTCCACTCCCCTGCCCCTCCCCCCGCCTCAGACACTTGGCTGATGCTACCGGCTGTCTAAGTTGGCAGCAGTGCCACCCCTCCTTCCGCGTGGTGGTCCAGGGAAAAACCTTGTAGGCAGCCCTGGGTCCTTTCTTGAGCCCTTATAACTTCTCCATCGGTCAATCCTGTCGGCTCTACTTTCAAGACACTTTCAAAGCACACCTGGAATCCTACCCTTTCTCACCAGTACCATCATCACCACCCTGGGCCAGGCCAGCATCCCTCGAAGGACCACTGCCATCACCTCCCCCTGGCATCCCCATTTCCACCCTGCCCCCTCCAGTCCATCCTCCATACCCACTGAGGTCAGGGGGACCCCGTTAGAACATGGGTCCGGTCCCATTGCTCCTGTCTTAATGGGGTTGGAGGTCAAAGCCGGACAATAGCCCTGTATGATGCAGCCCTCCTTTCACTTCAACTTCCTCCTCACCCCTGTTCCAGCCACCTGAGCCTCCTTGATGGCACTCCAACACACCTGTCTCCCCTGCCACAGGGCCTTTGCACATGCTGTGTGTGTGTGTGTGTGTGTGTGTGTGTGTGTGTGTGTGTGTGAGCCATTCTTCTCTCAATTATCCCCATTATTCCCTCTTCATGTCCTTCAGGTCTCTATCCAAGACCTGCTTGTCAAAGCCTCCTCCCCCATCTAAAATGGTAATCCCCTGGGAGTTTCCTGGTGGTCCAGTGGTTAGGACTCGGCACTTTCACTGCCATGGCCCAGGTTCAGTCCCTGGTTGGGGAACTAAGATCCTGCAAGCTGTGCGGTGTGGCCAAAAAATAAATAATAAATAATAAAGAAAACGGTAATCCCCTTCCCATCTCGTGTCTGTTGTATTTTTCTCTTTAGCCCTCATACCACCATTTATCTTGTTTATTGTCCATCTCCATCACTAAATTACAGGCTCCAAGAGGACAATGGTTTTTATCTGTTTTGCTCACTGCCGTATCCTTGCTGGCTAAAACAGTACCAGGTGCACACACAGTGCTCAGTAACTGGTGACTGAACTGTACCCTCATCCCACACACTTTGTCCACCTGCCAGAGCCGGCTTCAAGTGTGTCACCTGTGCAACCACTCAGAAGAGCCCCACACCTGGCTGGATGCTCTGCTGTCGCGAGATTGTTATTTTGTTTGTTTTTGGGGGGTTTTTTTGGCCCCATCTTGTGGCATGCGGAACTTCCCTGACCAGGGATTGAACCCGCGCCCGCTGCAGTGGAAGCGTGGAGTCTTAACCACTGGACCACCAGGGAAGTCCTATTATTTTTTGGACAAGTCACCCCCCCACCATTTTCATTTTGCGCTGGGCTCTGTGGATTATGCGGCCGGGCCTGCCACGGTCCCTTGTCGTAAAGCTGAAGGGAGCCCAGGCATCGCTGTCCCCAAGCACCCCTGCCTTGCTCAAGCCCACCCTCAGCACATTCCCCCACCAAAAGGCTCTGCCCCCCAACTCTAATGTCTGCTGCCCCCCACCCTTCTTAGTTCCCATGTAGCCAGTTCTCAGCTTCTCCCCACAAGACTTCCCAGGCCAGCTCGCTCTCCTCCCTCCCGCAGCCAGGGTGCCCAGGCAGCTACGGAGCCAGGTGCTCTGAGTGGCGCCCGAGGCCAGGCCCACCTGCTTGCCCAGTCACAGCTGCAGGTGCTGAAATCTCAGAGGGGCTGGAGATTGAGGCCCAGGAAGTGACACAGACACCAGTGGGGAGAGGGTGTCTCCATCCAGAAGAGGATCACTCCCCACAGGAGAAGGAGCATCTTGCTAAGGTCATCTTCCCCGCCCCCCTTCCGGCCACCAGTCTCCTCAAAGAGGAAAAGTACTGGAATTGGATGAAGGGGGGCTTGAGGTCTTGAAGCACCCCCAATTCCCATGGGGACACTGGACACCCGGGAAGGTCCCAGAACTTCAGCCTGCCTGGGGCTGGGGGGCTGCACCTCATGGAGACAGGTGCCCTGAATGAAGCTGGAGCAGAGCACGGCTTCAGGGGCCTGGGTAGGTGGGAGAGAGGAGGGAAAGTGGGGATAAGCTGAAGGCCCCAGGAGCCCCTTTCCCTTTTCCACAAGGGCACTAAGTCCTACAGATTGCCATCAGTCATAGTGCATATGCCTTGCCCCTGACCGCCCCCATGACTTGGGCTCTCCGGTCTCCTATCACCCCAGCCCTCTAACTGCTCTCCTGATACTACCCCTACCTTTTTTTTTTTTTTTTTTTTTTTCGGTACTCGGGCCTCTCACTGTTGTGGCCTCTCCTGTTGCGGAGCACAGGCTCCGGACGTGCAGGCTCAGCGGCCACGGCTCACGGGCCCAGCCGCTCCGCGGCATGTGGGATCTTCCCGGACCGGGGCACGAACCCGCGTCCCCTGCATCGGCAGGCGGACTCTCAACCACAGCGCCACCAGGGAAGCCCTACCCCTACCTTTGAAGTCACCTCCAAACTCCAGCTGCAGAGGCCCTGAGGGGAGCCCACCCCAGACCCTTTTCCACTCTACCCTTGTGGCCTCCCTCCACCCCTCTGCCAAGATGCTCCTCCAACCACGGAAGCCACACACAAGCCACCTCCACAGAGCCACATCTGTCTCCTACAGGGACGTGGTCTTGGCCTCCTCTGCTCCCACCTCAGATTGGCTGAGCCCTGTGGCCTCCAGCATAGAAAGGCACCCTCTCAAATCCCCCAGGGCAGGCAGCTCTGAGCCAGACGCTGGAAGGGAACTCTTAGTGGGCCAAGGTGAGTGAGCACAGGAGTGCTGGCCGTAGTCTTCAGTGAAATGGAAGAAAGGGGAGGTTGGGCCCGAAGGAAGGGCAGGGTATCTGCCCACACCCCAGAAGACCAACCTCCACCCCAGTATTTTCTCTCCCTGGCAGTCTCTTCTTCACTTCAAGGATGATTGCTAAGGGTGACGGTGCCTGTGCCTGTAAGTGGAGGCTCCCTTCAGGCAGGATAGGGGTGCTGACAGAGCCTGGGGTGTCACTGGGGTGTGGGGTGAAGGGAAGGTGTAAGCACAGGGAGGAGACTGTGGAAACAAGAATCGTGGGAACACCTCTGGAGTTGGGGGCCCCAGGGAGCACCGCTGGATGCCCCTACCCCATGGCCCAAACTCCAGCTGTACTTTGCTGAATCAAAATACATCTTACTCCAAAGCAGGCCAGTGTTGCCATGACAACCGAGCTAATTCATGGAGGGATTTCTCCATCTGATTTATTATGCCCGCCCCTGTGAGTCAGAGAGCCCAGATTCGGGTGCCAGGGCAGGTGTCTCTCCTACCCGGAGACCAGGCCATGCAGGGTCAAATGCAGAGATCTAGGCGGAGACACAGGTAGAGGTAAAGGTCCCCACAGCTCCCCCAGATGGCCAGAGTAGAAGGGGGGAGGAGTCCCCAAATCTGATGCCCCCCACTTCCTTGGCGCACCGCCCTGGGCCGTCTAGGGAATGGCCACAGTTAGCACTTCCGGAGCACTTACTAAGTGCCTGAGCTTCATGCGTGTACTCGCTGTCCTTACAACAATGCTATGAAGCAGGGACCACAAACGTCCCCATCCTACAGATGAGGAGACTGAAGCCCAGAGACTGGAGATGCCTGTGCCCAAGGTCGATGGCCACTAGGTGGAAGACTTTGCCTTGCCTTCCACCTCTCAATCCCTGAGCCTGCTTTTGAGGCTCAGCTAAGGTTGCCTCTGCCTGAAAGCCCTCCCTTTCTGAACACTGAGGCCCTGAAGCCAGCCCTAACTGGCAGACTATCCCTGGGCCTCCGGTGTGGAAGGCAGGGCCCACCTGTGTATGTGTTCTTGCAAGGCACAGATGTGTAGCTCTCTAATTGCACAGAGCAGATAGTAGCAGCCAGGCAAGGGCTGCAGTGGGAGGGGTCCTCCTGGGGCTCAAGGACCTACCCCCACCTGCCCCAGAGGCTGTCTCAGTTCTCAGCATCTCCCCTGGAGAGATGGGAGGGTACCTCCCTGGCTTACATACAGTCCCAGGGGGTGGTATGGGGAGTCGGGGCACCCAGACCCCACCTGCTACCCAGCAGAGCCCTGCCCGCGCCCGCACAGGTGCCCTGACACACTGACACGGCCATACATGCGCAGTCACACACGCGGCTGGTCCACACGCCCATCCATCCATCTCCAGAGTCCCCGGGGGAGGCTCCAGGCTGAGCTGGGATGAGTGCTGGGATCAGGGCACCAAGCTTCCAACCATCCCCTGGGACCCCCACAGAACAAGCCCAGGATGGCCAGTGGGAGACCCCCTCCCCCCCCCCAGTCTCATTTTCCAGCAGGGAAGCCAGAGAGGACCAGGGTCTGCACCTACCTCGAACTCAGCCTGCCCTGGGCTGGGCGACCTTGGGCCTCTGCTCCCCCTTCAGTAAATGGCCCCCAGCCGGCCATGCCTGGGCAGCCACACCCCCAGCATGGTCCTGCCACCCCCCCTTCCTGCTAAGCACGTTATTAAACATGGGGCGGGGAGGGGGTCTGACAGAGACTGTCAGCCCTGTGGTCTCCCCTTACCGCAAGAGGCCCCTCCCTCTCTCCATGGCGTGGGGGGGAATCCGCCTCGCCCTTTAAAGGCCCAGAAGAGACCTCCAGCTGTCAGCCCGAAGCCCGGGAAGGGAGGGGAACGGAGGCAGGAGAGAGGGATGCGAATGCCTGCGGCCTGGAAGGTGGGTGCCGCCAGGTGCCCGCTGGGGGGCTCAGGTGACGGCCTGGCACTCGATACAGCCCCTCCTTCAGTGCTGGCAGCGGGGGGCGCAGACGGAGGGTCTGGGCACTGCTGGCCCCGCCCCGCCCCCGGGGACCCGACAGCATCCCCCTCCCCGCCCTGCACCGGGCGGGGTGGGGGGCTCGGCGCTGGAGACGGCCCCGGGGCGCGCCGCGGCTCGCGCCCGCTCTCCGCGCCCCCCGTACCCCCGCACTCACTGGCCTTTCCGGGCCGCGGCCTCTGCAGCAGCCTCTGCGCGGTCCCCACGTCCTCCGCCTTCACCGCCTGCACCAGTTCCTGCTCCTTCCCCATGGCGCGACCGGGGCCGCAGCGACGCGGCTGAGCTCCGTGCGCTCGGCGCGGCTCAGAGGCGGCGGCGGCCCCACGGCACCCGCCGCATCCTCCTCCCTCCCCCGCAGCCTCCTCCGCCGCCCGCGCCCCTCGCTGTCCTCGGGCTCCAGTTCGGTCTCGGTCTCCCGGCGCGGAGGGGGCGGGGAGCGCGTCACGGGCGGGGGGCGGCCCGGGGGCGGGGGCCGGCGGCGGCGGGAGCGGGGCGGGGGCCGGCGGCGGCGGGAGCTGGGTGGGGGCGCGGCACCTGGCGCCACCTCCCGGACGCCTGGGTCCCCCTTCCGCGGCCGCTGACCTCGGTGCGCCCGCGCCGGCCGCGCGCCCGACTCCTTGGCTCCGCCCCTACATTAGGACCCGTCCTCCCGAGACGCCCCCTCCCCACGTGCGGGCCGCGCGGATCAGGCCCGGCCTCTGCGGACCCCCCGCGGCCCCGGCGACCGCCAGGGGCTAGGGACAGCAGCCGCCGGGGGGCCGGACACTGAGCCCCGAGTCGGCGGCGGCGCCAGGCAGAGCCTGAGAGAGGCTTCCAGAGGCTGCGGGACCCACGGGGGGAGGGACTCAGGCAGTGGGCGGGCGGGGACCTGGGCATGGAGATACCCGGGCATCGGCGGCACAGAAGCCGGCCCGCCGGGGGCTGTCAGACATTTCTGGCCCGTGGTTCCCGTGGGAGGTGTCGAAGGACTGTGAAGAGGAATCTCCCAATAATGAATTCGGTGTCAGGGAACCCGCCCTCCCCCTCCCGCAACTGCACCTTCATGCCCTGCAACCTCTGGCTCTCTCCACAAACAATGCTAGGCGACCCCCCACCGCCCCCTCCTCAGTCGAACCCCAACCTCAGTGCACCTGCCCAGCACCAACTGGGGTTCAGCCCCTCACACTTACCACTAAGAGGGGCTCGGCTCCCCCATCCCCAGCACCAACTGGGGTGTAACTCTTCAGGTCTACCACCCAGGGGGTTTCAGTCCCCCCATTCGCAGCACCAATGGGGTTACAGCCCTGCCCAGCAGCAGTATGAACCCCACAGAAGCCTGCTCACCCCCAGCTTCCAGGCACAGATTCTGGCAGCCCCACAGGGAACTGTTCTGCTTGACACTCACCCTCCCCCCACCCACCCCCCACACATCCAGAGGTCTCTCCCTTCTGACCTCCTGGGTCTTAGCCTCCGGTCTTCACCTTGCCATGGCTGCAGCATTCTAGAGACAGACTGGTTGGGGTCTGTGTCCTGGCCCAGGTTCAGTTTCCTCATTTGCAGGGAGGGGCATATCATCACCCCAACCAGGCAAAGTTGTTAGAACCTTGGGAAGGTTCACACATATGATGGCTGGACACCCCCCCATCTCCCTATGGCCCAGGCCATCAAGCTGGTCCAGGAAGAAGGTGGCCAGAGTGTGGAGGAGGGCAGGCAGCAGGCACTGGGAGTCCCTGATCTGGACAGCTGGTCAGTCCCCTCCGTGGACTCTTCTGTGAAATTTAGGGAGCAAGCCTATGCCTCCCACTGTGCTGGGCTCCCACAGGGGTCCCTAAACACAAGGGCCCTTCCCCCCACCCTTTATGGTGACCAATTCCTGGGCACCTGCTGGGTCAGGCACCATGCTGGTCACTTCATAGATGAGCTTGGACTTACTGTGCCCTTTTTACAAATGAAGAAAGTGAGGCTCAGAAAAGCCAAGTGACTCACCTGAGGTCCCAGAGTCTCCAGGTCATGAGTCTGAGATTTGAACCCACATCGGCCTCTTCATTTGTCCCAGATCTGCCTCTTACCAGGTTTGTTTTTCCAGTCACTTTGTCTTTCTGAGTCTCAGTTCCCCCTCCATAAAATGGGGGAATGATACCTCTCAGTAGATTATTTGAGGATTAACTGTGATGCTATTCATAAAGCACCTAACAGAACTTAGTAAGTTCTCAGCAAATAGCTTCTGTGGATATTGTGATATTCTTGGGCCTTCCTACCTGGGCCATCTGGGTAGCAGTTGCATTTTATTCATCTTCGTGTCTGCAGAGCCAAGCAGTGTGCCTAGCACACAGGAAACACTACAAAAGAAAAAAAAAAGATAGTTATTATCCTTACCATTATTTTCATGTTTTGGCTAGCTAAGGCAAACCACTCTGGCCTGAGCCTAACATTTTCAGGGCTGGGGCAAGAGTACAAACAGAGGCCCACACACCAAATGTCTAAGTATTCAAATGTTATAAATCGTGCTAATAATGTATTAAATAAAATATATTCTGTCATCCTACCTTGACAAATACACCTTCATCATGAACTGAAAGGCCAAGTTCTAGTTGCGAATTATTGCATAGCTCTGGGAAATGAATTGGCCCCTGCCTCCAGCTGCCTCACCTCCGTTCTCTGCCCACTTCCAGCTCCAGCTCCAACTCTACCCAACAAACAGGTAGCCGTTAGTCACTCCTCAGACCTAGGCTTGGGCAACTTGCCGTGTGGTCCACCTTCTGGAGGACAGACCTGGGAAGAAAGCTGTACAGAGTCTACTAGATTCATCCTGGTAAGTGAGGCTAACGCCCTAGGAGGAGTCAGGAATTCTAGATCCGCTACCCACCAGCCCAGTGAACCTGGGACAAGCTCCCTAAGCTCAGCTGCCTCATCTGGAAAATGGGTCAGCAGCTCTGCCTGCAGTCCAAGGCTGATGGGAGGGTCCATCTGGAAACAGAGATGTGAATCTTCCCGGGGTCCCCCCAGCCTGGGGACGGGGGCAGCACAGCAGGCCATCTACTCTGGCTGGGGGTATGAGGATGCAGAGGCGTGGGACTTGGGCAGCCCTCCAGGAAGTCAGACCTCCGAGGACGATCCCAGGAGGAGGGGCCGCTGAGCCAGCAGAATTGCTGAGGCTCAGCCTGGAGTAGAGCTGGCTGCTGCTTAACTGCAGCCTGGGCTGGCCCCCTTCCCAGCTGCACGGCAACCTCCCCCTTCCCCTGGCAGCAGCGCAACCCCTGCTCCTGTCCACCAGCTGTGCGCCCGCTCAGGGACTCCCTGGTACCCCTCCCAGCCCCCCAGAGCCCTGATGCCCAGCCCCTTAAGTATAAACTGGGGATGACGAATGTACCCTCCTCACGGGCTGCTGGGAGCATGAAGCATGATAGCTGCCAAGGTTTCCATCTTCTCAAAGATGCCACCTCTGTAAAGTGCTCAGCTGATGCTTGGTACATAAGAAGGGATCAACAACCATGGGTCCTATCTCCCCTTCCTGCCCAGCAGAGATGCTGGGGCTGCTCAGGCTGGGCATGGAGCCTGGCCTGGTCTCTCAGTTACCCATAGGCATGGGACATGTGCAGCCCTCCACCCAGAGTCCCCACAAAAAGGCAGACAGCTCAGGACTTGCCCCCCTGGGCCACAGATACCGCACAGACATCTGGCTGAGTCTTCCAGACCTCCTTTGCTCTCACCTCTCTCTCCCGCTCTCAGGCTCTCAGGGTTTATCCTGCTCCGGACATCGTTCAGGTGCTAGGGTTCACAGGGCTCTTCCTCTCCCAGGCTTCCAAGCCCACATATCCATCTGCCACTCCCCAGAGCTGCCTCTGAGCCTGGTGGAGCTGCCCTGGGGAGCTCCTCTACGTAGAGAGGAAGATGAAGAGGATGTATGAGGTGCGGAGGTTGCCTGGGAAGTAGTCACCTCAGCCAGAAGGGGGGAGATCAGGGGAGGGATGAGCCCAGCAGGATGGGTTCTGCCATGTTCTAGCCACGTGCCCTTGGATACATGACTCTACTTCTCTGAGCCTCAGTTTTCTCGCCTCCAAAATAGGGGGTGATTCCTCCTTGGCAGGGTTATTGTGAGGACCCAATGCAGAATGTGGGTAAAACGCTCAGCATAGTTTGGCAGTTCCTCGAAAAGTTAAACATGGAATTACCACACGATGCAGCAATTCCACTCCTAGTATATACCCAAGAAAAATTAAAACGTGTACTCAAAGAGATACTTGTACAGAAAATTTCATTTGTAATAGCTAAGAAGTGGAAACAACTCAAGTTTCCATCAATGAACAGATGAATGGATAAATAAAATGGGGTCCATCCACACAATGGAATATTATTCAGCCATAAAAAGGAATGAAGTACTGACACAGGCTACAACCTGGATGAACCTTGAAAATGTTATGCCCAGTGAAAAAAGCCAGACACAAAAGGTCTGTTGTAGGATTTCATTTATATGAAATGTCCAGAAGAGGTAAATCCATAGAGACAGAAAGCAGATTACTGGTTGCCAGGGGCTGAGGGGAGGTGGGGTGGGGGGATGGCGAGTGAGTGCTTAACTGGCGGTGGGGGAGATGGGGTTCTTTGGGGATGATGGAAATGTTCTGAAACTAGATAGAAGTGGTGTTTGCACAACTGTGAAGGTACTAAGTGCCACTGAATTGTTCAGTTAAAAATGGTTACTTTCATGTAATGTGAATTTCACCTCAATTAAAACAAAACACCCAGTATAGCCCCCCACACAGAATAAGCTCTCAAAATGCTATGAAAAGTCCTGAAAAAAACAGTTCAGCAGTTGAAGAGGTAGAGGTGAAGCATTCTAGGTGTGGGCAAACATTCAAAGAGAGGGTGTAGTGAATTCTGAGACTGTTGTTCACTCATGGCTTGTGTAGTGGAGAGAAGGAGAAGCCGCAGGGTTGGCAGGGGCTGGGCCCAGGAGTCTGGAGGGTAACGGGGGACCCCTGCAGGCTTCTAACAGGGGTCAGACTTAGGTTTTTAGAAGACCACTCTGTAATGTGAAGGACAGCCTGGAGGGGGCAGGAGTGGGTGTGGGGAGGCTGTTCCAGGAGAGGGAGTGGTGGCCCATCTTGCCTCACTGTCATACATGGGTGGGCACTGCCCACAGAAGGGGAAGCCTTTGGGGGCAGGTTGATCATGAACTGTCTTGGCCGTGGAAAGTGGTGTCCATGGGGCCTTCAATGGAAAATGTCAAACAGGGAGCCGGATGTGAGCTGGAGACAGGGTGGAAAGGCCCCGGACCAGGGATGGTACTGAAAGCCCTGAAGAGTGGGCAAGAGCCCCCAGGGATAGTGTGGAGACAGGAACTCTGGAGGCCACCAGCCTTTAGGGGAAGGCAGAGTAAGAGACTGAGTGCAGGGCAAGAAGCTGGGTGGCGGTCACGGGAGTTTTCTAGGAGCAGTGCTGTCAGCCACTGTGCAGACAGATGTGGCGAGATGCAGAAGGAAAAGTATCCACTGGGTCTGGCAATGTGAGATGGCCAGGGACCTCGTGAAATTTTCACTGGAGAGCTGGGAGTAAAAGACATGACAGGGTCAAGCAGTGAGTGAGAAGTGAGAACAGATCTTTGAAAGAGAGCAGGCTGGAAAGAGTTTTGAGTTGTTTTATGGTGTTGAAATGCTGAGGGGAAGGAAAGAGGGGAGGTGGGGAAGGTACAGGAAAGAAGGTTCCCGGGACCCAGGGCCTGGGTGGATAGGCAGGGGACATGGCCTTGATCAAGGGGCCTGAGGAAGGAAGGGGGGGTGGAGCTGCATTTTTAAGCATGGTGGGAAGAAACCATGGGAGAGCCTGTCTCAAGGACTCTTTCGAGGATGAGGCCACGTGTGTAGAGTGTGGGAAGGCTGGATGGAAAAAGCAGCAAGAGGGACCCCAGTTTTTGAGGGGTCACTGGGATTAGTGAGGGGACCCGAGGGTCAGACCCTGGCTGGACAGTCCTGAAAGGGACCAGAGTAGGGTTGCCTGATCTAGCAAATAAAACCACAGGACAACTAGCTACACTTGAATTTCACCTAGGCGACGAAGAACTTTTTAGTATAAGTATATCCCATGAAACATTTGGGATATACTTATACTTAGCAAAACAAAACATGTTGTTTATCTGAATTCAAATGCAACTGGATGTCCTGTAATTTACCTAGGAATCCTAGCCCCGCGTGGGAATCAGGGGATGGATGGGAGGGAGTCGATGGTGCAACCCGGCCTGGAGAATGGGTCTCAGAAGGGTGAGGTGCCCGAGTGGGGAGAAGGCTGGGGTCGCTGCTTCGTCCACCGGCGCCGCCCGATACCGCAGAGGCCCGTATTGAGGAGGCCCTGCCCCAGAACTCTAGTCTCGTCCCCCGTGCCTGCTCCCCTTACGCCCCTTGGTGTCGCCCTAATGGCCCATCGATAACTCTACGCTCAGCCTCGGCCTCTATCGACTTGCTCCGGCTCCGCTAGGCGTCCTGGACCGCGGCGGAACGCAGAGCAGCAAGTAAGGTACGGAGGCCGCGGGGCGAGGGCTGGAAAGCGGCTTTCAGTGGCCGGGAGAGCGCGCCCGGGGGAAGCTGGCTCAGCGGGACGGAGTCAGGGTGGTCGACGGAGCACCGGGAAGCTCGAGGGTCCAGCCAGAAAGCGCCCCCGCCCATCAGGTCCAGCCACCGGCCTGCTACGCATGCGCAGCCGTAGCATTCAGGCTTTTCCCTCCGGCCTGCCCGCTTCGCTGCGCATGCGCGGCCCGGCCCTGCGGCGGAGTGGCGCCCCGGACGTGACTGTCCCCTGCCGGCCGCGGGTAGGGTGGCATTCCGGCAGGGTTCTTGGGACGGGGAACGGAGCATGCGCCTTGGAGCTCGGCGCTGTCCTTCGCCGGGTGTCACGCGTATCCCTGAACCTCTCTGAGCCTCAGTTTCCCCACATCTAAAATGGGGATGATTTTATTTTTTAGCACCGAGTAATCTGTTGTAATCTGTTTAGGACATAGAGAGTATTCCCTAAACACTGCACTCCTCTCTCTTCTCCGGATGCTCTGATCTCTGACTCCTGCCGGTCAGAACTAGGGCCCTGTGTAGATCCGAGTCTTTCAAGCAGCCACACCATGAACACGTCTCCAGGTACGGTGGGCAGTGACCCCGTCATCTTGGCCACTGCAGGCTATGACCACACGGTGCGGTTCTGGCAGGCCCACAGCGGGATCTGTACGCGAACGGTGCAGCACCAGGACTCCGTATCCTCCACTGTGGAATTGGGGCAGGTGGTGCTGGGCAGGATGCCTGGTAGGGATAACAGTCTGGGCAAAGGCCTCCGGTGGGAAGGATGGGCTCTGTTTGTCATCTTCCTTAACAGACCTAGCAGGTGAACGCGCTGGAGATCACACCTGACCGCAGCATGATTGCTGCTGCAGGTACCTGTACTCTCGACCCCAACCCCTGATTTCTCACAGGTCCATCTAGGCGCAGCCACACTTCAGTTTGGCCTGTGCCCCTAGGTTACCAGCACATTCGCATGTATGATCTCAACTCCAATAACCCCAACCCCATCATCAGCTATGATGGGGTCAACAAGAACATCGCGTCTGTGGGCTTCCACGAGGACGGCCGCTGGATGTACACTGGTGGGGAGGACTGCACTGCCCGGATCTGGGACCTCAGGTGTGGGGTACTGGGCAGGAGGGGTCTGCTGCCTGGGTGTGTGGGGGTGAGGGCCAGGCTGGGAGACTGTCTTAGGTCAGGTCCCCTCCAAGCAGAGGCTGAGACGGGGTTTTCTGTGCAGGTGACTTACTGAGGGCCAAGTGAGGAAAGATAGGGCAGGGATGAAGACCCACAGAGACAAGCAGAGCCTCAGCCTGATCCAATAGGCAGCTCTGGAATGAACTGCATCAAACAATGAGCCCCGCCTTGAGGCAAGGGGCCACCCTTTATGCCCCTCTGAGTCAGTTATTGGCTTCAAGCTGCCCCTGGGGAGGGCCAAACCGCCCAAGTATTTCCTATGGGATAGCTCCCATCGTAGAGAGACAAGATAAGTAGCCAGGGAAAGGGCCTTTCGGTGGAGTACCAATGGCATCCACTATAGACAGAGTGTGTCCCCCACCTCGAAGGTCCCGGAACCTGCAGTGTCAGCGGATCTTCCAGGTGAATGCGCCCATTAACTGTGTGTGCCTGCACCCCAACCAGGTGAGGGGGAAGCACAGGGCTGGGCACCCTGGGGCTTTGGAGGGCAGGGGTCCTGCCCCACCTCACATCCCCTGCACCTCAGGCAGAACTCATTGTGGGTGACCAGAGTGGCGCCATCCACATCTGGGACTTGAAAACTGACCACAACGAGCAGCTGATCCCGGAGCCTGAGGTCTCTATCACATCGGCCCACATCGACCCGGATGCTAGCTACATGGCCGCGGTCAATAGCACTGTGAGTCCCAGGGACGGCTGTGCAGCTCAGCTCCCAGCCCCTTACCTCCCTTATTCCCTGAAGGTGGGCTTATTCCCCAGATGTCCCTCTGGCCCCTCCCCGCCCCCCACAGTCCTGCTTCCCCGTCCTGGGCTTCAGCTCTGACCCAGCCACCAAAGCCAGAAACCTGGGTGTCACTCCTGATGCTACCTCTCGCTACCTGCCATAGCCCACCCAGCAGTCCAGTCACCTCCATCTCCAGAGTCTTTCCAGTTGTCCGTTTCTTTCTCCTCCCTGTCTCCTCCTGATCCAAGTTTCCCTCGTCTCTCCCGACAGTGATTGCAGCCTCTCTGACCTCCTTCCTTCCTCTGTGACCTCCCCCTGCCCCTAACCCATTTTCCCTCGACTGCCAGAGCATCCTTCAGCAGTACCAGCCTGACTGCATCCTTCCCTGGGTGAACTGCAAGATGCCCTAGGCTCCTTACCAGGGCCTCAGGACACTGTGATTTGACCCCTGGACTCCTATCCAGCCTCATTTTCTTCCTTTAACGTCCATTCAGTCTCAGCAAATCAGTTGTTCCCGACATCCCCAGACCGCCCACTTCCAAGCCTTTGCCCTGCTGTTCCCTCTATCTGGGTGCTCTCCTCTCATCTTGTTCTTCACATTCTTGTTGGCCAGCGGCATCCTTCAGGAAGGCCAGGCATGGCCTCCTGCCCTCAGCTCATCAGGTATGGATGGCCCTTGGTTGGGGCCAGGTCACCCAGGTGCTCCTTGCAGGCAGGGCCAGATGTGCCTGTCACATGTCCCCTGGCCCCCAGATCCTTGTGCACAGCCACAATGTTGGATGGCAGCCCCTGGATCTAGGTCTTGCTGCCAGGGCATCCTTCCCCACCTGTCAGACCGGAGGCTCCGGGCCTCCCGTGACTTCCCTCCTACACCACAGGGGAACTGCTATGTCTGGAACCTGACTGGGGGCATTGGTGACGAGGTGACACAGCTCATCCCCAAGACCAAGATCCCAGCACACACCCGCTACGCCCTGCAGTGCCGCTTCAGCCCAGACTCCACGTGTGTGCAGGGCCTGGGGGGCCGGGAGCCCTTGCATGGCTGCGGGGAGGAAGCAGTGTGCCTGGGGCTGAGGGCCTAATGCGTTGGGCCTGCTTGGAGGACGGCAAGGGGGTACAGGATGGGAGTGGCCGTTGATGACACCCCTGCCACGCTCACACCCACCCCCAGGCTCCTCGCCACCTGCTCGGCCGACCAGACATGCAAGATTTGGAGGACGTCCAACTTCTCCCTGATGACGGAGCTGAGCATCAAGAGCAGCAACCCTGGAGAGTCATCCCGAGGCTGGATGTGGGGCTGCGCCTTCTCGGGGGACTCCCAGTACATAGTCACCGGTGAGCCCCGCCTGCCTGCCGTGCCTCCCCGCGCCCGTTGGCCCGGCCTGGGGCTGCACTCTGAGCCGCCACCCACGCTCTCCCTCCCTGCAGCTTCCTCTGACAACCTGGCCCGGCTCTGGTGCGTGGAGACGGGAGAGATCAAGAGAGAGTACGGCGGCCACCAGAAAGCTGTTGTCTGCTTGGCCTTCAACGACAGTGTGCTGGGCTAACCTGTGTCCCCTCAGGATTGCAGGCAGCTGTCCAGGCGGTACCAGCTGGATGTGTCTGTCCAGCTGCCCAGATCAGAGTGACACCCCATGGCTGGTCTCTACCATCCTAGGCTCGCTGGACCTGACTGACCTACCCTGGTCCCTGGCCAGACTAGACTGGCCAGGCTGGTCCATCCTGGGACTCTCTCAGCCCCGGCTGCTTACATGGATGTGAGGAGGCTCGGGAGGCCCACCCTAGGCAGCTTGCATTCCCTTCAGAAATTCTGGATCCACAGGGCCTAGAGCCGCTGAGGGGGATCCGAGGCTGGTGCCCATCCCCAAGCCAGTGCCTCCTCCTTCCCCTCCCTGCCACTGTTTCGTGTCCCGAGGCCACAGAGGACACCGTCATGGCCAGGTGGAGTTGTTTATTAGCCCCGCTAGCGGCTACCCTCCATGGACTGGTGATCGCGCCAGCCAGCTGGCTGGCCTGAGGGGCTGCACTGCAAGGGCTTAGTCCGGGAGGTAATAAAAGCAGACGGACATGCAGATGTTGCTTGGGAAGCAGATGTCGATGCATAGGTAGATCAGCCGCTGCCTCTGGGGCCCTGGGGGGAGGGGCCTCCATGATCCCTAAAGGACTCCTTCCCCACCCCGCCACCGACTCTCCTGCGGGAGCCCAGGCCCCTCCGCACAGCCTGCCCCAACTCACTCTCTGCTCGTCGGGCCCAGTAAATGGGGGTCTTTGCACAAAGGTTCCGCACAGAAGCCCCCACCTGGGCAGGGTCCACCTCACGGCTCCCAAGCACTGCCAGCAGCTCCTGGGCATAGTGGGTGTCCTGGCTGGGGCTGCGAGTCCCTTGGGGCTGCAGAGAAGGACACTCGCACTGCCCCTGGCTGGGTTGGGCCCACATGTCCCTGGACATGCTGGCATTGTGCCAGCCCTGCCCTGGCTCTTGTCAGCAGCCTCAACCAAAGGAAGATAGAGCTTCTGTTCCCCTGAAACTGGAGCCCCATCCTGCCCCGGGCCCAGACCACACACAGGACCCTTTGTCTGGCCCCTGGCTGGAGGCTCCTTACCCAAGAGGTGTTCACCAGCAGCTGCAGGGTCTCGCGGTCTCGGGGTTCCATCAGGCGGAGGAAGCAGGCCCGGTGCTCTGAGGGGCGGTAACAGACACAACCCTGGGAAGGCAGGCAGGTGAGGCAGGGGCACCTGAACATCCACCCCCGCCCCCACCCCCCTCCCCAGGCCACTCACGCTCTGCCCGTCGAACAGCACTGCCCAGCTGCCGTTGCTCTGAGCTGGAGTCACCCTGATGGTTGCCACGTTCTGGGCCACGTCCACCTGTTCGGTTTGGTTGGACCAGGGTACCCTGGGGCTCGGAAGGGTCAGACGGAGCGTCTGCAGCAGTGGCTAAGAGTGGGAAGCAGGAGCTCAGCTGGCCAGGCTGGAGCAGACCCCAACACTCCCCCAGCCCTGCTGCGAGGCTTATAACTCCGCCACCCCTCTGGTCCTCCTCCTGTCTGCTCCGAGCCCTGGCTCCACTGGAAGTGTGGGCTATGCTGGTCTCTCCTCCTCCTCCCCACTGTCTGTGCCCTGCCCGGGTCCTGAGGGGGCCTCACCTTGAGAGGGCTGTGAGCGAAGCCAAGAAGCCCTCCAGCCACAGCCCCAGCGGTGGCCAGTGCCAGCAGCAGCAGTAGGAGGCCAGGAGCTCTCCAGCCCCCGTGGCAGGGCTTGGTCTTCACGTGGAGGCACATTGCAGTCAGTGGGGCCTGGAGTAGAGACCAGGCAACAGGCTGGCTCAGGGAAGGAAGGGGCTGAGGAGGTATGGGAGGTGGACGCTTCTCCTGCCCCTGCAGGACAGGCCCTGGGTCTTTGTCCAAGGAGAGGGCACCGAGTGGTGGGAGGCACTCACCCCGACAGGTCCAGACCCGGGTCTCTCGGCCCGGCAGCTCCCCTGCTCCATGATGCAGCCCTGGTGACAATGTGCTGATTGTCTGCTGCAGCCCCGGAAACCTCAGGACACCTCCGATGAGTCAAACAATCGACCTGGCCCCTTCCCCTCCTGACCCCCCTGCCTCCTCCCCAGCCCAGCTACCTGATATCCGGGTCAGAGACAGGTCACCTGGGGAGGCTGCTCGTCACTGTGCCTGGCTCTCCCAACACCTGGCCTGTGCAGACCAGAGCACACATGGTCACGGGAGGTCATGAGAGCGTGGCCACTGTGGAAGTCAGGACCCAGCGGCTGGCACAGAGAGCAGCTGAGGCCTGGCCGACTTTATATAGGGAGTCTAGTTGGGGGCAGATTTAATTTTTCCTAAAGAAGCCTGTTTCTAGTCTCTCGGGTTACCTCTACACTCCCAGGACTGGGTACAGGGCCTGGCACGCAGCAGACCATTAACAAGTGCCTGTTTCATGAATGACAGGCATGGGACTCTGTGCCACTTCCCTTTCCTCCCCATGCACCCCAGCTGCTCCCAGCTGCTTCCCAGCCCCCACCAACACAGGGCACCCCCCCAGGTAGGTGCCTGCCTGAGACCAGGATGGCTTCCAGGAGGCTCCACTGCGGTGAGGACAGCTTCCTGAAATCTCCTGCACGCCCCAGGATGGTTAGGTCAGCCTCATGTCCACTGACCCCTGCCCTGCCCAGCGTGGCTTTCTCTGACTGGTGCCGCGCATTTCTAGCTGCTTGATGCTGTGGATCCCAACAGTTACTGGCCCTCAGCACTGGCAGCTTTCAGGAAGTGCATTCCTTAACCGGCTTCACCCCATGGCCCTTTCATACTTTCTTTGTCCCTTGTTTTTCCTGATTCTTCAGAACCTGACTCCCTGCAGTGGGCCTGAAATGGGGTGGAGTTGCTGTGGTCAGCGTCCCAACTCTGGAATTGGAATCCCAGAATGGCCTTGTACTGAATGTACCCGGCCCTGCTGCCCTTTCCACTGCCCAGCTGTGGTGAGACAGCTGCACCCTGTGTGAAGGCTGCTGTCTAGGCGAGAGCGAGGAACACCAGAGTCAGCTGGGGTTTGAGAGTTTAATATACCTTTGGGTTCACACAGTGCAATGGGGTGTAGACATGATGCACAGGGCTCCCGGGCCGCCGCCCAGCAGAAAAGGGAGGTGTTGCTGGCTGCTGCACCTGCCGCGTGTTCCTGGTGTGGGTGACAACGCCCTGACAGGCCTGCTCAATATCCTGACCCACCTTGAGCCGACCTCGCAGAGCCAACGTCAGCACCACCAACCTCACAGGCGCCCGCTGCCCTCGTGTTGCCCACGGCAGAGTCCGAACCCCAGACACCCAGGCCTGGGGGGAGCTGGAGGCTCAGGACACCCTTTATTGCTCTGAGCACTCTTACGAGAGTTAATGAAGGAGCACTGTGACCCTGGGGCTAGGAGAAAAGTCACAGGATCTGGGCAGATGCCACTGGGTGCAGGGCGAGGCGCCAGGAAGGAGTCGGCCAAAAGGAACAGCTTCCCAGGCCCTACCCTACAAGTGCGGCCAGAGAGTCTGCTTATCAGGCCTATTCTCAACGGTCAGCAACTTAGGGAACAGGCAGAAAAAGCACGGCCCCCTGCCAAAAACCCTTGGCTAGCCAGTGGACCCTTCCAGTCCTCCAGATGGCAACTGACAAGGGACTCCAGGGTCAAAATAGGTGGCCTCATGGACCATTGACATATGACACCCATCCCAACCAAGACAGGAAAAGACTGGATGCTCTGTAAAACGACTTCTTGTTTTGAGGGGCACCTCTTTCCTCCTCTACCCAGAGGGAGCCTTGGGTGACAAGCATTCCTTAGCCAGCACATGCCTTTGGCCATACTGCTGGCTGCGGGGCACGGAGACTTCTTCAGTGGGATTTTCCCTACAAGACAGAGCACAGCTATTAATCGACACGCTTACGGTTCAATTCCACCACCTGACAAAGTTGTTCAAAAGTTAAAAAAACTTTTGGTACCAATGCTGCTCTGAGCTCCCTGCACGGCAGCCCAGAGTTCAACGAAGGCATTCATACCCTCCTGGCACTCAGCAAACAATATGCTCAGTCCAAGTCACCTGGGTTTATATGCACATTTGGAAAAGATGAGGTTTAGCCAGGCTGAGTTTACAGAACTGCACAATCGTGCATGAGGAGTTGCAGCCCTGGGTATCTAAAACGGAACATACACTCAATTGTGACATCAGAGTGGTTTTTAAGGAAGTGTGGGGTGGTGGTGAGGGCAGCACCCACACCCCATGGACAGGGAGACACCACCTGAGACCAGCCCTTTCCTCCACTCCCAACCTGCAGGTGAGGGGCTGAGGCAGCAGTAGGCTCCTCTGCTGATGACCACACAGACGGGGCCCTGGGTTTCTCACAACAGTCAAAATAATCAGCCCCTCCTCCCCAAGATCCCTGAAATTTTCAATAAAATACATGACACCCCTAGACCCACCTCAGTCCCATTAGCAGGCCCCAAGGTTACCTGAATCCTAGACATATGCTGAACCCAACTGCAAGACCAATTGGCACCTAAGGCCCAGGACCCCCACAATGCCCTCCAAGCTTAAAAGTGCATCTTAAAATATAAGCATTTGTAAAAATCCAACCCCCCAAACATTTACTTACAAGGTTAACAACTAGTACCTTTGCTTAACTCCAAGTAAGCAAACTTGAAGCCACCTAGCTGAGTGATGCTTAAGCCCCACCTATTAATTTGGGTGATTTTCAATTTTTTTTTATTCTGGAGATTAAAGACACTAAATCTTTAACCTTGAAGGGCAGGCAAAAGGTCGGCTATGCTGTCAACATAGAAGTCAGGGACCATTTTCTTCTTAGACAGGCAGTCACTTTCCTGATTACTCTTCACATCCCGCAGAGTGGAGACCCCAGTGAGGGTCAGGATGGTCTTCAGACCACAAGTGACGCCCAGGAGGATGTCTGTGTCCAGGCGATCACCCACCATGATGGTGCGCTCCGGGTTGATGCCATATTCCTGGGACACACAGTCGAAGATGAAGCGGCTGGGCTTCCCTATGACGTCGGCTTGGCGCTGCGCGGCCATCTCCACGGCTCGGACCAGACAGCCGGTACCTGCGGGGCGGAGAAGGAAAGGAGGAGAGTGCCGGGGGTCAGAGGCCGGGAGGGACCCGTCGCTCGCCCTCCAGCCTCCCTCCCCCGGGGCGCACGGACCCGCGATGAAGCGGCCGTTCTCGAGTGGGAGCCGGTTGTCCATGTTGGTGCCCACGAGCAGGCAGCCGGGCTGCTGCAGGTAGCGCACAGCCTTCGTGAGCTTCATGTAGCTGAAGTGTGGGTCGAAGCCCACCACGACGGCGCGCACATCAGGCTCCAGGGGCTCATCCAGCCAGGCGCTGGGGCCGTCGCCCTGCAGCGGCTCGGGCCCCACGCCCACGCAGGAGACGCCCACGGCCTCCAGCTCAGTGGCTAGGGCCACGCTGCCCAGCACGTAGGCCTTGGGGGTCGGTAGACCGGTCAGGCGCTGGCGCAGGTAGAGCGCGGTACAGTAGGCCGTGCCGAAGACCTCGCTGCCGGCGCCGGGCCCCGTCGGGCCGCCGAAGCCCAGGCGCCGCAGCTTCTCGGCGTAGGCCTCGCGGGTCTTGCTGCTGTTGTTGGTGATGAAGCCGAGGCGCTTGCCGCGGGCCCGCAGCGCCGTCAGGGTCTCGGGCGCGCCGGAGACCGCCGTCTCACCGCGCCACAGCACGCCGTCGCAGTCGAACAGCACCGTGTCCACGTCGGCCAGCAGCTCCTGGGCCCGCTTGGCATTCAGCCGCACGCAGCGGCCCTCGTCGCCGCCGGCCTCCACCTCCGCCATGGCCCGCCGCCGCCGCCGCCACCGACCGCCAGCTCTTCCTCGCAGCCGCCCGCCACCGCCCCCGCCCCGCCCCCGGCTCACTCATTGGCCACGCGCCTCGCACTTGCCGCCCATTGGACACCGCCTGCGCCAATCCGCCCCCGCCTCCCGCGGGCTGCAGGAGCGCAGCGCCAACCTTCACGGTCCGGCGCGGGCAGGCAGGCAGCCATTGGCTGCCAGGCCCTAGGCGCCCCGGTGACTGGCTGGCAGGGAGCCAACCGGCATTCTGCGTGGGACGCTCACTGCGGAAATTCAGCGGAGGAGCTGGAGAGTCGGCGCAGGACGTAAGCCTGCCGTTCATTGGCTGCCGCGGGGCAGCTCGCCCATTGGAGGCTCTTGGTCAGCTTAGGTGACGGAGGCCCTTAATCCAGTGACCCCCCCCCCCAAACCGGCCGAGCCGGCTGCTGATTGGCTGGCTTGTCTCCGATCTTGCCGGCGGGGCTCACCGTAGCACCGCGGCAGAAGGCGGGGCCGCGGTCCCCTTTTAGGCCGGAGTCACGTCCGCACCTTTGCCAGGGCGGGGCTGGGCTGTGCCCTCCGCCGTGGACACAGTCCGGACAGTGTCTGCGCGTGGGCCGACTACGGCCATTCCTGAGAGCCAGCCGCAGGCTCCTTCCCAACAAGCGTCACGTTCTCATTTCCAGTCGTTCGCAAAAACGCTTTCCTTGTGCCTTGGTGGTCATGTGGACGAGTAATTACAAGACAGTGGCTTTAGGGTCTAAGAGAAGGGCAGTAGTGCCTAGAACAAGCACTCAACAATTGGTCGCTATTATCATCATTATTAGGTATTAACTTTTATGGAGGCGTAACATACAGTAAATTGCATACATTTTAAGTGTGCAGCTTGATGGAATTTTTACATCCCTGTTATGCATGTGTAAACATAGCCCAGGACTTCCCTTGTGGCTCAGCGGTTAAGAATCCACCTGCCAATGCAGGGGACACGGGTTCGAGCCCTAGTCCGGGAAGATCCCACATGCCGCAGAGCAACTAAGCCCGTGCGCCACAACTACTGAGCCTGCGCTCTACAGCCTGTGTGCCACAGCTACTGGAGCCTGCGTGCCTAGAGCCTGTGCTCTGCAACAAGAGAAGCCACCGCAATGAGAAGCCCACGCACCGCAATGAAGAGTAGCCCCTGCTCGACACAACTAGAGAAAGCCCCCACGCAGTAACCAAGACCCAACGCAGCCAACAATAAATAAATTTATATATGTATATAAAAACATACCCTAGATCAAGGTATAGAATATTTCCATCACTCCAGAAAGTTCCCTCAAGTCACAATCCAGTCCATAGCGGTACCCCTCCCCGAACTGCTTTTCTGACTTCTGTCACCATAGAGTGAGTCATAGCCTCCTTTGCCTGTTCTAGACCGTCTTACAGGAGCTTACCCTGTGTACTCCTCTGAGTCTTGCTTCTTTTGGATCAACATAATATCTGTGAAATCCATTCTTCTGTTTTTTTTTTTTTAATTGCCACATGGGTCATTGTAAGAATATACTCCCCTGATTTTTCTCCAGGTGATGGACATTTGGGTCGCTTCCAGTTTGGAGCTATTGTAAATAATGTCCCTATGAAGGTTCTTGTTCCTACACACTCATTTGTGGTTGTGGGCCCTCATTTCTCTTGGGTATATACCTAGGAGTGGAATTCCCAGTTCATAGAGTAGGTGTATGTTTCTCCTTATTACTTTCACTAGGGCCACGTGACAGAATAGCAGGCCCCAGCTTCCTGAGCGCTTACCCTGTGACAGGCGATCCAGGCCTCCAACTCCTAGCGTGTCAAATCCCTGCTCCTCTCTTGGGCCCCAAATCTCCATAATGTCTACTCTGGACACCCCTCACCCCCAAACCCATGAGGTAAAGCCAGTAACCTCAGTACCCTTAAGGCCCTGATTGTTTACCTTCAGCCTGTTCTTTGGTCTTGGCTGGCCTGGGAACACCTGGAGGGCAGGGGCCATGGCCCACGAGGGCAGGATATGCAGTGTTCCTGCCTGGCGCACCCACTAGCCAGGAGGGGAGCAGCACCTTCCTCCCTGTGTCTTCCCACTCAGTTTTGTTGGTGGAGCCGACTGACACTGGGAAGAACTGGATTTGACAGAAGATCACAAATCCTGCTTTAACACCCGGAAACATTCAGTGTAGGTGGTTCACTGGCCAGAATGAGAAAACACTGCTCTGTTCAGCCGTAGGCTGCCTGGTGCAATACTTGCCCGGTTGCCTTGGTTTACTGGGCACTCAGTAAGCATCTAGGCACTGAGTGCTGCTTCTTACCTGCATTACCTTGTCAGAATCACAGGACAACCCTGAGAGGCAGAGACAATTAGTGTCCCCATTTACAGATGAGGAAACTGAGCCACAGAGAGTCACCAGCTGAACAATGCAGAGTTGGGATTAAACTCAGCTGACCCCAAAGCTGAGCTCTGTTTGGTTTAACATCCCCTGTAGGTTGTAGAGTCTGAGCTGGCATAGTGGGAGAGATGGAACGGCCAGTATCAAGAGAGGGGATGGCTGTGGACAAGGTCCTGAAGGAGGTTGGAAAGGACGGTGCCCTTTATTGGGGAGGACTGTCCTTGGACAAGGTGCCATGCATCTGGATGGGAGAGGAGCACAGCATGATCAATCGCTTTGTGTCCCTGACACACAGTAGGTGCTCATTATATACCTGCGAATGGACGGCACCAGGGTCCTACCAAGTGAGGAAGCTGGACCACAGGTGGAGTGGGGCGTGGACTTAGGTGGTACAAGGACACTAATCTTCATAGTATTGCATGGATTTGAATTGTATTAGAAAATACCAATAGCCACTGAAAATGTTTTCACAGATGTTATCACTTCCAATGAGCTAAGCAAAAAAGGGTGTCATTGAAAAAGGACTGAAGGGAATTCCCTGGCAGTCCAGTGGTTAGGACTCCGAGGTTTCACTGCCGAAGGTGTGGGTTCGATCCCTGGTTGGGGAACCAAGATCCCGCAAGCCGCACGGTGCAGCCAAAACAAAACAAAACAACAACAACAAACCCTTAAAAAAAAAAAGAAAGGAAAAAGGACTGAAGTGGCAAAAAAAAAAATTGGAAGCAACCTAAATAATCTTCAACATGGGATTGGTTGAATAGATTTAAGTACATCCAAGGAAGGGAGATTGAGTAGCCATCATAAAGGATAATGGAGTTCCTGTCAGGCTCTGACCACAGAGAAGCCATTATTGACTATCAAACACACAGTGTGCAGGTGGAGCCCACGCCGAGGGCAGGGTGGGAAAGGAGGCCATCTGGAGGAAGGAGGACTTTGGGGAAGGGAGAAGGCCTGCCCCTGGCCACTCCGCCTTCCAGTGACCTCAGGCCCACTCCTGTTGCCGCTGGTCTGCCTGGGCTTCAGCTGAGGTGGGGCCTAGAGCTCACTGGGTCAGGATTCCCTTTTCTGACCCCCAGGGAATAACCAGGCAGGAGCCCTGGCCCGTCCCTGACAACTCTGTCCTACAGGCTCTGGAGCATGGAGCAGGGCAGGTTGTCTGTCTCCCCGGGGCCAGCTCCTCCTCATGTCCATCCACAGCCAGGCTGTGCTCTGTCTTTGAAATCCACCCCCACTCCATTCCTCTAGTGGTCTTCCTCTTCCTCTCTGATGCTGGCTTTCCCATCACTCCCCCACACATCCTCAAGTGAGGTGTCCTCCTGGTCCTCTCTTCCCAGGTGCCCCCTAGATCCCTCCTGCTCCATAAGTACCCACCTGCTCCTCCGCCTGTTTGTCCCTCTCAGAGACTGTCCATCCTAGATCTTCCTTTCCTGCACCACAGTCAGGAGGATCCTTCTGAAACACTGTCACTCTCTGTTTAAATGCCTGCAATGGTGAGCAAGCCCCCTGCAGAAAGCAGCCCCATTTTTACCCCAGCCTGACTTCTGGTGATCCAATCTGTGCCTACACATCCCAGCTCCTGACAGGCTAAGGGTCCTCAGTTCCTTAGCTGGGCAGCCCCAGCATGCAGACAATCTCTGCTGGTGTCCTTCCCAGGGCAGAGCTGCCCACTCTGTCTGGGCCCTTGTGTCCGTGCTTGGTCTTTCCCGGAGATTGGCCTTCCTGGAGGGAACTGGGTCTGATTCACCTGAGTCTTTGGAATCTAGCACTGGGCTGAGCCACAGAGAATAACCAAGCTGGGAGAGCACGACCTGTGGGTTTCTAGCCCATGACTCTGGACAGACCTGGGTTAGATCTTTGGTCTGCCCTTGGGCAAGTGTTCCATCAGTTCTGTGCCTCAGTTTCTTCTTCAAGATGGGGATGATTGGTATCTTAAATGAGAAAATCCTAGAACGCACTTAGCTTCAAAGAACTAATGCTACCTTAAAAAGAATAAAAAGAATCTGTATGCACATGTTCATAGCAGCACTATTTACAATTGTAGATTAGGTGGAAACAACCCAGACGTGAAAAATGAAAATCAGTCTATTCATATAATGGAATATTATTCAGCCACAAAAAGGAATGAAGTACTGCTGCATGCTACAACCTGGATAAACCTCAAAAACATCATACTAAAGTGAAAAAAACCAGATGAAAAAGACCACGCGTGTAATTCTGTTTATATGAAATGTCCAAAAAAAGCAAATCCACAGAGAAAGAAAGTGGTTTGCTAGGGGCTGGGGGGAGGGGAGAATGGGGAGTGACTGCTAATGCGTACAGGTTTCCTTTTGGAATGATGACAACGTTCTCTAACTACATGTTGGTGATAGTTGCACAACATTGTGAATGTACTGTCATTAACGGTAATTTTTATGTGTACTTACCTGCTATCTAGAGCTCGTGTGCCACAACTACTGAAGCCGGCACGCCTAGAGCCCGCGCTCCACAACAAGAGAAGCCACTGCAGTGAGAAGCCCGCGCACCGCAATGAAGAGCAGCCCCTGCCCACCGCAACCAGAGAAAGCCCGCACACAGCAACGAAGACCCAACGCAGCCAAAAATAAAAATAAAAAATAAATAAAATAAAAAATAAATAAAGAATGAAAGGGTTAGTGAAGCTACCCGTGAGCCATCCCCAACTCGGGTTTTCCCCTGTGGCTGGGTCAACCATCAAGGGAGGTTCTGCCACCCGAGGGGGTCGGGGGCGGGCAGCGAGCACCACTCTACTGGTCCGAGCTGGGGCGGCGTCTCGGCAGCCGCCCACTCGAGCTCGGATCGCGGCTGGGCACCTGCGGCGGCAGCACCGGCTCAGGGCCGGTCAGGTGGTGCCGCCAGTTCGCTAGAGCCTTGAAGGAGCTGCCGGAACCCAGCCCCAGCCACGCCCAGCGGGCCCTCCCAGGCCCCGATCCTCCTCCTGTCAGTCCTCTCCACCGTAACTACACCACTCCCAGTAGTCCCGCCCCGTCTCTTCTCTCCCTGAGCTTGGCCCCGCCTCTGCGGTTCCAGGCCACACCCTTCGGACTCCGCCCCGCCTCCTGCCAATCAAACCCATCCTGGCTCCGCCCCATCGCCCTCTTCCCGTCTTCTCGCTAGCCTTGGCGCGGCCCGTTGTTATGACGACACGGTCGTAAATCCGCCATCTTCCTGCGGCGCGTTGCGACATGGAGGGCGCGATGGCAGTGCGGGTAACAGCCGCGCATACGGCAGAAGCCCGGGCCGAAGCCGGGCAGGAAGCGGGCGAGGGCGGGGTCGCGGCGGCGGCGGCGGCGGCGGCGGCCTTGGCCCCCGGTGGCTTCCTTGGCCTCCCGGCGCCCTTTAGCGAGGAAGGTAACAGGGCCGGACGGGGCCGGGAGCGGCCAGGGTGGGGACGGCTCAGCTTGGCTGGTGGAGGCCCCGAGGGCCTGAGCTGATGGCGCGACAGACCCTCCCAGGCCCGGTTCCTTGCAGACCTCACAGGTCCCCACGGCACCCCTCATAGCCTTCCACGAGCCCCCTGGTTTCCTCAGATCCTCAGGCCTAACCCTGGAGGGGCGCCCATCACCCCCGTGGGCTCCAGTGCCCACCCGCGGATACTCACCTGTGTCCAAGCCACCGGGGCTGTCAGTGTAGACCTCGGCGATCGCCTCCACTGCCTGCCCCGCCCTCAGGCCAGCGGCCCGGCCCCCCTCTGCCTCCCAGTCTCGACAGGGCCCTGCCCTCCTCCGCGCCCCCTCCCACTTCACCTGATGGGCCACTGGGGCCCTGGCCGGGGTGTGACTGGAGGCTCCGGGAGGGCGGGGCCTCGGGTCTTTCCAGCACCCGGGGGGAGGCAGCAGAGCCCAGTGCTGGAAAGCTGCAGCCAGCTCTGTCCCAGACCTGCCACTTTCTAGCTGTTTGATCCTGGGCAGGTAACCACATACCTCTCTGAGCCTCCATTACCCCTTACAGAATAGGGATGCTACTGTTGAGGATAATGTATCGAGTACTTTCCATGCATCAGCATTTTTCATTCTCAAGCCAGCCCTAGATGCCATTATTATTACTATTATTATTCCCATTTTGTGGATGAGGAAAATTGAGGTTCAAAGATGTGAAAGTGACCAGGTCACCCAGCTAGTAAGTACCAAGGACTTGTTGGATACCAGGATTGTGTGACTCCTCAACCCACTCCCTTAACTTCTGGGTTCTGCTGCCTCATAGGATGGTGGTGAGAATCAAAATAGAGGATGTATGTGAATCTCTGAGAACAGTTCTGGGGACACACAGGGGCACTGATAGCTTTTGGAGACAGAATTCTGGTCTCTACCCTCTGAGCTTGTCCCAGGAAGCTTTAGACTGGGCCAGGCAGGAGGGGGTTGGTGGTGATATCGGGGTGGTGGTCTTCGTCCCCACAGGATTTGTAATTCTCAGTACATCATTTCTTGCTCCTTATTCCAGCTTGGGTAGGTAGCTTGGCATGGGGGGCAGTGCTACCCGCAGAGGGGTCTCTTTGGAGGTTGCTGTGCCCTGCTGGGCTTACCCAGGGCCTTATCTCACTCAGTGTTACAGGGGCCGGGTGTGTCCCCTTCTGTGGTGGGGATTCCTTCAATGGCAACACGCTGGTGCTGAGTCAGACTTGGGGAGTGGGGTGGGAGGGTTAGGAGGGTACAGTCACCTCAGTGCTTGGCTTGTGACTGTGAACCATCTGGAGGGGACCGTCCTCTGTCAGGTGGCCTTCTGTGAGTCTTGGCTGTGGTTTGGCCCTTTGCTCATTAATCCAGTAGACATCAACTGGGCTCCTTCTGTCCTCCAGGCCTGGGTTTGACCTTGATGTGGGACTGCAGTGAGGTGGTGGGAACTGGCAGACGTTTATGAAAGCAGAAGGAGCATCCCCCTATCCCTTGGGGTAAACAGCAGGGTGTCTGGGGTAGATCCTCAAGTTCAGGTTCTGGCCCCAACACGCACCAGCTGGGTGGCCTTGAATCTCAAGTTGTTTTTCTAGAGAGGGAGTAGTCACTTCTGTTTCCTCAGGGTGCTGGCCGGATTTGCTGTTGGCCCCAGTAAGATGCCCAGCACATAGTAGGGGACTCAGTGAGCCGGAAGTCTCTCCTGCAGGACCTGGGGCAGGCACTGGCTGGTCAGCCCAGATGGTGAGGGGCTCAGGTGCGGTGGCCCATGGCCCTGGGGTGTGGAACCCCTCTGGGAAGTCCCACCCTGCGCGTCTTCACCAGAGTACGGAGGTGCCGCCTGTTTGGAACCAGTGAAGCAGAAGTCAGAGTGAGAAAAGAGTGGTCATGGGTTGAGGGTGCCCTACCTCTCCCATGTTTGCTGAGGACTGGCCTCTCAGCTAGAGCCTGTACACACACACTGAGTCAGCCCATTTTACAGATGAAGAAACAGACCCAGACCTGGTCACTGAGGTGCCCAAGGGCACATGCAAACCCCAACCAGTCTTAAACCCTGGTCCTCCACTGTCCCCAAACCAGCTTGGCTGAATCCCTCTGCCTCCCAGCTGCTCCCTGGGCCTCTCTCCCCTTATCTGTGAAGTAGGCGTTTTGGATCCCTACAGCCTAAGTGCATGGTCAGGGTTATCCCCTGCTGGATGCTGCTCTTCCTAGGGTGGGCACTGCTGTAGACCCCCGGAGAAGGCCTGGCACCCTGGGCTCCCAAGAGTGTTCTCAGCCCCTTTGGGAGGGCTGGGGAAGGCGTCTCTGGTTCTGATGCCACCCTTGGGTGCATCTGCCTGGGGCTGGAATCCCTCCCAAGCCCCACTGACCGCAGGCTCGTTGCAGATGAGGATGACGTGCACCGATGTGGCCGCTGCCAGGCGGAGTTCACCGCCTTGGAGGACTTTGTTCAGCACAAGCTCCAGAAGGTCTGCCAGCGGGTGCCCCAGGAGGCCCTGCCTGCCACCAATGCTACTGCGCTGCTGGGTCAGGAGGTAGCATCCCCCTACTGCCATTGCACACGTGCGTGCCCTCCACCCTGCCCCTCGGCGGACAGCAGGATGAGGAGGTGGAGGCATGTCGAGACGGACCTGTGCCACCGGGGTGGGCAGAGGGCAGGCATCCGGCTGTGGGTGGGTGACTCCCGGCGGTGCTCTGGGCTTTCCCGGATGGCCTGGGATGCGGGCCCTCTCAGCAGCCTCTGGTTGAAGCCTGCACAGTTGGGGCCTGGGGTCCCTCCTTTTTTGAAGCCTGAGGGCCTGCCCTGGCTTAGGGATATCATGGTGGCTTTTGTCCTTTTGTCTCCTGTCCTGTACATATGGTTCCTGGGGATCCCACAACTCTGTCATAAAAATGGCCAACTTTGTTGCACTCGGTGTGTACTCGGGCTGTATACGCACAGTCTACTGAGGCCCATGGCACCCCTGTGGGCGCTCTTGTCATCCTCATCCTATGGAAGTGGGAAAGGAGACTCGAAGAGAAGTCAGGTGCCTCTGGTCACCCCGGGAATGGCCCAGAGGAGTGGGCCCAGAATTGTCTCACTCTGACTCTGTGCTCTTTTCCTGCCCCTCCCAGAGGTGTCCTCTCCTCCAGAAGGCCCCCGGCCCCACATCCCTGGGGGGCCTTTGCCCCGATCACCTGGCTGGGCTGTAGATGGAGGTGCTCACCTTCATCTCTGCAGAGCCAGCTGAGCCTCAAGCTGGAGCTTCTAGTCACTTCATCCTGGAGTCCTCCCTGAGGGTGCTCAGGGCTCCCCATGGGGCCCTTGGTCGCTGGAGGCATTAGAGTGATGGGGCCGACCCCTGGGCCTGGGGTGGAGGGTTCAGGCTGGGAGTCAGGCTCAGAGCAGTGGTCCGTTGGGGGAGATGAGAGGCCCCACCCCAGCCATCCTGCATGGACATAAACCTGAGCTCTGGAGCCCTGGAGACGAGTCTCCTCTGTCCCCTGTCACCCAATGGCAGGTGGAGCCAGCAGCAGCAGGCTCAGAGGAGCCCATCACCGTGGCCCACATCGTGGTGGAGGCAGCCACTCTCACGGCAGACATCAGCCACACTCCTGACATTGTCGGTAAGCTGGTTTGGCCCCACCATGGCTGTTCACGTGTGGCTTTCTCAGTGCTGAGGCATTGCTGACCTGTTAGTCATCCACGGTCAAGGCTGGAAGCTGGGGACCTCTGCTGCCTGTGCCCCTCTGCTGTCCCGAGAGCAAAGCCTGGCTGAGGAGGGGCTGAGACCTTGTGTGCACCTTCCCCAGGGCAGGGCCTGCAGCAAGAGCAGGCATTGGCCACCAGGCCCTGCCCTGCCCAGAAAGCGGAAGCCCAGAACCTGGGCAGCCCTGGGGGACACCTGGGCCTCGGGGAGTCTTCACTTTGTGCATAAATCATCAGCTGGCTGCTCTCTCCTGCTGCTGCCCCGGACTGTCTCTGCCCTGGTTCTTTTGGAATCTTCCCTACTTTTTTGCCACCCTCCAACCCCAACCCTGGTTCCTACTTCCCACCCCACAGTTGGCTCTGGAGGGTCAGGCTGGGGTGTGCGTGGGGTGCACCTGCTGCTCCAGCTCTGCCCTGACCTGCTGCCCGACCTTGGCCTTCACCTCCCCAGTGCTCACTCCCTCCGGCGTGGGGGTGGCGATTCCTATCCTGATTCTCACATGGCCTTTAAGAGCATACAACGCCAAGTCAGGCTCTTTGATGGCTTTTTTAAAGTGCAGTAGGGCAGGGAGTGTTGGGGTGTTGAGCGGTCTGGATTGGGTCACGTGCTGCTTAATAGGAGGCAGGTGAGCGTGCAGCTGGGACATTCAAAGGGCAGCCCGAGGGAGCCGGGGGCTGGGTGTGAGTGTGGCAGTGCAGGGAGGCTGGACTGGGCCTGATGGCACGGGAGGTTGGGAAGGGAATGGGCAGGGGCCTTGGCAGGGACGTGAGTAGGTGACTGGACAGGAAACAGGTTTGGGCAACAGGTAGAACTTGGCCTTGGGAAGCCCTTGGGACCAGCTGGAGTAGGAAGAGGTGGGGAGGCGACCTGGGGGAGGGGAACCTCAGAGCAGGCTGTTCTGCCAAGGTCCCATCCCAGGGAAGCTACAGGACCTGTCCCTGTCTCCACACTGTCTTTCCCCCGACATTCCTGTGGACGAGGACGGTTGCCTGTTGCTCCTCTGGGATAAGACGGCTGACGTGGGAGGTGGGGCCATGCCCAGCCCTGGTGTGGAGTTTGGCTTCTTGGGTGGTGGTGTCATATGGGAAAACAGGTTCCCTGGGTTCAGGCAGCATCTCCAGGCTCTGGCCCCCTGGCTAGCCAGGCCCTGCCTACCATCCAGCCTCCAGCTGGCCCAAGCCCGCGGCTGGGCAGCTCCTTGTGCTCCAGGGGCTCCTCTCTGGGCACCCGCAGCCTCTCTTGCACCCTTGGGAGTTTCCCCTTTGGGAATTTCCCCTTTGCAGGCATCCTGGGTACCCCAAATGTCCCTTTGGTGTCAGCTGCTCAGCGATCTGGAGCCCAGGCCAGAGTCCTAAACCACCAGCTGCTGGCATCACAGGGCTGGGGGTTCTCAGTCCTTGCTGGGCTGGGGGGTGCAGTTCCCAGGGACTGCACAGGGGGCTGGATACCCACTGCAGGCTCTCCTGCCTCTTCCCTGGAAACAAATATGCATTCTGTCTCTGGACTCGGGGCAGCCACGTTCCCCCCTTCTCTGATCCCTCTGTCTGCTGTGCCACACTCAAACTCAAGTCCTAGCCTGGCAGAAATCCCTGTTCTTTTGGAAATTCACTCCTGAGGGGGAGGAAAAATAAAGCTTCAAGCATGTCAGCTAGGGCAGGAGGGAGAGGTGCCCTTAATTGTTTGAGTCACGGCACTTCTGTTCTGTTTTGGGAAAATGGCTTGTCAAAACACGATGCCAGCCTGATTGAGATGGTTTCTAAGAAGCGGCTTCACAACCGATTGCCACGTGTTGTTTTCATGAGCAGAAATTGTGAAGTGTGTTTACAGCGTAGCTTTGCACAGTGTCAGATTTCTTCAACCCCCATGAGAGCTGCAAAAGCACAGCCTTCCTTCCTCAGACTGTCCTAGGCGTGTCGAGCGCTCCCTCTCCCAGGCTGGGTCTCTTGCCTGCCTGTCTTGAAACCGATGCTGGTGGGTGATCCCCAGAGGCATTTCCTCCTCACGTTAGCCGGAGCCAGAGCAGCGAGGAGGCCGATGGTGGCGAGTTGGCCTGTCCACTGCCTCTGTGCCGGAACTCTGCCGCCCTTGGACACGGCGGGACCCCTGTGCACATCTAGTCGTGCGTGCCTCTTGGCTGAGGGGAGGGGGCATCCGTGCTCATGGTGGGTTTCCCTGCTGAACACATTCTGGAGGCCTGGAACTCCTCTAGGCAGCTCCATGGAGTCAGAGCACAGTACCTCCCACCCTTTCAGGCTGAGCAGGCGCCATGTGCTGGGGCTGGGGGTTGGTCAAGACAACTCCACTGTGCCACGAGGAAGCAGCAGGGCCCATGGCATCCCAAGGCTCAGGCTCATCTGCCTCTCCTCAGGTGGTGGACACATCAAAGAGGTCATCGTGGCCTCTGAGGCGGAGCCGGGG
The DNA here is from genome assembly GCF_011762595.2 of Tursiops truncatus. Classification (NCBI taxonomy): domain Eukaryota; kingdom Metazoa; phylum Chordata; class Mammalia; order Artiodactyla; family Delphinidae; genus Tursiops; species Tursiops truncatus. The sequence goes on along the minus strand of NC_047048.1, from coordinate 36,293,210 downwards.
GACAGCGGGATGGCAGAGGCCCAGGGCAGCCCCAACTGTCAGGGGCCTGGGCTCTCTGGGGAGGGTGAGCAGGCCCAGGTCAAGCTGCTGGTGAACAAGGACGGCCGCTACGTGTGCATGCTGTGCCAGAAGACCTTCAAGACGGTGAGGCCCTGGGGCCGCGGGCGCACTGGCTGTGGGAGCCAGGCCTTCCCGCTCCTGCCCAGGGAGGTGCCTGAGCCTCGCCGCCCCTCCCCCACAGGGCAGCATCCTTAAGGCCCACATGGTCACCCACAGTAGCCGAAAGGACCACGAGTGCAAACTGTGTGGGGCCTCCTTTCGCACCAAAGGCTCACTCATCCGGCACCACCGGCGGCACACAGGTGAGCCAGCCTCGGGCCTGGGGCCGGGAGCTGCACAGCACGCTGCCGCTGGCCCTGGGGGTGCCCCGGCTCCTAGGCTTCGTGGCCCCTTCCTCCTGGTGGTACTCCAGGCCTGCCTTCCCCTCAGAACCAAGTCAGCGTCCCGCCTGAGGCTGACGCCATTCTCTCTGCAGATGAGCGTCCCTATAAGTGTGCCAAGTGTGGAAAGAGCTTCCGCGAGTCGGGTGCGCTGACCCGGCACCTCAAGTCTCTCACCCCGTGCACAGAAAAAATCCGCTTCAGCATGAGCAAAGATGTGGTTGTTGGCAAAGAGGACACTCCCACAGGTCAGTGTGGTCAGGGGCTCCCTGCCCCGGCCCTGCCTGCTCTCTGAGTGCCACCCTGGTTGGGTGTTTCTTCATGGATTCTCTTGGTTCTGCCTTAAAGGGCCTGGTGCCTCCACCGTGGGGACTGTTACATCATCGGCAATGACAGGTGGGCCCATGGAAACTTCGCCTGTGATTCACCTGGTGACAGATGCCAAGGGCACTGTCATCCACGAAGTCCACGTCCAGATGCAAGAGCTTCCCCTGGGCATGAAAGCCCTCACCCCAGAGGTGGGGATAGGTCAGGGGAGGCCTTTGTCTGCTCAGCACCAGGCTCTGTTCTGGACACTGGCTCCATTGGGAACAGGACTGACATGGGCCTGCCTTCCTGCTGCTCAGTCTGGTTGCTGGGTGGGGAAATGGGAGACCCAGGTCATGGCAGGGAGGGGCAACGGAGAGTGAGCTGGGGATGAGGTGGGGCAGGGGAAGGCAGGTGGAGTGGGCTGTGGGGCTCCCAGGGGCATTCCTGAGTGAAGATGCCAGGTATGCACGGGGGCCCCTGGGGCTGCCCTGTGCGGTGGTGGCGGGTGGGTGCTGCGTGCCGGGCTGCCTGGCCAGCCTCCCTTTGCCTCCCCTGCAGCCCCCCGGCCCTGAGGAGCTTCCCTGTTCCAGCGAGGGCAGCCGTGAGAACCTGCTGCACCAGGCCATGCAGAACTCCGGCATTGTCCTTGAGCGGGTCCCTGGGGAGGAGGGAGCCCTGGAGCCAGCCCCTCCCACTGTGTCCAGTCCCCAGCCCCTGGGAGATGGTCCCCCAGAACTGCCGCTGCTGGAGGTGGAACAGGTGGAGACAGTAGGTGCCTGCGCTGCCGGCGTGCCCCTTCTGGGGGGCTGGACCTTGGGTACAAAGTCACCATGCTATCCTGGCCGCCACCAGCCTCCTTGCTGTGCTCCCTGAGGTGGAAAGTTGCATCACTGTCTGCAGTGACTTTGTCCCCTGATCTGTTTATCGCCTTCCTTGGGCCCATTATGGAGCCTCCCAGGGTCAGGGTGCCTCGGTCTGGCCTCCACGGTGCTGCTTGGGCCCAGCCCGCAATGGGTACTAGAGGTGTGCTGTGGTCCCCCAGCAGGTGGCCAGTGAGGCCTCAGCTGTGCCCAGGACCCACCCGTGCCCTCAGTGCAGTGAGACCTTCCCAACGGCGGCCACCCTGGAGGCCCACAAAAGAGGCCACGCAGGTGGGTGGCAGGATGGTGGGGGTACTGGGCAGTGGACGGCCGTGGGTAGCCAGGAGGGGCTCTCGGGTGTGCCGTGGATGGTCAGGGTTGCCTGTGGGCAGGTGGCTAGGGTGGCGCCCTCGGGTGGTGGTCCCGGCCTGACACGGAGTGTGGCCCCAGGGCCGAGGCCATTCACATGCCCGCAGTGTGGCAAGGCCTTCCCCAAGGCCTACCTGCTCAAGAAGCACCAGGAGGTGCACGTGCACGAGCGCCGTTTCCGCTGTGGGGACTGCGGGAAGCTCTACAAGACCATCGCCCACGTCCGTGGCCACCGGCGTGTCCATTCAGATGAGAGGCCCTACCCCTGTCCCGAGTGTGGCAAGTGCTACAAGACCAAGGTGGGCCCCTGATCCCCCATCTGTGGGCTCCCTGCTCCCTAAGCCAGATTTGTCCCTTGTTCCGTGCCCCCAGACCTCCCTCCTCACCCCTCACCTGACAGCCTGCTCAGTCCTAACCGGGGCCCTCAGAGGGGGCTGGGAGAGCCAAGGCCAGGCTGGCCCTGATGGTGGGTCTCCACAGAATGCCCAGCAGGTGCACTTCCGGACACACCTGGAGGAGAAGCCGCACGTGTGCCCGTTCTGCAGCCGAGGCTTCCGGGAGAAGGGCTCGCTGGTGCGGCACGTGCGGCACCACACGGGCGAGAAGCCCTTCAAGTGCTACAAGTGTGGCCGCGGCTTTGCCGAGCATGGCACACTCAACCGGCACCTGCGCACCAAAGGTAGGGCCGGGAGGTGGCAGGGACGGGGTGGGGGGCCGCGGCCGTCCAGCCCTGACCGAGCTCCCTGCCACAGGGGGCTGCCTGCTGGAGGTAGAGGAGTTGCTGGTGTCCGAGGAGAGCCCTGCAGCAGCCGCCGCCGTCCTCGCCGACGACCCGCACACCGTGTTGGTCGAGTTCTCATCCGTGGTAGCCGACACCCAGGAGTACATCATCGAGGTGGGTATGGGGCCACCAGAGTTCGGATGGGGCCTGGGGCGGGCAAGGCTGACTTCTGATCCTCCGTCCAGGCCACTGCGGATGATGCAGAGACCAGCGAAGCCACGGAGATCATCGAGGGCACCCAGACAGAGGTGAGGGGCTGGGGGATGGGCGGGGTGGGGTGGCCTGGCACCCTCACCAGACTCATGGGCTGAGCCTTGAGCCACCCACAGGTGGACAGTCACATCATGAAGGTAGTGCAGCAGATCGTGCACCAGGCCAGCGCCGGGCACCAGATCATCGTGCAGAATGTGACCATGGACCAGGAGGCAGGGCTGGGCACAGAGGCAGCTGCTGCTGACACCATCACTATCGCCACCCCCGAGAGCCTGACGGAGCAGGTGGCCATGACGCTGGCCTCGGCCATCAGCGAGGGCACTGTGCTCACAGCCCGCTCGGGTACAAATGGCGCCGAGCAAGCCACTGTGACCATGGTTTCATCAGAGGACATTGAGATCCTGGAGCATGCGGGAGAGCTGGTCATCGCCTCGCCGGAGGGCCAGCTTGAGGTGCAGACAGTCATCGTCTAACACGGGCGCCTGCAGGGTCCCGGGGGGCTGGGCTGCGGCAGGGGGTGAGGACCCCGAGTGCCCTGCCCTTGCCTGCCTGGCCGAGTACAGAGAAGATGGGCATAGAACTCAGGCGTTCAGAGGAGATGTGGAAGTGTAAATACACAGAGTTTTTGGTTGCTTTACAATAAAACATGAAAACCCGCCGCTTGTGATGTTGCGGCAGTGGCAGCCTCAGGGGCTGGTGCCACTGCCCTGGCAGGTTCCTCTGTGGCAGCCCCTGCCCGCCCAGGGATCCCAACAGGGCTGGCGGCACCTTGGCAGTGTGTGGGTGTCATTGGTATGTGGACAGGCAGCCTCCTGCTGCTGCCTTGCCCAGCTGGAGCTGTGACCCCAGCTTCCTGAGGCCCATAGAGGTGGGTGGGAGGGGATGCTGCTTCCTAGCCTCCAACCCTGGGGCCTCCCTGGGGCCGGGGAATGAGACTGGGAGACCCAGGAGTCTCGGCTTTTTACCTTGAGGTGACAGCACGTGGAGAAGCAGCAGGAGATGCTGGGCCACAAATGGGGCCGGTCTTTCCTGATTGTGTTGACTTAGTTTCCCTGAAGAGATGCAGCTTGAGGGAGATTCTGGGTGACCGAGTTTCTTGGGGGCAGGGACAGGAGCAAGACCTGGACCGTGGGCATGTCTGGTCCTCTTTCCCAGTCTTGATGTAGCTCTTGGGGTGGCAGGGCCTTCTGAGTCCCTGTTCTAACAGGCTTGGGGGCACCACAGCAGTCTCAAGGTGGATCCCCTGCCGCCTTGCCCTGCGGGGGTGGGGGTGGTCTCTGTGGGAATGGGAGCTAGGAGTTACAGTGTCCAATTCGTGGAGGGGGCGGGACCCAGTGCAGTCCCGGCCCCTCCCTGGAGCAGGGTTTCAAATACTCACGGAGCTGGGGCGCCAGAGCTGCTGCTAGACCAAGCCCTTGCAGTCTGTCCTGTGCTGCAGACACACCCCCAGCTGGGACCTCTGACTTCTACTGGGACCCAGATCCTAAGCCTCTGACACAGCCAATCCACATACCTCAGGTGAGTCTGGGGGGGGGGGGCGGGGTACTGAGCCGGGGGCTGGATGTGAATGGAGTCTCAATATTTGGGCCTCCGTTTCCCCACGGAGGAGAACGGCCACGGCCGTAAGCCCAGCCCACCACTTTGGGGAGACCTGGAGAGTGGCAGGGGGAGGATATGCCTTCCTGCCAGCCACCAAAGGGTGGCAGAACCTGCCCAGCCCCCGCGTCCCAGCAGCCGGGACTGAGAAGGGTGGCCTGGTGTGTCCGATTCCACGTCCGCGCTCACGCGGGCTGTGTCTGTCCCTCTAAGCCCGCCAGCTTTGCGCCATGGGCAGGCCCCTGGCCTTATTGGCTGCGCTCTGGGCGCTAGGGGCTGCAGGAGACGCGGCGCTGCGCATCGGAGCTTTCAACATCCGGAGCTTCGGCGACAGCAAAGTGTCAGACCCGGCCTGCAGCGGCATCATCGCGCAAGTGAGGCTGGGGACCCTGGGCGGGGTTGTAGCTGGGCTCCGCGGGCTAATTTGCCGCGCACACGTGACCCCGCACCTGCCGGCCCCTCCCCCAGATCCTGGCTGGCTATGACATCACGCTGGTGCAGGAGGTGCGGGACTCCGACCTGAGCGCTGTATCCGCGCTCAAGGAGCTGATCAACAGGTATGGCGGGCAGGGCCCAACGTGGGCCCAGGTCTCCGAGCGATGCCTTGACCCCGGGCTTGGCCGGTGTCTCCGCAGCGTGTCCAGGCACGAGTACAGCTTCGTGAGCAGTAAGCCCCTGGGTCGGGACCAGTATAAGGAAACGTACCTGTTCGTCTACAGGTGAGGGGCGGGGATGCGGGGGAGGGGTGCGCAGGGCAGGAGGGGGCCCACTTGGGGCGCCCACCCACCCTCTACACCCAGGAAGGACACGGTGTCGGTCGTGGACACGTACCAGTACCTGGACCCGGAGGACGCCTTCAGTCGTGAACCTTTCGTGGTCAAGTTCTCGGCACCCGGGTCAGGTGAGGCCCCGCCCGTCCCGCAGGCCCCGCCCGTCCCGCTGGCCCCGCCCCAGCCCCTGACATCTACCTCCTGCAGCTGCCGAGGAGTTAGTGTTGATTCCGCTGCACGCGGCACCGCACCAAGCTGTAGCCGAGATCGACGCGCTCTACGATGTGTACCTGGACGTGATAGACAAGTGGGGCACCTACGTAAGCCCCTATGTCCGTGCGGCCCCGCCCTGCCCCACGGCCCAGGGTCCCGGAGGTGCGCCCTGGGGGTCGGCCACAGGCGTGAGGCTCTGCGCGCGCGGCCCCTCCCGCAGCCTCAGACCCAGTTCCGCGGTGCCCCACAGGACATGCTGTTTCTGGGCGACTTCAACGCCGACTGCAGCTACGTGCAGGCTCAGGACTGGCCGGCCATCCGCCTGCGCAGCAGCGAGGTCTTCAAGTGGCTCATCCCGGACAGCGCCGACACCACGGTGGGCAAGTCAGACTGTGCTTACGACCGCATCGTGGTCTGTGGTGCCCGCCTGCGCAGCAGTCTGAAGCCCCAGTCGGCCGCTGTATACGACTCCCAGGAGGAATTTGGCCTGTACCAGGCTCAGGCGAGTGCTGGGCCCAGTAGGAGCAAGGCCCAACCTCAGTACACCTGGCGCTCCCCTCCCTGCACTGTTTCTAGAAAAGGCCCTTAGAGGTTCAGTTCTGGCTGAATGGAACAAATCTGGGATGGCAGTACAGGAAGCTCTTTACCTCCCCAGAGTGGGGTCCCGAGGCCATGCTCCCACTGAACCCGCACAGCTGGGATGGATAGCCCAGGCCTCGCTGGTCTGTTCCCCCACCCCCAGATGCAGTGGTTTGTGGACACCCAGTGGGCCCCTTCCTGGGGGGAGATGGGGCAGTTTTCTGGGGGTGGAGCCTGAGGGAGGACTGGCTGCTCAGCAGGGCCTCAGAGTTGGCCCCTTCTCCCTTCAGGCCCTGGCCATCAGTGACCATTTTCCTGTGGAGGTGACCCTCAAGTCCTACTGACAGCCCTGAACCCTGGCCAGGGCAGGCTGCCTGCAGACTCTGGCCACAAGGAGGAAACCCCACAGGGCTGCAGGGTAGGGTCAGCTGGGCCTGGACAAGTGATGGGACTACTCCGAGCCTGTTTCCCCATCGTGAAATGGGCCGCCACCACTACCTCATAAAGTTGTGAGAAGCACCTCGTAGAGCACTGGGCATACAGCTGAGCTCAATAAACAGCGAACCCTCAGCCAGGACCACACACACGTGTTGGCTCCGAAGCCTTCATGTCCTTTCTTAGGACTCAGCTCTTCTGGGGCACAAACCTTCGTCTTGCAGCCAAGCAGGTCCCCGGTCCCAACCCATTTAGGGGACAGGGACAGCCTGGCCTGCCCATTCCACATCCTGCTGGGAACTGACCACCTCCAGACCAGGCTGGCTCCAGAAGGCAGCTCCTGTGCTCACTGGCTGAAGCTCCCTGCTCGCTCTTTGTGCAAACTAAATGCTTTCAAGCACCTGTACTGAGTGCAGCTGGGGTAAGTGCTCACACAGGGTGTAGGGTGGATGTGCGAGGCCAACCTCCCAGTCTTCAGTGTTCCTCCTATGGCCCCGGTTCCCAGGCCTGCAGGCCACTCACAGGCACTTGTGTATGAGGGTCCTTTCCTACCCAGCACTGCAGTTGGATGGGGGGGAGGTCAAGAAGGCTGGCCCCCTGCAACCAGCCGGCTGGCGGCGCTGGGACATGTGGAGAGCCTCCTCAGTGGTGAGCAGGCAGGTTGGGTTAAGGTCCTGTCCACAGAACCTGAACAGCTCACAGTGGTTACAGCCCCTTCAAAGGTGCCTTCCTGGTAGCTTCTTCCTCAGGAGCCCTGGGCTGGGCAAGGACTCAGCAGGGAGGACAGTGGCCTGCACCCTGAGTAAACCCATCACCTGAGGATTGGGAACAAGTAGAACTGGGGTACACAGTGTAAATGACAGGGGCCTGATGAGGTTTCTGGTTTTCGAAGCGTCTCACCTTCGGCAGGATTTAACTGGCCTGAATTGTATGGGAGAGAAAAACCTTTGTTTCAAGAATCTGAACAAGCTTTTCTTGTTAGATCTTTCTAAAGTCAGATTTAGGACACCTGTGATGTAAAATGCCTCCCTCCTCCCTCTCCAAGTCACCCAATTTCTCTGAAATTTATACAGGCTTTCCATCCAAACAAAAAACCATGGCAGCCCAAGGGCTTTTCCCTTTTCCTTTTCTTGTGTGGCTTGCCAGGGCCCACAACTACCTGGCCTTATGCCTCCAGCAGTCAGGCATCCCACCAGCCAGGGATGGGAAACTCAAGGGCTTTATTCTGCTCTGGGAGAGGAGACACTCAACAGTGACATCGCTGAGGTCCAGAAGGGTGCCATCTACCACTTTATGATTCCCAAATCAAGACACTGCTTGCCAGCTGTGCCCATCTGCCCACCCGCCATGCACAAAGGGTACTCGTGAGTGGTAACAGGCCTTAGGACTATGGCTACAAGGAACAGGCCTTTTAGGGAGATGAGCAAAACAAAGAGCTAAAAGTACGTTTAAATTGGAAAACACCTTCTTTAAATCCCTTGGAACCATAGGGCCCCCAGAAGGGTGCAAACGGCTAAAAACCCTGCATGGCAGCCCAGCCCTTAGCCTTTCTTTTGTTTGAGCTTTTCTAAGTACATCTGCAGGGACTTCTGGATGGAGTCTCTGGAGATGAAACTGACAAAGTTCTGGATGTCCGCGTCGCGCTGCTTCACCAGGCGATCTACCGTGGTCTTTCGCATCATGTTCTTGGTCAGCTGTCGAGCGTGATCTAAAGAAGATGGGTCCCACCTGTGAAAACCCATGCTCTTCTCTGGGACAGTGGTATTCCCAAGCTTTCCAAGGGAGTTCCAACTGAAACTCCGGTAGAAAACTTAGAAAATTCAAATGAGCAAAGAGAAGAAAATGAAAGCCACCTGTTCCCTACTGTCCATCGATTTCCTTTAAAATCATACAGGATGATATTGTGAAAGTTGCCTTTTTAACCTGTTATTTTCCCTCAACTATATTGTCGGCAATATTTTCCATGTCACTACATACTCTTTTACAACATAATTAATGGCTGCACGGTGTTCAGGCATTTGTCTGTGTCAGGCATCGGCAAACCTGGCCCCCCAGAGCTCAAGAGCCAAGAATGGCATTTACATTTTTATATAGATGGAAAAAATTTTAAAAGGGTAATATTTTGTGATACATGAAAATTACATGAAATTCAGAATTCGGTGGCCTGGTTTTATTGGAACACAGACACGCTTGTTAGTTCACGTGCTCTAAGTCCGCCCTCCTGCTCTGGTGTTATGGCAGAGACCATGTGACCAACAAAGCCGAAAATCTCCCTGGCTCTTTACAGACAGACTGCTGATCCCTGGTTTCTACCATAGTTGATATAAGCAGCCCTATTTCTTTTTTGGCCACATTGCATGTGGGATCTTAGTTCCCTGACCAGGGATCGAACCTGCACCCCCTGCAGTGGAAGCAGGCAGTCTTAACCACTGGACCACCAGAGAAGTCCCAAGCAGCCCTATTTCTATACACAGACACACAAGCTGTTTCCAGTTGTCTGTGTAGTGAGTTGAACAGTGGACCCCAAAAAAGTATCTGCAAGAGACCTTACTTGGAAAAAGGTCTTTGCAGGTGTAACTGAGATCATCTTGGATTCAGGGTGGGCCCTAAATCCAGGGACAGGTGTCCGTAAAAGGAGAGGGAGCTCTGAGATATAGAGACACACTGTGGGAGAAGGTCATGTGAAGACACAGCAGGGATGGGAGTGACGCAGCCACAGCCAAGGACACCTGGAGCCCCCAAAACTGAAAGAGGCAGGAAGGAGCCTCCCCCAGAGCCTCTGGCAGGAGCGAGGGCCTGCCCACACCGATTTTAGACTTCTGGCCTCCAGACTGAGAGAGAATGCATTTCCCTTGTTTTAAGCACCCCCCTGCCCCGCAACTCCCCCTCTTGTGGTAATTTGTTACATCAGCCTCAGGACACTAGGTCAGTCTGCTATTGTGAATGGCTCATTTGTGAATTGCTTGAGAACCTCCTGTCTCACCAGAAGCTCCAGGCTGGGGAGGGGACGGGGCTCTCTACTTGCCCACCGGTACCCACAGCTGTTGCCCCCCCCCGCCACGCCCCTCACCTGGAATGGCCATCCACCGGGCCATCACCGAGAGCGCTGTGCTCAGCACCTGGTCCTCAGGCACCACCTGGTCCACCAGGCCCACCTGGAGGGCCTCTGCTGGCAGAAAGAGCAACCCCAGCTGCAGGGCCTGCTCTGAGGCACGATGCCCAATGGTGTTCACAAGGGTGTCTTTGAACCTGGAAGCAGACACCCACTCACGGTGGGCTCAGGGCTCCCGGGGAATGGGGGTCGGGTGGGGGGGCGGTGGTGGGTTCAGCCCCGGGTCTGGTGGAGTGTGGGTGCAGCCCCCGGTCTTACCAGAAGGGGGCGACGATGCCCAGCAGGGTCTCGTTCAGCCCAATGAGGTACTTGGGGTTGTCAGCCAGGATCCGGTAGTCGCAGGTGAGGGAGATAAGGCAGCCTCCGGCCGGGCAGGCTCCCTACAGGGGAAGCAGGACCAACGGGCTCTGGGTGCTGCTGTGGCTGGTTCCGGTCATCTTCCAGAGACCCAGGGTCCCAAGGAAGGGCCTCAGGTGGCCGTGAGCTCTTGGGTGCTTCCAGCCCCCAGGATGCTGTACCAACACTGGGGGTGTGCGCACAAGGGGCTCCGGCTTGCCCATCAGCCTGAGGCCGCGGGCACTGGCAAGGTGGCCAGCGCTCAGGCCCAGAACACCCCCTCTTTTCTCACGCACATGTCAGGGCAGCAAGCGGCCTCTCCTCTCCTCCAGCAGGAGGTCCTCCGAGGCCCGACCTCACCCTGCCCTCATCTCATACATCCACTGCCCCAAACAGAGGCTGTCAGCGGCCACCACACCCCATGGAGTCTTCCTGACTCTGGCCATCCCTCCTCTCCACCCAGCTCAGGCCCTCCTGGCACCTCTCTGGCCTTAGCCCCACCCCTGCCTTCCCTAGGTTAGGCCAAAGTGATATTCCCAAAATGTAGATCTGATCCCACTTGCCCCCACCCTCATAACCCTCCTGCTGGACCACGTTGACCATGGGCCCTGGTTCCTGCCCCCACACTCACCCCCACCTCAGTGAGCAAGTCCCCCCCAGCCCCACCCCTTCACCTGGTCTGTAATGGCAAGCTGACCTGTGCACCTCTGAGGGTCTCCCGACTGCCCCCTGCCTCTCTGAGGGCTTTTTGAGGGCAGGGCCACATCCACACCCACCCTAAGGGCTGGCCCGCAGCGAGCCATGGAGGCCCCTCGGGAGCGGGGACACTCACGTTGATGGCGGCGATCAGCACCAGGTTGGATAGGTACAGCCGCAGCCACAGCTCCTGCACCGCCTTCCAGTACTCGGCGTAGTGGGCCGGGTTCTTCCCGCACATCTCTGTCAGGTCCAGGCCTGCGGAGAAGATCCTGGGGCAGTCCTGGGGAGGTGGGGGGGGGGGTGGGCAGGGGCCCCGTCAGAGTCTGCCCCACAGTGCCAACACAGCCCCAGGGCCCAGGGAGCCCACAGGTGCTCAAGAGACAGGGGAACTGAGGTCATGCTTGGGCAGCAGGATGCTGCCTCCAGAAGCCCAGAGCTGGGGGCTCCAGGGAGGCAGCCTGGACCTCCCTTGGACTCTGTTCCTTCTGCATCCTGGGATATTCTTCCCTTTCCAGCTTCAAACTGGAAGAAAAGGCAGCAGGGCCAGGTGCTCCCCCAGGGACATAAACACACCGGACTCTGTGCATACCTCTGTACTCATCCTGGGCAGAGGAACTCAGGGGCGGGGGAGGACTCCTGACAGTCGGAGGGGACACATGTTCTGATGTACCCCAAAAGCAAACTGCAGACTCCGGTGCAGGCCAGAAGGAGCTGTCAGGACCCGGCCAGGGAAGGAGGGAGTGGTGAGCAGTCAAGAAGACAGACCTCGGGACTCCCCTGGTGGTCCAGTGGTTAAGAATCTGCCTTCCAGTGTAGGGGATGTGGGTTCGATCCCTGTCGGGGAACTAAGATCCCACAGGCCGCAGGCAACTAAGCCCGTGAACCGCAATGAAAGATCCCGCGTGCTGCAACTAAGACTCGACACAGCCAAAAGTAAATAAATAAAATAAAATGGTTTCTGTTTAAAAAAAAAAAAAAAAAGATGGACCAACTTATGTCATGGCTGCAGTCTGGTCATCATGCAGTTAGCTTTTTTTTAAAAAAAAGAAGACAGACCTCTGCCCTGGGCTGTCACACGTGAGACATAAGCCTGGGGAAGGATCTGTAAGGCACGTGTGTCCTGTGTGGACGCCCCAGGCCCCAACACAGCCGCTGAAGTGGGGGTGGGGAGCGCAGACCAAGGCAGAAGGTGCTTCTGGGCATGGGCACCAGGTTCTGGGTGCTCTGTCAAGAATGCAGGCCAGGGGAGGGGCAGCTCCCCAGCCCTCACCCGAGAACACCGCACCTGGGGTTGCTGATCACTAACCAGCACTGGCCGCGGTCACCATGTGCTGCTGCAGCAACGACCGAACCCCCTCCCCTGCCTGCAGTGTCTGTGAGGAGGGGCAGCCACACTCGAAGTCCTCTACATCCTTATATTAAGCGACAAAAGCAAGTTGCAGTGCAGGGCATAGATGCAGCCCCGTGTTTCTCATATACACACATGCCTGTGTGTGCACTGATACCAGCAGGCTGGCCTTTTGTTTACGTGGAACGTGTTCCACTCCTGTCACTAAAAAGGCCCCACAGGGATGGAAAGACTGGCGGTCGGTACACCACGTCCTGCTGTCTCACAGGCCGAGCAGGGACCCATGAGCCAGCGCCTGTTGGGGGTGGGACGGCAGGGGGATGGAGCTGCTCCTGCTCTGAAGATGTGGCAGGACTGACGTTCAGCTTTTCAGCCTTCCTCCTTAATCTCTTCCCACCATGAGCTCCTGGCTCCCCCCTCCTCACTGCCTCCCCAATTCATTTTCTCAGCACAGAAGCTGGAGGGGCTGACAGCACTTGCCCACAGTCCTGGCGCTGGAGGGAAGCAAAGGCAAAGAACTCTATTCTGGATGCGAGAGAAGCGAACACATTAATCCCAGCTGGGGATGGCCTCTGCCAGACAGATGAAAATGGATGTGGGTTGGCCTATTTCCGTGATTTCTGTGATTCAGCAACGTATCTGTAGTGGGCCGAACTGTGTCACCGAAGAAGACAAGGTCAAGTCCTCACCCCAGTACCTGAGAATGTGACCTTATTCAGAAATAGCATCTTTGCAGATGAGATCAAGTTAAGACGAGGCCGTACCGGAGTATGGGGGTCCTAAATCCTTTGACTGGTGTCCTTCTGAGGAGGATTCGGACACAGAGATAGGGCAGACAGCCACATGGAGACAAGTACAGGAACCCAGGGGCCCCCCGAAGCTGGCAGAAGCAAAGGATTCTCCCCCATGGCCTCTAGATGTGATTGGCCCTGTTGACACCTTGATTTTGAACCTGTGGCCTCCAGACCGTGAGGGAATACATTTCTGTTGTTCTGCCCCACTGCTACCCGTTGGTGGTCCTTCGTTAAGGTGGCCCCAACTAACACAAGTCCTTCCAAAACATTTGCTGAGGACCCACTTTGGGCCAGGCCTTGTGCTACGTACACAGGAGGAACTTGATACAGAACACGAGGCGCAGACACATTGCTGGAGGGGAGGACACTGTCACAAGGAGAACGCAGGCTCCGGAGGGACAAATGCTGGCTCCCTGTCCCCAGAGCACAGGGGCTGGGGGCCTGGACAAGCGACAGGTCTTCCCCTCTTTCGTTCTAAAGGTCCTATCTCTGGTGACACGCAATTCTCTCATTTTCAGAGCATAATAAAGAAAACGTCAGGCTATGAAATGACACCTTAAATGGAGTATTTTCAGGAATTATCCAGGGTGAAAAGTTCCTAGGCAATTTCAGCATCTCTAGGCAGGTTAGAAAGTTCCCTCAAATGATCTACACCCAGTATAAGTCCTACCCTTGGAGCAATAAGGTCATCTCACTCCCATGGGATGGGGCAAGGCTTGGCTCTGCAAACCCCAGCTTCACGGGACGCACTGGGTGCGTGCATCAGGCCAGCCCCTGAGGGTTCCCTGCTGGTCCGTGCCTCCAGCACAGTGATGGGTCCCCTCGTCAGAGGCAGCCAGGCTCTCCAGAGCTGCAACTCCAGGCCACCCCAGGACAACCTGAGGGTTTAAGGAAGCAGGTGCGAGCCCACAGTGGACCTTCCAAACCTTGGCCTAAATGGTGCAGGAAGCAGGCTGTGACCGTCTGCTTCCTGCACCTTTAATGACGGCAGGGCCAAGGTGTTCCCATTGGTCTCTAGTATCGTGGCACTTAGCTTTGGGGGACGCTTATGCTGTCTGTGGCTCCTTCTAACTTGAAAGGTGACCCCAGTGCTCTTCCTGACCCAACAAAGTCCTGTTGTTACCAGCATTTGCTGGCTTGTAGGGGAAATGCTGCCGTTCCCATTCCCCTCGAGAATTCAGAAGGGAAAAGCCTGCCCTCTGAGACCTCAACTCTAGGACCTGCCCAGATGGGAATGGAGGGCACAGCTTTTGGGATGAGCACCGTCACTGGGGCTAGCCTGGGTAGGTCCCCAGGAAGCTGTTGTCAAGTTTGCACAGGGTCCACCCTTCGTGAGGTCGAATGGCCTCAAGGGTATCCTGCAGAAATGTCACCTGCCCTCACCTACATCCTGGCCCTGGGTGTGGAGGGCCGAGGCTTGCCCCAGGTCTGGCTCCACAACCGCATGACCTGGGAACTAAGGATCAGCCTCCTGCGGGAGAACCAGCTGCCCATGGCACGGCCCCCTCGAGCCCCCACACCCAGGACTACAAGCCCTGGAAGCCCTTTGTGGTGGCACCCACACCTGGGCCGCCTGGGTTTTCTCCACCATGTGAAGTGTGTAGGAGGGCTCCTGAGTCTGGACTTCGACCTGAGAACTTGGGGCCTTGGGGGAGCTAAGGAGCACCCACCGAAGTCAGGATGATGCCTCGGAAGGTCTTGTCATTCTCCAGCTTCTCCAGGCTGATAATGAACTCTGTCAGCAGCTCTAGGCTGAGGCTGTTCACTGGGGGGTTCTTGAACTTCATCACGGCGACCCCTAGTTTGAAAATGAAAAGGACAAAACTCATACCCAACATGGGAAAGGTACCCCCAACTACCCTGCACCCTCAACCAGGCCATGGGAAGCTACACAGATTTGGGGTTTTTTAAATTGAGGTGAGATTCATATACCTTATAAGAAAGGGAACCCTGTACCCATCAGCAGTTACCATTCTTCCTGTTCCAGCCCCTGGCAATCAGTAATCTCTTTCCTGTTCCTATGGATTTGCCAGTTGTGAACATTTCATATAAGTGGAATCATATGTGACCTTTTGTGTCTGTCTTCACTGTTTTCAAGGTTCATTTATGTAGTAGCATGTGTCAGTGCTTCATTCCTTCTTAAGATCAAATAACGTTCCATTAACTGTGTACAGCATGTTTTGCTTATCCAGTCACCTGCTGATGGACACTTGGGTTAGTTCCACCTTTTGGCCATTGTAATACTGCTGTGAACATTCATGTACAAATTTTTGTTGATCTTTTTCTCCCAGATGTAAGTCCTACATCCTCAGGGGAGTAAGAAATGGCCTTAGTTTCTTGAGTAAGTGAGCAAACACTAAACCAGATGTGCAAGGAGGAACGCCAGTGGGGGCCTCTGGTTCATGCTTGTTTAAGGATTGAGAGTAAGAATATCAGGGGTCAGATGTTCTTAAACACTCCATCTATTCATTTATACTGCCAGCAGCAGGGAAAGCAGGAGTGGTAGGGCCTGCCCTTGTGGACAGTGCAGCTGCTGGCCTGGGCCGGCTGGGGCCATCTGTTCTCACTGCCTGGCCCAAGGGCAGACCCCAAGGGCTTTAGAAATGCCACCGTTCACTTAGGGTACATCTCCCTGGTCAAGGCCTTGGAAATCTCTGGATAGTCAACACAAACCATTCTCTAGGAATGAGAATTAAGTCCTGAAGGCAAGGAGACTCTTTTGAGACCTATGATTTATGAGGAAGAGGTAATTATTAACTGGCTACAGGTATGTACATGTAAAAATAAGAAGCAATCAAAACTTTCAGAAGTGAGCTCCCCAAACTTGGTTCGGAGGTAAGTTTCTTTTTTCTTTTTTTATGATTTATTTATTTATTTTATTTTTGGCAGCATTGGGTCTTTGTTGCTGTGCGCAAGCTCTTCTCTAGTTGTGGCGAGCAGGGGCTTCTCTTTGTTGCGGTGTGTCGGCTTCTCATTGCGGTGGCTTCTCTTGTTGCGGAGCATGGGCTCTAGACACATGGGCTTCAGTAGTTGTGGCACGTGGGCTCTAGAGCACAGGCTCAGAGTAGTTGTGGCACACAGGTTTAGTTGCTCCACAGCATGTGGGATCTTCCCAGACCAGGGATTGAACCCGTGTCCCCAGCATTGGCAGGCAAATGCTTAACCACTGAGTCACCAGGGAAGTCTCAAATGAAAACATTTAAAAAAGTATTTTTATTCCATTAATTCCTCCAAGCCTCAAGATGCCTGAAGGTTACCCAGGTCTGGCAGTGAGGACAGAACCAAGCCTGGCTTTCTGACCTCAAACTCAACCTTCTACCACGATAAGCCGGTGAAGCTAGCGAGTTCTTCCATGGTGGGGTGGGAAAGCACTTTGGTAAAAAATTGTCTCACTGATAATTTTTTTCTTACTTGTTTACATAAAAGAAAGTCTACCATTCAAACCATTTTTAAGTGTACAACTAAGTGGTATTAAGTATATTCACAATCTTGTGCAACCACCACCACCTACTTCAATACTTTAAAAATGTGTTTTATTCAAGTTCTGATATATATTCAAATCTGTCACAGAAACAATCCTTTCAGAAACTCAGGTTTTTGTTGGACTCGTAGTTGGGCCCCTCATCACCTGGCTCGGGCAGCCCCCAACCCAGAGAGGAGCTAAACTAGAGAACTGAACCAAGGAACACGGTGGGTGCCCTGACAGCAGTCCAGGCACAGGCAGCGATGCACAACCTGTGCGTGTCTGGGGGGCTCTGGGGGGCTGAAACTGTAGCCCCTTTTGGGGAGGAGCTTGGCTCCCTGCCAAGCCAGAGTGGACTGGGGATGGGAGGCATCTTGAAAGGCTGAGGCCAGGAGCTGGGAGGTCATGAGACAGCTTGTCCTAAAATCTGACACTGCACGTCTCCGATGTCAAGCCTGCTCAGGACCCAGCTCTGAAGTGCCCTCTGGTAGAGAAAGCACTGGTTTCTCTTTCAAAAGTGCTTTTTCTATCTTTTTAAAATCCCCCTTGGAGACTTTTAGGAGGTGTTCTGATGGGAGTGGGTAGGAGTGACTTCACTTGTGGCTCCTGGCTTTAATTAAAAAAATATCTGCTGGGTTCTGTGCCACTTGGGAGTATTAAGAAAAATTAAAATATTTTATTCTGAAATACTTCCAATTATTTTAGTTCCCAATTTAACAGCTAAGGAGCACATGCCCCAAACTTTAAAAACTGAAATATTTTTATCTTCATAATGAACTGGGGGGCGAAAACACCTAGACTGATGACCCTTAAGCTTTGAACTCAACAGAAACTGCCTTTAAAATTGGGCTTTATCCCGTGGCCTTTAGAAATTCGAGCGTTCTCCCGAGTCTGGATTCCAGGTCTGGGCCTGGAGCTGGGGGAGATCAAACGCACTGCCCAGTGAAGCCTGCTCTGCTGCCAGCGCCCCCCTCTTTCCCCACAGCCGGGCGGCCGGGCGCTCGGGCGACCGCGCTCCGGGCGCTTACCTGCGGCTGCGTCCGGCTCCACCAGCACCCGCTGGGTCCCGAAACGCCGCGCGCTGTCCACGCTGCCGGCCGTCGGCTCCGTCCGCCTGATGGTCGCGCCCCGGAGCAAGGCCCCTGCGGAGGGCAGCGCGAGGCCCGTTAGCCTGCCGCGCCCCTGCCCCCCTCCCCAGGCCCTTGCCCAACCCGGCCGCCGCCCCCAGTCACGCACACGGGCAGAGCAGGGCACGCGACAAGACGCGCGCTCCAGCCGCCAGCGCCATCTTGACCGCACTGGGTCGGGGTCGCGGCGCCGGGGTGTGGCCTTGCCGCCCGCCCCGCCCCCAGGGCCTAGGCCTCTCCTCCGGGAGGCGGGGGCTACTGCACCCGGCGAAGGCCGCGGTCGGAGGCCCGAGCGGGCGGAGCCTCGGGCTTAGCTGAGCAGGACGCTGGGGCTGCGGGGTGAAGGGTCGCCGATAGGGAAAACCGGACAGGCCAGACGCCGCACTCCCCACGACCTCCCCACGACTCGCAGCTGCGCCACCACGCAAAGATCGAGCCGCCCAGGCCCGGGACCACACGTAAGTCACGGAGTGTGCGAGTCCCGGAGAGGGTTGTGAACCGAGTGGTAGTCAGGGACTGTGGGGACCCCGGCAGCTTGCGGCCCCGCAGAGCCGTCAGCAGAGCTGTGGGCACTGGAAAGGATGCTAGAGGGGATGCTGATGGGGGCCAGTGTGAACTCCGCCTCCTGCCTGTGGGGGGGACCAGGAATCTCAGCTGGTGGTTTAGCCACAGGCGTGGGGCAGCATAGCCTGGTGACTAAGAACTGACCCTTCACCTTCCCCAAGGGGTGAGGTGCTCTCACACCACTGTGGGACTGCAGTGCTCCCCACAAGGAAGGGGAAGGAGACATCTCGTGTTTGTATTTACTTGATCCTGCCTGAACACTGTTCTGACCATTCAGTTTGAACACTGGACACAGTAAGGGCCAAGGGCCAAGTACGGGGGGGGGGGGGGGGGCAACTGAGACTTGTTTTTGTAACATCTTAAGTGTTTTCAATTGTTCCTTGTGAAACAAACCAGTTTTTGAGGTGGAAAATAGCTTTTCCATGGCCACCTAAAATAGCAGCAGCAAATGAAATCCACATTTCTGGTCAGGCAGAATTCAAAGCTCCTGTAATATAAAGGTGATAAAACACCTCTTTCTGGGACTTCCCTGGTGGTCCAGTGGTTAAAGACTCAGCACTCCCAGTGCAGGGGGCGGAGGTTTGATCCCTGATTAGGGAACTAAGATCCTGCATGCTGCATGGTGTGGCCAATAAAGAAAAACAAAAAACACCTCTTTCTAAAATGTGTCTAGCCAAGGAGCAGCCCAACACTCATAAACACTTCCAGTGTTTTTCTGGTTGAGAGGTTTTGGAGCTGTGACTGTGGGAATGAAACCAAAACATTTTTTAGACAATCATGTTTAATTACCTCACAACTGAAGCTGCCTTTGGGGCCAAGGGACAGGAAGGAGGCAGCGAACCCAACACTCGAGCTGCACTCTAATCCTAGGTTTATTCAACACAATTCTTTTCTCTACACGACAAAGTACAAACACAATATTATCTAAAATGCTACAAAGTTACAAAACTCAAAACAGAAAATGTATAGTACTGACTGTACAATAAAAGCCAAAAAAGCAATGTACACGTTGCCCAAGTAACCTGCACGACCACCATGAATACCAACACAACGGGGGGTTCTGTGATGACCGGACAGAGCTGGCTCTCAACTTACAAGTTTCAGAGAGAAAGGGAGACATGGGTTTGTCTGTGTGTGTGTGTGTGTGTGCACGCACATGAGTACACGTGAAAAGAACCATTTTGGGTATTTGGCCCTAGAGGTCAGAAGAGGACTCAAGCAGGGGAGCAGGGCCAGGCTAACAGGAATGGCAGCTGCGTAAAAGCACACCCTTTCCTGTGGGACCCTGCAGGCCAACAGGTTAGGGCACGACCAGCCCACCAGATGGACCCCACGTCATCTGTGGAATGGGAAAACATGCTCCCAGGCTGGGGCTGTACCACCGCCTGGAGCCCCCTGCTCATCCCTGCTGGCTTTGCCACTAAACTGACTCTCAGGAACTAGAAATGTGGAAGCTTTCTAGCCAGAAAACTGGAGGGCATCATTATAAGCACGACCCCAAACCAACAACACTCCTGCAGCCGGAACTCTGCCGCCAGGGGAAATGTAGCAATTACTGCCTTCACCTTCGAAGCCTGCCCCTGAGTGAGGGATTTCTTTCCTACCGATCCTCCTTCTGCTAGAAAAGTGACAAAAGTGAGTTGGATGGTATACAAGTCACAGGGCAGAGCTTCGGTGGCCCTGCTTATCGGGAGGAGTTGGAGCTGGAGCGGCTCCTGTGGCGGCGGCGGCCAGGGGAGCGGGATCGCCGGCGCACAGGGGACCTGCGCCGAGGGGAACGTGACCTGTGGGAAGAGGAGAAACCACATCAGACATGAAACCCACGCCCCGGGAGCAGCTCCGCATCTGGAATCACAGGGGTAAAGCTGCCTTCTTTCGGGAACAATTCTACACAGCTTCACACTCCAACACTCCAGTCAGGACAGCTCCCTTTGGATGTCCCTGACGCAGAACCCTTGGGAGACACACAAATGTTCTAGAGACCAAGGGCATGACCCCAGGCACTCTCTTCTTCGAGGGCTGTGCAAAGTGCACCTTGACACCGCTAGCAGAGGACAGCCTGACACTGGCCTCTGCCAAGGGTGTTGTTAGCCTCTCCCCTACTCCTCTGACCCTTCCGGTTTTCTCATGGAGGGAGGGGAGGGGTCACACCTCCCGAGGGTCCCTCAATCAGGCAGCTCTTCCTTTCCCCAGCTGGAAAGAACACGATGAGCTCTGAAGACTGCCTATGCCAATGCTGCTTTCCCACCCCCATCATGAGGCACAGAGGACAGGCAGGGCTGGACAAAGTCCCAAAGTCATCATCCTAACTTTATGTTTGTAAATAAGATAAACGGAAACTGGCCCTAACCAGTCCCCTGTGAGACCCCGAAGTGATTCACCTTCTCCTCATCCGTGGGGGTGACCTGCGCCACATGGGAGGTGGTGGCAGCATTCTCCTGGGAGGGCTGAATCGCCTGGGGGGTGGCCGAGGCCAGGGGGCCAGCACAGCAGTGGCAGTGATCTCCTGGCCATCGATTTGTCCTGTTGAAAAAAGGATAAAGTCACAAAATATCTAACAAGCACCTACCCTGGGCCAGGCCCAATGCCAGCTATGGGCATACCATGGTGAGTGAGACAGAGGAGCCTGGGGGGACAAGGACAAACTACTCTGGTCACAGAAAGAACCTCATAATTACTGTTATTGGAGGTTTCATAAAGAAAACTACCAGGAAGCAGGGAACCTAATCTTAGTGCATTGGGATAGCCTTCCACGGGAAGCACCATCCAAGTCAACACCTAAAGAACAGCCTGGAATTTGCTAAGTGAGGGGAAGAGCTATGCTCCCGCCCTGAGCTGGAAGGTGGTGTTGCACTTGAACTTCCTTCTTAAGAGCAATGTGAAGGGGGCACTGCAGTGAGGAGACCTGGCAGGGGGCTTTGGCAGGACTGAGATGGGGGTGAAACATAAGAACTCAAGGGATAACGGGGAGGTATAATCACCGGAGCTTGGTGATGGATCAGGTGAGCAAGCCCAGGGGTGGGGTGAAGGATGATCAGCACCAGGGTTTTGGATGATCTGTGATCTCCTGAGAGGTGGGGCCCGAGAGGAAGAAGGGACTTCTGGGGTGGGGAACAAAATGAAAGGATGTTCAGGAGTTGTCAAGTCTGTCTAAAGAGTTTGAAAAAAGTGCTTCAGGGAGGTGAGTCCACGTGCAGCAAGTACTAAAACCACGTGTGAATGAAATCGTAGAACGGCAAGGGGAGGCAGCTCAGAATGGAGGCACAAGGAAACCGCAGGACCTCAGGGAAAGAAAGAGCAAAGGACACTGAGGCACAGACCCAAGAATCCCAGGGGATAAGGCACCCGGATCCAGTCCAGGGACTGCTCAGGGGACCAAGCACAGCCCGTGTACCCCCAAAGAGTGGAGGGTCTTCTATCTTCTCAGCTCCTACTTTCAAGGGAACTTCTGAGGTATTAAGGTGACTCAGGAATTTGGACCTATGTTCGCAACATACTTGAAAGGCTCAATTTAAGTAAACACGGCTTAAGGTGGCCCTGGCCTATGGCCAAAAGCCAGTCCAAGTCAGGGATTTCACAGGCACTGACTATGTAACAACAGAGGCAAAGTCATCCTCTGGCTAGCTACCAGTAAAGGCAAAGCCCCCCCCCGCTTTCTTTCTGGAGACAGTGTGGAGCTGTTCCATTCAGTGGTGCACAGCACAATACACACAGGAAAGTCCTACCAGAATCTTAAGAAAACGTGGAATATTTATAATCACACACATCCTGAACGTGCCCAAGTCTCCCAAATTTTTAGCAAGTGCTCAGACTCTATCAAATACACAAGATCAACAGTCTCTAAAACAAAGGTGTGACTCAACAAAGCCAAGAGCTGAAATGTGCAGAGGGATGGATCATAGTTTATGCTTAACTCATAAAACACCCCAGAGGGATTTAAGTAGACTGAAAGAGTTGTACCTCAGTACCAAGGAAAATTTTGTAGTATACAAACTCTACCAGAGCTCAAGGGCCAAAGACCTGTGAGGCTATTTATCAAATGTATAAGAGGGCCTCCAAGGATGTCAAGATTGTAAGGGGTTCAGAATCTCCTTCCCACTTGGCCTGGCAGCCCACACAGTGCTGTGGGCAGTCCCGGCTCAGCTCCAGCTGCCTAGAGTACAGCAGCAGTGAACTGGGGCACAGACAAATCCCATATTCCTTCAAATGCAGACTATTCGAAATTTGAAGCTATTCACAAGCGTTCAAAGGTTGACAAATCATTCTACCGAATAAAAAGTGGCTATGGGAAATGGGTAAAATTTGTGAATTCAGCGAAGTTATCCTAAAAATGCTGAAATGTTAGCAAAAGACAAAATGATTCAGGACTTCCCTAGCAGCGCAGTGGTTAAGAATCCGCCTGCCAATGCAGGGGACATGGGTTTGAGCCTTGGTCCAGGAAGATCCCACATGCCGCAGAGCAACTAAGCCCATGTGCCACAACTACTGAGCCTGCGCTCTAGAGCCTGCGCGTCACCACTACTGAGCCCGTGCTCCGCAACAAGAGAAGCCAACGCAATGAGAAGCCCGTGCACAGCAACGAAGACCCAATGCAGACAAATAAAAAGAGAGAGAGAGAGAGAGAGAGAGAGAGAGAGAGAGAGAGAGAGAGAGGGAGAGAGAGGGAGAGAGGGAGAGAGAGAGGGAGAGAGAGAGGGAGAGAGAGAGGGAGAGAGAGAGGGAGAGAGAGAGGGAGAGAGAGAGAGAATGACTCAGAGAGGATTAAAGAAAACATTTCCATATAAAAATGATGCTTCGTTATATTCATAATATACTCCTTGGGGGGGGGGAACCGTTCATTTGATCCTTAAACTTTGATTGATATTCATATTTGATGAATTTTTTTTCAAGAACCATGCTCCACAAAACATGTTTTTGGTAAACACCCACCCACTGAGTAAGAACTGGAATCTTGAAAGAGCTCCAGGGAGATTCTTACATGCAGCCAGGTTGAAAGTCGGTTTTAAACACACTATGCGTGGTGGGTAGCTGGTCGTGGACAGGGGACAAAGAAACAGGGGTTCAGAGGGGAGCTGGCAGGGCTTAACTCACCTCCGTCCATGTGCTTCAGCGCCTTCTCGGCCTCATCTGGATTCTCAAACTCCACATATGCATAGCCTTTAGACAGATGGGGGTGCATCCTTTCTACAGGCATGTCAATCATTTTAATTTTCCCATAGGTGGAGAATATCTCCATGATATGATCCTAGGGAGAAAGAAGAGTCACTAATGCTCACCCACTAATCACTTGTGTAAGAGTCAGAGAACCCACTACACAATGACTACAACCTTGGCACCTGGGGGTAAATCTAAACACATACATATAATATATTCCATTAAAATGAATTAACCAGTGCTCTACTTGGTCATGCACCACCAAGTCAGCCCTCCGAAATGCTACATTCTAAGTTCACCTTCTGGCAGAGGCTTGCTTCTCCAGCTTTCCACTTTGAAAATTTGCAAAACAGACACACCCCACTGTCCACTGGACAGAAACAGGATTCCTCACCTTGGTCACATTCCTGGTGAGCCTTCCAATGTGCACTTTGGTGGGTTTAGGGGAAGGGCTCCGCCTTTTCCTTTCCTTTTCATCTCTTTTGGGTGGTTTGGATCTGATTGAAAAAACAAAAAATCCTATTAAGACAGTAAAACTCCTTTTTTGGTCTATTTTTATAATAACTACGGTGACTTTACAGCCCCCCGTTTGTTAATTTAGGTCCCCAGGTAATTCACAGGTTTTGGGGGAGAGCCCTCAAGCCAATTACTCCCGGGTGGAGAAGTGGTGCTGGAAGGGAGCTCACTTCGAGCGGGAACGCCGCCTGTTGTCATGTCTGCGCCGAGACGGACTCGGTGAGCCAGAGGAGCTGCTGGAGCTGGAGCTGCGGGATGTGCTGGAACTTCCTGAGCGGCTTGATGCTGAAGATGAGCTGGATCCGCTGCTGGAGCCTGTGCTGGTGCTGGAGCCTGAGCTGGAGGTAGAGCTGGACCGAGACCTGAGGGGCAAGAGGGAGGGGGTCACAGACAAGTGGTGGGAGCAGCATTTCTTCACTGAACAGGCAAGCCTGCACATGCTCCCAAGATGAACCGCTGGCCTCGTATTTTCAAAACCCACTGCTTTCCCCAGCGGGGCAAACACTGACATCCTCCGATCCCTGCCCTAAGCCAAAGCCCTTGGTAGGGACAGAAAACAGCATACATATTGTGCAGTGATAGGGAAGGAAGAATGAGCTGCTTCCAACCTACACAGAAGCCTTGCCTACTGGGAGGTAAAGGAGGAGCCTGGCAAGTCAGAGCCACTAACTCAGCTTGGAAGGCAGCTACTGACTAACACAGGCTGGTTTTCAACAGAAGGAAAAGGAAGCTCCAGGCTAGGGCAATCCAAGCACAACTCCAAATCAAAAGCACTTGACAGAAAAGCATACCCCAAGATGTCCCATTCCTTAACATCTCCAGAAAAGAAAGAATCCCAACACCATCCTCTGTATATAATGAGAGCAAACCCCAAACCAGTTTGCCATAAATTAGAGTCTCTATTAAAAATCTGAGTGTGTTCCTTTTTAAGAAGACAGAGCACTCTGCAGGCTCTTCGGGAAGGAAGAGGGACACGGCTGTGGACGAGAGGCCCTGGCAATGCTCTAACCCGTCAGCCCCACCTGGTGCTGCTGCTACCACTGGAAGCGCTGCGTCTCTTTCGAGTTTTATCCCTGCCACGATCCTTCTCGCTTGACTCCTTGGTGGCCCCCTTATCTTTAGAGCGATCCTTGGACTTCTCATCAGAGCGGTCTTTGCGTTTGGTAGGAGAAGGAGCCCTGGATAGTGAGGAAGAGTATGAGATTACATGCCCCTTTGAATGAACCCTGAAACAACAGCACAACCCCAAAGGGCTACACAAATCCCAGGCAATCACAGGGCAAAATATCTGTGGCTTAGGACACTTTCACTGTAAAATTCAAGACATTTCCAATTTTCCCCTTTCTGAGGGTCCCTAGCAATGAGCACCCCCAAAGTAGCACTAGAAAAATCTAACAGAAGGATTACCTAGTGCTGGACTTTTTATTATTTTCTTTGACTCCTAGCAAGCTCTTCTTTTTCACTCCTGATAAATCCATTCTCCCCTTCTGAGGTGTTCAAAGCAGCAATGGCGGCCTCACTTATCTGAACTCTCACTTCTAACTTGAGTCTGAGAAACGATCCCTAATCGATTGCAATTTACGCCAAAGTGCAGCCTAATAACAAGATAAAAGGATTTACAGAGTAAATTGGCAAGGCAACATATCTACTTTGCAATCAAAAGCTGAGCACAGGAGAAGGCAGCAAGGAACACAGTAAGCAGCAAGCATCCACAAAGCCAGGAACACACGGGGGATGAGCACTGTTTCCTCAGGGGGGGAATCCCGCCCCCACAGGAGGCACAGGTAGAACCATCACCTCAGCTTGTCTTTTTCTTAAGGAACGGTGTGGATGGTGGTGTCCTGTTATTTTACAGGCGGTACAATACCCGTTTTTCATTCTTAAGTTTGATGATGAGCCCTCCACAGTCCTTTAGAAATACTACAGCACCACATTTGCATGCAGAACAGAGAAAAACCCAACTGATAGGATTAGATTTCTTGTTTCATTGCTGTAATCTTTGTAGGATACATTGAATATATGATATGACTGGAAGCAAAAACCATTTCAAAAGTGACTGGTACCGGCATCAAAACATTTAATACCCAAACACAAACAAATGAAACGTTCCCCATGAACACTTAAAAAGCAGTAAAATAAGCCGTTGAAGAATAGTCATTGTAAACACTGACTAATGTTAATGATATGCATATGAGTTAGGGGGGGAAGTATACCAAAGTCTGCAACTTACTTTGAAATGCAAGAAAAAATAAGATTGATGGGTGGCTAGATATAAATAAAGCAAATGTTAACAGAAATGTATCATGTAGAATCTAGGTGGTGGTGACGTGGCTATTCACTGCACAAAATTTTTTCAGCTTTTCTGTATGTTCACATTTTTTCAAAAATAAAATGTTGGAGGGAAAAAAGTAGACATTGGAATTGGATGAGGTACCACATGTAAGGGTTTAGCCAAGTGCCTGGACTGCCATGTACTCAGTGAACAAGCAATAGTAAATATTACTCAAGAACAAACAATTAATTATGTGCCCTGTTTCCTCAGGACTGTTGTCTTTAGTATTTCCACTGAGGTTTTGTACAATCTGCTTGAGTTGCAAGCAAAGATCTCGGGATGTCAGCCTCAACTACCTCTAGCTCACCTTCCTGTAAGTAACTTGGACACGGCACACCAATCGGGATCCTGTTTCCACGTGAATAGTGCTGCCAAAATGCTGGATAAACATTCTGACTGAAGAAAAGAGTACCCAGCTTTGGACATGCAAGTGAAGTACAAAAGAGAATGTCACTTTTGCTGCTCTTTTCCAGGACTATAAAAATTTTAAAGATGTTTTGTTTTAAAATAATAAGGTACTATAGACACCCAGCAGGCAACATTGGATAAGGTTAGTGTCCTTGGACAATCAGTGAGTATAATTCAATGGTTAAGAGTCTGGAGTCAGCCTGCCTGGGTTTGATTCAAAGCTCTGTTGTGTGACCTTGGACAAATCACTTAACCTTTCTGAGCCTCAAGTTCTCATCAGCAGTACAGTGACACAGACAGTTCCTACACCTCATAGTTATCAGGGACATAAACCAAATTAACCCATAAAGGAGTTAATTTGGCACCTAGTTAAGGCTCAATAAACGGTAGCTAATGTTAGAAGAGAGGCTCTGGAGGCTCTTCTCCCACATAAATTCTTGACTCTAAAGTCACACACAGTCTCTGAATGCTCAACAGGGGTCCCTGGATTGCCCCTATTAGGGTCACCAAGAGCAGCACTGTCCAATAGAAAGAGTGCCAGCTACAAGAGTACTCTAAAATTTTCTAGTAGCTGCATTACAAAAAATCTTGGTTAACAGATAAAGTTAACTATTAGTAATATATTTATTTGACATGCTACACACCAAGTATTATCTTTTCACCAATCAGTATACAAATTCATTAATAAAACATCTACACCTCCCCATACTAAGTCTTTGAAACACCTCAATTTGAACTAGGTATATTTCAAGTACTCAATAGCCACGTGTGGCCAATGGCTACCTTATTGTTTAACTGTCCCAGAATGCAGATTCCTGGACCCCACCGCCGTCCTAAAGATCTGCCCTAATGTACTTTGTGAAAACAAGCACCACCGGTTATTCTTAAAACACTAAAAATTAAGAACCACAGAGTAAGTGAACGCTTTGCTGGGCGTGGCCTGAGTACTAGAAAGCAAAGGTTGAGGTTCTCTGTTTACACAAGTTCAGATAACAGCACAGGACCTTGATTACCTCCCCCATCCTCCGGAAAGGTGCGCGTCCAACAGCCAGAGAGAGGAGAGAACAATTAGTTAAATCTCGAGTAGATGGCGTTTCAGCTCACATCTTCAGAGCACCTTCCCCATTTAAAAGTACATTTTAGGCACAATTCATGCGAAATAACAAAGAGAAAAAGCCATGCCTCTCCTCCATCGATTTTAACCTTCCCGTATCCTCCCTCCTGGGGTTACCCGTCAAACTGAGCTCCAAGACGTTAGGGGCCTATCCCCAAGGACTAGCACCGAGAACGGCACACAGGAACCCGGCAGACGTTCGTGGAGTCGATGTTTGAATTAACGGCTTCGAAGGGAGGGTCAGTCGGTCACCCAGGGCATCCCACAAAGCAACTCCGCACCCACCGGCACCGGCCCCACACGCGATCTCGCCGCCCACCGTCCGCGTTCACTCACAACTCCCCAGTCCAGGCGCCGGGCCGCGAGCACTTCCAGGGTAGGGCCCGGCGTTGCGGGCCTGGGTCTCCAGCCCGGCGAGAAGGCCCCGAGGGCGGAGGCCGAGCTCCCGGCTGCTCCGAATTCCGGGGGCCTCACTGGGCCCGCCGCAGAGCGGACGAAGCGAGGGCGCCCTTCCGCCCGCCGCGGCCCCGACCACTTCCGGGCCGCGGCCTCGGCGCCTCCCACTCAGCCCGCCCCGGGCCACACTCTTTATTCTCAAACACTGTACCGCGCCGCTAGGCCGCCGTTGTCACCGCGTGGCCGGGGAGCAGGCCGGCTCCACGATGCGCCCCGCCGAGCCTGGCGGGCGGCCCCTGAAGCTTGGATGGGGTCGGATTCCCCCTACTTACATCTTCCCGCCGCCACGACCTCCGCTCGCTCTCCTCAGCCTCTGACGCGGGCGCCGCTCTGGCGTCAGGATTAGGGAGCGGGAAGGCACCCTCGTCCGGCGCGCAGCGATGACGTAGACCGCCTCAGCCAATGAGTGCGAGTGAGGAGAGGGTTAAAGGGCCAAGGCCTTTTTGGGGAGAGAGGAGTCGGGGCGCTTATACTCTGTCTCCCTCTCTGGAGGGGCGACTGGGGCTGTCCCGGGCTAGCTGCACCCCTCATGGGGTCGGCAAGCTGGCAGCTCTCTGGGGCTGGGAGGACTGCGCTGTGTGGGTAGCTCGCGGGCCGGCGCGGAGCGGGTTAAGGGGGCCGTGGTCCCGCCCCTATCCGTGCGCGTGCGCACCGGGCTCGCGGCGTGCCTCCCGGCTTGCCTAGGCGCTTGTCTCCAGACCCCGCAGCTTCGCGCTGGGAGAGGCCGGGCGGCGGGGTTAGGGGAGGGGTGTGCAGGTGCTGCGGCCTTTGGCGGCAGGCCGTGGGGACCCGCATGGCAGAGGCGGCTCAGCGGGCCGGGCCCATTGCGGGGATGGGTTCTTGCGATTACCACTAGTGGTGTGAGGGGTTACCGTGTAGACTCAGCTTCTGCGCCGGCGGAATTCGGCCTGGTGGGCAAGACGGGGTTGTGCAGCCAGAACGCACGGGCAGCAAACTGCAGGGTAGAAGATAATGTGCAGAAAGGGAGGCGCTTCCGAGGAGGTGTCACTGTAGCTGAGACCCGAGTGGAAGGGCGCGCCCGGCAGAGGGAACAGCTGGTGCGAATGCGCGGAGGCTCGCTGGAAGAAGCCGCGGCTAGGAAGGTGGAGTTTAGCGTTGGACAGAACGGGGAAGATGTGCAATATACGGCGCCATGGCGTCATCCCCTGGCCGGTGGACGGTGCAGGCGGGGAGGCACTGTCAGAGCCTTCTGGCGAAGGCAGGAGGGTGAGGGTTAGAGGCCCAGGACCAGGCAGGAGGCTGTCGGAGTAAAACCGGCGCTGAGTGCATCAGGGCTTGCAGGTTTGTTTACCGCTATGTCCCTCTTCCTCCCGCGCTGTGCCTGGTAAGCAGTCAAAACTGCGTGACTGTTAGTTGAGGGCAGGGAAGGTGCATCCCCGTCCCAGACGCCGTGTGAACAGGTGGGTGTCCCAAGGAAGAGAGGGGAACAGATCCAAGGTGGGGGGAGGAACCAGTGAGGCTTGGAGATGGATGAAATGTCAGGGGAAAGGACAGGAGAGTCCAGGATGAGCCTTAGTGGCCCCGATGGATGGGTATACCTATGTTTGTAGTCTGCAGGTCATTGCTTTCTGCTCCATGTGGTTTTCCCAGCCAGTGGATAGTGACTCCTTTCCTTCATCCAGTTCCTCTGGCCCTGTCCAGGGTGTCAAGTGTGCCCCTAACACCTCACCCTGGGCCGAGGAGTGTCTGAGAAGTTGGGGACAAAAGAGAGTCCTGGAGGAGCAGCCTGCCTTTTGAATCCTCTCTGCCTAGGCACCAACACACTCCTGGGGGTGGGGGTTGGCAGGCAGAGTCAGTGTGGGTCTGGTTCTCCCTTTGCATTTAGATTTGGGGAGGAGGGGGCCTTTATCTCTGCATCACTGTCACATCTGCCATGGCCACTAATGGAGGCATAAGTGGAACAGAAGGGTATCCCTGGCCGTGCATCAGTGAAGAGACCCAGAGGGTCGGTGTTGGGGATGGTGTGGCCTTGATGAGCCAGGCCTGCAGCACACAGAAGTCTGTGAGGAGGCCACGGCAGCACATTGGAGCCCCACATATTCAGGGCCACGTCAATGTGTGCCCGAAAGGCCCCAAATCCAGAGCCTTTGCCCAGGGACACAGTGACACCCTAGGTGGGGGTGGGGCAAGCCCATGATCCCCACTGTGGCAAAAGGAGGATGGGGACACAGCCAGCTGGGCGAATAGCCCCTTCTGGTTTTGGTTTTTTGGCTGCTGCCACACAGCATGCAGGATCCTTTGTTCCCTGACCAGGAATCGAACCCGTGCCCCCTGCAGTGGAAGCATGGAGTCTTAAACACTGGACCACCAGGGAAGTCCCCCCTTCAGTTTTTTTGTTGTTGTTAACGCTCTAAAGTAGTAGAATTTGGCACGCATATAAATTTTAACACATTTCGTATTAAATTTAAAAGCATGATTTATTCATTTATGAATTTAATCAAATTTGTTTCTAAATATTATTGATTTTATTATCGTGTGTTATCAGCTGTTGAGCTTTAATATTTGAGCATCTTGGCTTTTGCCATTTTGAGAATCAGCAGAATGTGTTTGGAAGGAACATGAGAAAATCAAACTCTGGAGGGCCCCCGACCCCAGCCTTCCAGGAGTCCTGGGTTTCTCCCCTCCCAACCCCCAGTGCTAACCTGCTGAGGCCATGGGAATTGAGGGCCAGGGAGCTGTGGTCTTCGGGGACCTCAGGAGGTCTTTGGCCCAGGTTTGATGGAGGGGGTGGGGCAGGGCTCCTTGGGACAGGGCACTGGGCAAACAAGCCCCAGGCCTGGAGCTTTACACCACAAGCATCCTGTGGGCTCTGGCCAGTGTCTTGAGCCCCCCTCCCTTTCCCCCAGGGCCGAGGGCCACCTGCTGACGATGTGGGGCTGCACTCAGTTTGAGAATATACCCACATCAAGGCAGAATATCCCCCTGCCTTTATTCTCTATGGGCCTGGAGGCCTCCACAGTGCCTGCCCTTGGAGGCTAGTAACCTGGCACACTGAAAGGGCCAGGGATGGCCTGGGTTGTGTTGGAGGTCACAGTGGGCCACACAGGAGCTTTGAGCAGGCATTGCATCTACTTGCAAACCATGTCAAGGAAGCACTTCTACCCATTGCTGACAGGCTCTGTGCCAAGGGCAGGCATGGTCTGGCCAAGTGGAAGAAAGGGGTTTGGGTGGGGTCAAGGCAGTTGTGATGTCTAGGTGACCCTGGAGGAGGCATCAGAAGAGGGGCGGGTCAAGAGGCCTGGCTTCTGTCTGTGGGGGTGAATGCCTGCAGCCCCTGAAGGAGCCCAGAAGGAGGCACCCAGGAGGAGGCACTGGCCTGTCCTTCTGGGTGGTCAGGCTGGATATGAAAGGGCCAGCCAGCCAATGAGGGTCTGGAGTTGTGGTGAGGCCTCCCTGGCTCTGCGTCTCCAAGGTGTGGGGGCGTCAGATCCTGGGGCCCCATGGGCGGAACAGGCTGCCCACTGGAGGGGCTACAGGGCCTAGGGCTGCTGAGCGGTGGGCTTGGGAGCTTGTGCTGGTTTTCATGCCCTAAACCCCATGTCCATTTCTGCCCTAAGGAGGTCAAGGATAGTGATATCTGAGCTGCCCACCTTGGGGCTGTCACAGGGGACAGGGAGGGGCCCGGCCAGAGAAGGGGAGCAGGTGTGCTGGGTTCTGGGTGAGCTGCTCAGGCCTGCCCCATGCCTACTCTGGCCTCCGCAGCCAGTGGATTTGGGGCTTCTCCGACCTTGGAGGCATCTAATGCTGGCATCTTTGGGGTGTGGGCCGGGCCCCAGGAGCGGGGCCTGGGCGGCCCTGTGTGTTGAAGAAGGAAGGCAGGGCCCCCGCTCCCTGGGCCCGACCCCCAGCTTCAGCCCCTCTTCCAGCCTGCTTGAAGCCCAGGCCACGTGTGCCCATCATGTGTGCATGAGACTCCAGGGCCCAGTGCTGTGCTGCCTCCTGGCTGTCTCTCCTGGGGGGCCTGTGGGGACCTGGACTGCCGTCTTGGTGCCCTTTCTCAAGCAGTCTCCAGGCCCACCTTTACCCTGAAACCCCCTTAGGGTGCCCTGCCCTCCAGTGGGGATGGGAGAGGGGCTGCAGGAGCTTGCACATTCCAGGGTTTGGGGTCAGACCTGAGCTAAGGTTCAGGGAATGGGGCCTTGTGTCTGGAGGGGTGATGTTGCACACTCGGCCTGCTGGCCTCAGCTGTGGGCTTGGGTGAGCAGCCTAACCCTGACTTTGGTGTTGGAGGTACCTCATGGAACCCCTGTGGGTCTTTTCCTTGATGGAGTGGGTGTTTAGCCCCTCTGGACCCAGGTGGGCCCAGGCTGTCTACCCAGGAGTGTCCCTGTCTGCAGGTATGGCTCTGGCCCTTAGCACAGCCAGCAGGGTCTGGATGAGCATGGGTGGTGCTCACCTTCACACTGACAGATCTGTGTGGGAGTGAGGGTCCTACAGGGCCTTGCTAGCTTATGCCATGAGCATTGCACTGGTACCCAGAGGTGAGCTGAACAGCAGCTGGCGCAGGTGTCACTCAGATGGAGCAGCAGGAATCGGCTGCCCTGGCTGGCAGTCTAGCCCCGGGCTAGCCTTTTGGAAACCTTTCCCCCTCATTCCCAGGCTCTGGCCCCACAGGTGTCAATTTGACTCCCCTGGGGCATGGGCCGTCATCGCCTCTGTGTTCAAGGAATGGCCTGAGTTCAAGCCGGGCTGGGGGTGTGTGAGTCCAGGCCAGGCAGACAGGGCCAGCTCCTCCTCCACCTGGTGGGTGTGGTCATCCCCAGACGGTTTGTGGCCACCCCCGGACCTTCCTTCCAGCCTGCCCTCCAGGTGCTGGCCTTGGCTCACTCCTCCATTTTGCTGGGCTCTCTGCCTCACTCTTGCCTGCTGCTTTGTGAGACTGGGTCAGGGGTCCCAGGGACTTGGGTGACCTTGGCTTCCCCTCAAGTTCTAGGCTAAAGATCTGGGATTGGAATTTTCCCAGAAAGAAACTGTCCAGTTTGTTTTGCTTTTCTGAGCCCCTGCAGCCAAAGGGCTAGGGCACTCTGTTGGCAGGGTGGTGGATGGGGAAATGGACCCTGGGGTAGGGCCACAGAGCGGCCATACCCACGTCTTCCTGGCTGAAGTGGGGTCTCACTAGCTAAGGTGGACAAGGAAGGCATGCATGGGGGGACCAATTTCTTGAGGAAGCCAGCCTGCCTTCTACAATCACGGTTGAGACTGCAGTTGTGTCCTGGTATTGGGGTTTTTCTTGCGGGGGTGGGGGGTGCCCGGGTAAATATAAGACTGCATGTCCTAGCGCCCTCGTCTGGTGCAGCCATGTGTCTGCATTCTGGATGATGACAAAGACGCAAAACCACGTTGACGGCCAGCTGTGCCCTCCCGCTCCTCACCCTGTTTCCTGCTCACTCCATCTGGAAGTCTCGCTGGCACCTTGGCCCTGAAAGGTGACCTTGAGGAGGGAGGCCTGCACCTGGATGGAGCAGGCAGATGGAGTCTGGCTCCCTGAGACCTTGACCACTGGTAATGGAATGCCTAGATTGCCTTCTCTGGAATTCGTACTTGGCAGAGAAATAAACTCTTGTCTTTTGTAAACCACCGCGGTGTAGTTTTCTGATGTGTGCAGTAAGGCCACTGCAGAGTCTTTGTTCCACAGGAGCTGTTCCTGTAACCTGCTGCCCGGCAGCCCTTTCCCATGGTGAAGGCAGAGGAGGTGCTCCCCTCCTCCCCGCAAGGCTGCCCTCCTCCTTCCTCAGGGCCCTCGGTTCTGGGTGCAGCTGTCAGGCTGTAGGACAGCCCATGTGTCCACTGACTGTCTCAGTTGAGCCACCGTGGGGCCCGGCAGGACTTTTCCACAGGCCTCGCTCTCAGCCCTGATGTGGTCTCTAGACCTCCGGAGCCCCGGACCAGACTGTGCAGGGCAGGGAAGGCAGGACCTTGGCCCTGGCAGATGTGGCAGCTGTTTGGGGCCAGCATCTCTAGGGACCATCTGGGCCTGGAGATCTGAGTAAAGTGGAATAGGCATGGAGCAGGAGGTGGCGGGGTGTGGGTAGGCCGACTCTCCTGTTAGGGAGCTGGTGGGTCCTGCCCTGCCCCTGGGCTTGGAGGTGCCACAGCTCAAACCAAACCACCAGGGCTGCGGGCATCTAAGGCCCCAATCCTGGCTCTTTGAGGACACTTGGGCCCAATGGTGGGTTTCCAGCAGACCTGCAGATGACCTGGGGGTGCTGCGTGGACCCTAACAGCGGCACCTGTCTGCTGCTCCTGGGGTCCTTCCTAACTGTCTCTCCTGCAACTGCCCAAGCTCCACGCGTGGATACAGTCATGGGCTCCTCTCCCCTGACTGCCGTATGCCTCTCATTTTGTCCCCACTGCTGCAGCCTTGGCTGTGACTCCATCATCCTCTCCACGGCTGCTGACTTGTCTTCCAAAAGGGGTTTCCGATCACGACAGCCCCTGCTTCCATCCTGCCAGTCTCTCCACCTCATCTCCCGTCAACAAACCCACCTCTCCCTGGACCCTTGCAATCTGATCTCATGCGTGTGCCTCAGATATGCTGTTCCTTCAGTCCTGAGCACCTTTCCTCACACCCTGTTTTGTGACATTGAAGGGAAAAATGTCAAATTTCTAAATCTTTAACACATAGGCTGAAAAACAAGGCCAGGATGCCCTGCAGGAGGACACGTGGCCAGGCCATGCTGGCCTCTGCCCTCCTCCATTGACCAGCAAACCTACAGCTGCCACACACCTGCAGACAAGTCACAGCCCACCTCTCAGAAGATGCTTGCTGCTGGGCAACGATTAGGACCACAACCACCCCTAAGTTGTTGTTGTTGTTATTTTTTAATAATATGGAACTAAATGATGATGGTTGGAAGAATCTTAAAGGGAATAAAAGAGCTACAAGAAACTATTTGCAACGTTCATAAACTTTGAGAGAATGATAAAAATGCAAATTTGAAACTGTACCAAATGAACCAGAGTGATGAAAACAAGTCTTTTCTAAACCTATGAATTCTAAGGTAATGTAAAAGGCACAGAGATTCAAATCACGGAAATTTAGAAAGCCATTAAGAGGACTTCCCTGGTGGCACAGTGGTTAAGAATCCTCCTGCCAATGCAGGGGGCATGGGTTCGATCCCTAGTCCGGGAAGATCCAACATGCCACAGAGCAACTAAGCCCCTGAGCCATAACTACTGAGCCTGCTCTCTAGAGCTCACAAACCACAACTACTGAAGCCCGTGCGCCTAGAGCCCGTGCTCCGCAACAAGAGAAGCCACCGCAATGAGCAGCTCGCGTACTGCAATGAAAAGTAGCTCGTGCTCGCCACAACTACAGAAAGCCCCTGCACATCAATGAAGACCCAATACAGCTAAATAAATAAACAAACAAATAAAAATTGCCGTCTCTCAAACCACTAAAAAAAAGGTTAAAAAGAAAGCCATTGGGCTTCCCTGGTGGTGCAGTGAGTCCGCCTGCCGATGCAGGGGACACGGGTTCGTGCCCCGGGCCGGGAAGATCCCACATGCCACGGAGCGGCTGGGCCCGTAAGCCATGGCCGCTGAGCCTGTGCGTCCGGAGCCTATGCTCCGCAACGGGAGAGGCCACAACAGTGAGGGAGCTGCGTACCGCAAAAAAAAAAAAAAAAAAAAAAGCCATAAGAAATGAGTGCGTCTTATTAATAAAAGGGAGCTGATGCTGAAGAAAACTCTCCTGGAAAATGGTGTAAAGCCAAGTGGCCCTGGAGCCAAAGGCCTCCTGCCCACCCAGCTCCACACCCTCCTCTGCCAACCCTACATGCCTCTTTCCTCACCCTGGATGAAGGGTCTTCCAGGTGGCCATTTAGCTACCCTGATTGTGCACTTGCATTTTTGGCTTATTCCACAGCAGCAAGTTCTGTAAATTGACTACGTATTGGGAAAAACGAGCACTTGTTTTTGTCTGGAACTTGATACAGGAGGCTCGTGCTGGGACTGCGCTGGGTGACGGGGCCCGCAGGCCCACCTCGTGACTCACAGACCACGGTTATGTTCCCTCCCAGCCTTTATTTTGCGGACAGTCACCACGCACTAGGTGTGCCCTCCATGGGTGGCCGCTCAGCCCCATGGTGGTCCCCAACTGGCCTCCCGGCCCGTGGCTCACCCCTCCCCTCACTGGTCACTCTGGAAGATGCTGGTGGGATGACACCGGGCTCAAGGCCGGCTCTGTCTGGTGCAGTGTCCACCCTCTCAGGAGAGGGACTCCAGGACACCCAGCTGCACTGGAAACCAAGACCTCAGTGCCTAATTCAGCTGCATCTCCCCTGAGGACAGCGACAGGCATCTTTCTGTCCATCCTGGGCAGCCTGGTGAGCCCGATGCCCACTGTCCTGCAGGCCTCCCCTGGGAAGCTCCGTGCCAGGTGCGAATGCAGGGATATGGCTGGGTACTCTTGACCCCTGGGTCAGTGAGGCCCCTTCCGGGACAGCTCTCCGCCCAGACCCCGCAGCCTGCCCGCACAGACTGCCCAACACGCTCTTGGTGGGGATCTTGAGTTTTGGACAGCGGGCTTCAGAATGCCTGAGACGTGGACATTCCCATGCTGCTTCCCGGCATGAGGGCGCGACACACCCGGTCCATACTGTGCCTTGATTCTTGAATCCATTGTAGAAAACAGTGATCAGAAATAAAGGTGCAGGATGAGGTGAACTCGGAGCGAGAGAGGATGCCCATCTGTGAGCCCGGCTCCTCACGGCCCCTCGTCCTCAACAGGTGGCTGCAGGTGGGCGAAGCTTAGGAAGACCTGCTCCAGCGAGATCTGGCTCACAGAGTAGTCATCCATGCCATACTTCTCCTTGGCCTTCTCCAGAACACCAAACACCTTTGGAAGCAGAAAAGCCACTGTTAACAAGGCAGGGCCTGGCTCCTCAGCTGGTCTGGGACTCCTCTGGCCATAGGGGATGGTAAGGTCACCAGAGATCCTACCCCTGCACGGGGTGAGCAGGCCCCAGCACCAGGCTTCCTCCTGACTCTTCCCAGCTCAGAGTATGACCTTTGGGCAAGATGTGTTACCTCTCTGGGCCAGTCTCCTTTTTTGCACCATTTTTTTTCCAACTCAGATATCTGAGGTATAAACCCCCAAACCTAGCAAATATTAGGGTGAGTGTTAGAGGAGAAACTGGAAGTGATTCCTCCTTGGAAACAGCTGGCTGGAGAAGGAGCAACTGCTGGAGGTCCAGTGGGGCCCAAGCTCACCTTCGCCCAGCTGAGGTCATTGCCAGGCAGGTGGTAATGGACCATCCCTTGGTGCTCATCTTCCAGGACGCTGCCTGCACAAAGGAGAGACCGTGTCCCCGAGGGCTGGGCTGGATGGCCAGGGGAGGGCGGCCCAGGCCCTTGGAATTGTAGCCCTTGTCCCAGGGGTCAGGGATGGACAGACGCACAGATGACCTCTGCACAGCAGCACATACCTGGGAAGGTCAGGTCCACGAATGCCTTGAACTCTTCCAGGGCCTCCTGCTGCCTGTCACTCCGGATCTTGGCCCGTAGGGAGTAGCCACTGCCAAACTTGCTCTTGAGGTGCTGTGGGCTGCCCAGGCACTTGAACTGACCCTGCACCATGATGGCCAGCCGGGTGCACAAGGCCTCACACTCCTCCATGCTGGGGAGAGGGAGTGGAGGCCTGATATAGCACTGGGGAATGCTGATGCCCACCCTCCACATCAAAAGCTGTGCACATGGGAAAGTACTGATGCCCAGATCAGGCTGTTCCTGATTCCCATACTCAGGATGTGGCCCATATGGTAGAGCCTAGGGATTCTCCTCAGACTCTTCACCAGATGCTGACAGGTCTTCTGTCCACCCAGCCCCTCCCGGCCCACCCCTCCTACAGCCCCGGTCCTGGCTTTACCTGTGGGAGGTGATGACGATGGCCTTTCCAGACTCGCGGGCCCTTGCCACGGTGTCCCAGAGCAGGCGCCGGGCCACGGGGTCCATGCCAGTGGACGGCTCGTCCAGGAAGATGACTGCTGGCTCTCCAAGAAGGGCAATGCCGGTGCTGAGCTTCCGCTTGTTGCCGCCGCTAGGGCAGAGAGGGTGCAGAGGAAGGCAAGGCGGATGATTAGCGTGGGCTCCCCGGGTCCCAGCACAGGACCGGGCCCAGTGATGGCAGAGTGTCTCAGGTGAAGAAGAATGAGGTGAGCATGCCTGGAAAGCCCACTTCATAGAGTAGGAAGCCCTAGAGAGAGCTGTGCCCAGGGGGTCGGTCCACAGCCCCACACAGAGCAGTAACACCACCTGTCTGCATCTAAGGGGGCCTGACAGGGGGTCCTGGCTGTGCCTCCAGGTAGCGGGAACCTGAGGGGCAGCCCCTCTCATCTGGACCTGCCTGGGCCATGCTGCCAAATCCTCACTGATCCTGGAATGATGGGTGGGAGCTCCAGCCCCTGACCCGAGTGCCCCTGGCTCTATGGTAATGGAGAGCCTGACTCCACCCTGGGAAGGCCTGAGGTCACTGAGGCGGGGGGCAGGGCAGGGGCTGGGACGCAGGCGCACCTATACGTCCTGACCAGCTTGTTGGCATGCGGCTCCAGGAGCAAGCCCCGCAGCGTGTTCTCCACGCAGGCACCGATGTAGCACTCGGGGACACCCCGGAGCCGGGCGTACATGACCAGTGTCTCCCGGCCCGTCATGTGGTCCAGCAGGGCATCAAACTGGGGGCAGTAGCCAATCCGCTGCCGCATCTGGGG
This sequence comes from Tursiops truncatus, assembly GCF_011762595.2. Taxonomy (NCBI): domain Eukaryota; kingdom Metazoa; phylum Chordata; class Mammalia; order Artiodactyla; family Delphinidae; genus Tursiops; species Tursiops truncatus. The sequence continues at coordinate 36,254,495 of NC_047048.1, read as the reverse complement.
TTGGAGCACAGCCAGGAGACAGCAGGTCAGAGGGTTTCTCTCAGGCGATCTGTCTAGGGTGGTCCCTCAGTTGGTGCACAGGCCCTGGCGGCCTCCCACTGCCAAAGTTTGCCGAGCAGCACTTTGTTGGGGTTGCTGGAGGGGCTCGGCTGGCTCAGTGGCCGGGTAGGCACCGGGACCCAGACTGCCCCCACCCAGGGGTCAGAGACAGGCCAGAGACCAGTCTACCCCGGGCAGCACAGGGGCAGACGGGTGCAAGAATGCATTGATTATACAAAGTGACCGTATCCATGCAATGCTTTACAGCTGACAGATACCCGTTCATTAGATGCTTGACAAACATCTAATGTGTGCTGGGACCTTTCTTTTTCCTCCTCTGTTAAGAGATGTTTGCTGGCAACACCTTTGGGGTGGGGTGTCACCTGGGCAGATGGCATGGTAGCTGGTCTTGGAGCAAGTGGCTACGTTCAGCACAGCCAGGATGCTGCGTGGCAGGCCTCCACCTCCAGCCACATTCGGCAGCTGGTGGGGACAGGCAAGCCTGGTTTCTGTGGATTCCAGAGATGTGGTTTCTTTTTTTTTAACCTCTTTGGGGTTCTTAGACTTCCGGAATCTGTTCTTAATTGGTCTGGGAAAGTTCTTGGCCATGACCATGGCAGTTACTACCTTTCCCCCCGTTCTCTCCTTTCTTGCGGGAACCAGATTAAACGTATTTCAGGCTTCTCACCTTGCCTCCATTTCCTAGATCACATTTACCGTTTCCTCTTCCTTGCATATAATTTCAATCTTGTCTATTTCTTTGAACATAGTAACACAGTTGTTTTATAATCTGGGTCTGGTAATGGCAAATCCAAAGTGGTGGGCTTGTCCTGCTGTGGAGCCCTTGTGTCTGTGGCTCCAGCCACAGCACCCTGTCTGCTTTGTTTGCTTTGCTTGTGCACTGCTCACAGGCCTTGAAGCACTATGTGAGGGGCTCTTGGAGGCCTAGGATGAAAGCCTTCCTGCAGAGAGGGTGTGAGCTGCAGTGTGGGGGCAGAGCCACCTGGAAGCCCCTGCTGCCAGTTCAGGAGATGCAGTCATTCCCAGGCACAGGCATCTTCTCTGTTCCTTCCCCTGCCCTGCTCAGCACACGGGAAACCGTCCATGCAATCCCCGGGGGGTAGGGAGAGCAGGAGGGTAGCCTGCTTCATCCTAACCTACAGGGGTGGCCCTTTGTTTCTGCCCCATACACTCGATAAGGTCCCTAAACCAAGTCACTGGGACCACAGCGCCCTCTGTGCAGGGGCGCTCCGGTGGAGCCTCTCGGGGCTTGCAGATTGCGGAGGTTTTCACCATGCCTCGGGCTCTTAGATGCTCTTAACCATGTGGTTTGTCATTAACATTTTATCCTGCTTTTGGTTCTCGGTGGAACGCCTAGTTTGAATAGCTCAGAACACCATTATTATAAATCTACGCGCACAGACTAGAGTTCTTTCCAGCGGGCAGAGTTCTGTGGGTGCCACTCTGTGCCCAGGTCCAGAGAAGCCGCTTCTCTGGGAGGGACCCGGTCTCGGCCCGCCTGCCAGGCCTGGTCCCTTCTGGCCGAGGGGGCTGTAATCTCCTCAGTCTTCTCCTCATCACTTGCTTACCTTTGGCCGTGGTCACTGCCTTGTCCTGCTGTCCATGAACCATGAGCCAGAGACAAGCCCCATCCCTACCTCCCGGGTGCCCTTCCTCTTGCCTCCCTGGCTGTACCCACCTTCCCGATGTCAGAGCTAATGCTGTAGCCCCCAACAAAGGCGTCCCCAGAAGTAATGGTCTCCTCCCCGGTCAGCATTTTGAAAGTCGTGGTTTTGCCGGCTCCATTGAAACCCAGCAGGCCGAAGCACTCCCCTTTCTGGACTGCAAGGGAGACCTTGTCCACGGCGAGGAGGGGTGCTCGCTGCTCATACACCTGCACAGTGCCCGGGAGAAAACACAGCTGTGGGGAGGCCTGAGGACAGCCGGGAGCCGGCTGGGGGGTAGACCCGCGGAGGGAGGGCCTGCCTCACCTTGGAGAGCTCCTTGATAATCAGAGGCGTGTCCAGCAGGGAGTCCAGGCTGGGGGCCAGGATGCGGTTCCTCTCATCCACCACATCCTGGTCTTCAGGAAGCGCCGACGTCCGGGTGTACACTTCTGTCTGTTCCAGAGAAAGACCACCAGGGTGAGCTCCCACCAGAGCGGTCCTTCCCCATGGGAGGAAGGGCTAAACTACTCACCCCAGCTCAGCCCCACGTGTGCCGACTCAGACCTCCCACAAGGAGAGCTGGGCAGCTGTAAGGGCTAACATTTGCCTTGAGGAGACACAAACTACCTGAGGGACAAGGACGGTGCAGGACTCATGGAGAAAACCACGAAACCCTTTTTCTTAGAAAAGTCATAATACCTTAGCCCCAGTTAGCCCTGTCCATCCAATGTTGTTTCAACAGGTTTTGTTTGTTTAGGGAGAGAATGTATGTGACAAACATGAGAGCGCCCCAGTCCACACGCCTCCACTGAGACCGTGGTCCCTGAGGCCCCAGGCTCCCTCGACTCCATGGCTTCAGGGTCTTGGGACAGAGAGCCCCTGGGGATGGTGAGGCCGCAGCCCCTCCCAGGCTGTGAGCGCTGCCGGTGGACGCGCAGCCAGGCTGTGGCCAGTGCTGAGGCCCTCCCTGTGTGGTGGCCTCAAGGAAGCCCAACCTCGGTTGGAGGGCGCCCAATGCAGAGCAGCCAGAGGCCAGACGGGGGCCCCAGAACCACTCACCAGCGCCCGCCTCCTCTGGAAGGCACACAGGCAGGCCTTCAGCCTCCACAGCAGATCCGTCTCAATGAGGAAGAGCAGGGTGAGGTAGGCAAACCCTGAGGTAGCCATGGAGGTCACGAACCTGCCAACCCCCGGAGTGCTCCATGCATAGAAGTTCTCCTGGTACTGGATGTCTATGCAAGCAAGGGACAGGGTGCTGTGCCCATGCCCTGAGCGCCCCTCCCCTCCGGGGTCCCAGCCCACGACCCTCTCTCTGGGACCGTGAGGTGCCTGCGCTCAGCCCCCAGGGTGGAGGATGCGCTGGCGCGGGGCCCACTGGGCTTCCGAGGGTGTGTCACTGCCACACGGGGGCCCCAAGCATCTCCTGCGTTTTGGTGGCTTCACCATGTGAGGTGGCCCTTGTGCCTGTGATGGGGGACAGGCTGTCCCAAGAGAGGCCTGGACACTCACTGTGTTTCCGGCAGTAGTGGGCTGCCACTTCGGAGGAGGTGCAGTACCTCCTTGTCTCGTAGTTCTCGTAGAAGCTGCTGACCGCCATCCCCAAACAGTGGTTGGGCAGCACCAGGAACACGCGGTCCAGGGTTCTGGAAAGTTCTTCTAACTTGACCGCTGTGGGGAGGAGGCACAGACAAGTCAGCGCTGGAGGACACACCACACCTGCCTCCAAGAACAGAGCAATCGGGAAGGGCAGGTTTCCGGAGTTCCCTGCATAGCCAGCTGTGCCTCCCCCAGGGATCAGGCACCAGACCTCCGGGGCAGCACCTCTGGCAGGCGGCCCCACCAGCCTGCCCGGTGCCCCCATCTGGGCCTCCCCCATCGGGCTGAGCGGCTCTGTGGGTGCAGGGATGGGAGTGCAGGGAGGTGGTCTCCTGGCTCCCACCTGGGATGCGCATGATGGTGACCACGAGGAAAGTGGCGATGCCCGACAAGATGTTGAATATGGTCAGCCTCGTGTAGGCAGTGGCCGCCCCCGAGAAAAAGAAGCTCATCAGGTACATGAGGGGGATGATGGCCCAGCCATAGAGCATGAGCAGCAGCAGGGCGTCGGCCACGTGGCCGTCCTGCGTGAAGGCGTGCACGTCGAAGGCTTTGAACACCACCTGCAGCAGCACAGACAGGTGGCCGGCGTGCCCTCAGGGGGCGCATGAGCCCAGGCCCATCAGCCCCTCTGGCCTTGTCTGCCCCCCACCCACCTCCAAGGCTCTCCTGGCATCCTCCCTGAGGAAATAGGGAGCTGTCCACCAGGGCACCTGCTCCAGGGACCTACCTACCGAAGTGGGGCAGAGGCTGGGGGTGTGCAGACAGGCGAGGGGGGCTGCCAGGGCATTCCCAATCTCCTCCCACAACGGGGGCTGAGCTGCCAGCATGGACCCCAGGCTGGTTTCAGTCCACGCAGGGTCCCCAAGGCAAGCCCCCTGGACACGTGGGTGAAGGGCCCCAGCACCATGCAGCTCACCAGCAGCAGCAGACTGGGGACGAGGAAGGACATGAGGTCCCACAGCAGAGCCGAGAGCCAGAAAGTAGCCACGTGGACTCCGCTCACAAACTGCATGTGCTTGGCCTGGACGGCCCTCTCGCTGACCGCCAGGATGGAGAACGTGCTGGACAAGAACGCCATGGCGAAGAGCAAGTTGAGGGCGATGTCGAATCCCTTCCGGCCCCTGTGGGGGTGAGGAGGGGGCGCACCGACAGGTCAGGGACAGAGCACAGCATGTCCGGGAAGGTGGGGGTATCAAGTGCTGGGTCACTACTGTCCAAAGCAGGTGATGCAGTGGCCCAGCCACTAAAGGGTTTAAGGGAGAACATGAGAGCCTCAGGGTCTCTGCACCAGGAAAATTCCATCCCCCTGAGAACAGCTCCTCCTCTGGACATCCTATCCCCAATGATGGCAGTGCCACTCTCCCAGTTGCCTTCAATCTGTCCCCGTGCCACCCACTCCCACAGACCCTCAGGTATGGATCTGAGACCTCCACCTCGCTCTCTCTGGCTGCCCCAGTCAGACCCGCTGTCGGGCACAGCATCAGGGTGGTGGCCGTCTCCCCGCTCTTGAGTGGGCAGGACCCTCAGGTGCCAGCAACATGTTCCAGAAACCAGCGCTGACAGCATTATTCTTCTGTAGCTTAAAACATCCCACACCATGAAAGGTTCAACAAATGGTGCTGGGACAAATGGATGCTAGGTACTGAGTGAAGTGCTAACACAACGTGGATGAGGCTCGAGAGTGAAAGAAGCCAGTCATGAAAGGCCACACACGTGGTATCTGATTCCATCTACATGAAATGTCCAGGACAGACAAATCCACGGAGACAGAAAGCAGACTCCTGGCTGCTTAGAGTTGGAGGAAAGAGGAATGGGGAGTGACTACCAGTGGTCCCGGGGTTTCTTTCAGGGATAATGAAAACGTTCAATAAAATTATATTGTGGTGATGTCTCCACGACTCTGAATACACTGGAAACTATTCAGTTGTACACCGTGAACAGGTGAATTGTATGGCAGGTGGATTATATCTCCTAGAGCTGTTACAACAAAACAAAAACTCCTGTTCCTTGTCCACTGTCACCCTACTAAGCCCAACTCAGCCTGATCCCCAGCATGGCGAGAACAGAGGACCGCCGCTGTGTCTCTGCTTCCGTGGTGGGGACGGGAGGGAGCAGAGGGGAAGGGAGACACTAGAGGGCCAGGGCACAGTCTAAAATGGGAAGTGGGGATGAAGCCGCCCCCCACTGATTAACTGCCCTGAGGTGGGATGATTGTTCTGAAATTCATTGATTTTTCCGGCTTCCTCTGGACGGTCCCCAGAGGTCTGGGGACTCTGCAACGAGGAAAAGGGAGAGTCCCACACACATGATGGTGTGACAGGCCTAAGGACAGAGATGCCCAATGGGCTCCCTGACTCGAGGCCACCGAGGGGCAGCAACACACACAACAGCTGCGTGCTGCAGCTTGGACAGGAGCAGACACTCGGATCCCCCAGGGGCAGTGGCCAGCAAGAGCTGGGTGCAGATTTGGGAAGAGGGCACGGCCCTCCAAATCCTCAGGAGTCTCCCGTGGGGCCTGGGTGTATGGGGGCTGTGGTCTCACCAGCTTATCTGCTGTCCAAGGGAAGGCTGAGTGTGGAAGGCCGAGAAGGATGTGGGGCAGGAGTCCCCAGCCAAGAACTGGGAGATTCCTGAGGGCAGAAACAATGTTGTTTTTACTGCCATGGCCCTTGGGGGTCCCTGGCAGTGCCCGAGGTGGTCAGGCCTGGTGTGGGGTCCCGACCTGATGGGAGCAGGGTCCTGACTGGGCTAGGCCAGGTCCTGACCATGCGGGGATGGGGTCCTGAGGGGGGGGGGGGGACAGTGCACATACTCGTTGAACTGATCCTTGGCAGCCTGCAGGGCACTCCGGGGCTGAGGGTAGTTGGAGACCATGATGGAGGCCTGAGGGCCGCACAGCAGCTTGAACAGAAGGTTGTCCACGATGGCCAGTGCGGTGGCCGGTGAGTGGTACGCCTGGTTGTTGAACAGGGCAGTGACCACCGTGCGCTCGCCCACGTCTCTGAAGGATGCCGCCACCAGGCACCGCTCGTTAAAGCCGCCCCCCTCCACCGAGGCCCTGAAAATCAGGAACTCCTCCAGGTCACCTGGGGGTGGGCAATGGCAGAGTCAGCAGCGTCCTGCGTCCCCCTCTGAGGCCCTGCTCTGTGGGGCTCTGAAGGGCCGGAGGAACAGCAGAAAGGATGCATCACCTTCCACCCGCACACTGTCCACGGACCATGGGGCCACGTGGTGGGAGCAGCAGGACCTAGGGCTGCAGGCCTCGGGGGGGACACCCCCATAGCCACAGGAGCTGAGTGGCAGGGCAGGCTCTTCCTTCTCCCCCACAAACCCCCTGTTCACACACATACACACACTAAAGGGCCTCTCAGAGATACAGGCCCGGACCTGGGCCAGGGTCAACGTGGCAGGAAGAGGCTGGATCAGGAGGAGGTGAGGATCCAGAAGTCAGAGCTGTGGAAACCTCTGAGCGGCCTGAAGGGCGAAGCTCCCAGTCAGGTGCAGGGAGGGGTGGCCCTAGGTGGGCTTGGACCAGCCCTCAGGACCACGGGGGTGGGTGAGGGGCTACCTCCAAGGGTGCAATTACACTGGACTGTCCCTCTATGTCTCTGTTTTTCCAGTTTTCATAGAAGGAATAAGTACCCTTTTTTTTTTTTTTTTTCCTTTTTTTGCTGTACGCAGGCCTCTCACTGTCGTGGCCTCTCCAGTTGCGGAGCACAGGCTCCGGACGCGCAGGCTCAGCGGCCATGGCTCACGGGCCCAGCCGCTCCACGGCATGTGGGATCTTCCCGGACCAGGGCACGAACCTGTGTCCCCTGCATCGGCAGGCGGACTCTCAACCACTGCGCCACCAGGGAAGCCCGTAAGTACCCTTTTATAATCATATAAAAAAAAAAAAAAGAGTTTTTAAAAAGAGTGGCCTGAGGGAGAAGGCCCTGGGAGAAGGAGCTGTTCTCTTGGCACACGAATGAGCTCCAGCGAATCTCCACTTCACATCAGATTCTCTAGGCAGTTGGGTTCTGGGCAGCCCATATGCCTGGCATTCTCCTGTAACCCAAGGGCAGCAACAGAATCCTAATCATGCCAGGCCCGTCACTTTGCTCCTTAGCTGTGGCACAGAGCAAGTGGGGGTTCTGATGGGGGTGGGGTCAGCTGCCCACCCACGAGTGACGTTGGGGGCATTCAGTTCCACTAGCTCACGAGCACACACTGCCCAGCCCAGAGCTGGCCACGCGGCTGCAGGAAACCAGCATCTCACACATACTCATTGCTCCTGCCTTGCCTCTCACTCAGCTGTCGCCTGGGGACAGCAATGACACCCACACTGTGAGACCCCAGTGTCAGCAAGGGGACAGGGACCCGTTGGTGAATCCTAATGGAGACAGTTATAGAGGCTCCTGGCAAGGTTTGCTGTGGCTCTTGGCACACAAGGAAAAGGGTCAGATGCGTTAGGTGCAGCGTAATTCACCCACAGTAAGGTGCTCAGGACTGAAAGTCCCCACGCTCCATGAGGGAGCAGGCAGTCTGGCCTTCCACACCCTCTCAGGCCCGGGCATCTACGGTACTGTTCTAAATCCCTGGAGCCACCATGCACCATGACAGCCCTGAAATCTTCACACCAGGCTGAGTGACAGCCAGAAAACAAGATGGGATGGAATGGGGGTGACAAACAAGGTGCCCACCACTGTCAGTAGGGCTACTCAGGGCCCTGATCGCTGGCAGGCCAAGCAGGGACTCCGGCTGCAACAGCTCCTTCTGGCAGGGGTGCCCCTGGCAGTGCCGGCCTGCTCTAGGCCGTTGATACGGTCGACATTTTCCTAAAGAGGAACCTGACTCCTGCCAAGATTTTGGAACCATCAGTGTGCTGAACCTCAAAGCTGCTGGCCAGGAAGTGGGAGGGGAGCAGAAAAACGTGAAAAACTTCAAGCATATTCCATTTAACTAGAGTGCGATGCCTGCTCTAAAGCCAGGGCAGTGTGCAACTGCCACCGCCAGGGACACGAGATAGTTTCAGTTTTAGGATGTGGTAAGAAAACACCATGTCACATAAGGCATATCGTGACCGTCCTCTCAAACAAAAAAAGGTAACGTAAACATTGCTGAGGTTTTACATTTCATTTGTAAATGGTCCTGAAGAATCTGACTTCTGTAAATGACTGCCTGGACATAGTTTAGCCCTAGAGACGTGGACTTTTGTCTTCCTTTGACTCAGGGCAAAGATTTTCTCCCCCAGGGGACACCTGGCAATGTCTGGAGTGGGGTGATGCCAGGAATGCTGCTAAGCAAAGAACCACCCCAAATGTCCACAATGCCTTGGTTGAGAGGCAGGCTCTGACAGCACAACTTGGGCCCCAAGCCGCCTGGGGACACCCCTTACCCAGCACCTCTCGAGGTTCCTGGTCCTCAGCCTGCAGCATGTCTTTCAAATGCTCTGACAGCTGCTGATCCAGCCGAGAGGTCCCGGGAACCGAGAAGGGCACGATGGTTCTGCCATACTCGGCCAAGGTCAGCTTCAGGAGGGGGTCATCGAAGATCTCGGAGGAGTAGTTGATGGCCAGGAGGGCCAGGGTGATGCATGTCAGAGGGACCAGGACCTGGGCCGTTACCATCTTCCACTCCCGCCAGCTGTATGCGGCCTTCTTCAGGAACATGGCCCAGAACTGCTGGCAGTGGAGGGCCAACTGCGACAGAGGGGATGAGGGTGATACAACCTCCACCACAGAGCCAGTGCCTGACCCCGCCCTCCAGCAGCAGGCACGGTCTGCACATGAGCCAGGGCTTCTCCTGGGGCCCAGTCGATGACATGGAAGACCCACAAGAACACATCCCCATAGGTCCCAAATGGGCCCTGGGGGTCTCACACCAGCTGTGGCGGCAGGGCAGGCACTATTCCACCATGGAAGGAGGTTAAGGGACCCTCTGCTATCCCAGAGGGGAGCTGAGGCCTCTGCTTTCCCCATGCTCCTGGTCAGAGGACTCTGGCCAACCTCACAGCAGAGGAAATGGACAAACCTCCCCCCACTGCCTATATTCCCCACGCTCAGCCCTTCACTGTCCTCTAAGTGCAGGTCAGGCCGGCAGGGACCAGAGCCCAGCTCCGCCATGTGCTGCCCATTCGACCTTGGCCCAGGCCTCAGCTTCCTGTCTGTAAAATGGGACCGGTGCTGCCCTCTGTCTCACTGGGTGCCGGGCACATAGCAAGCTCTAAGCTCTCGGTACACGGGGTACTGTTAGCCTTATAAGCAGTGTTCACCCTTATTTGTGAGTGGCCAGGTTAGAACAACGAGAAACGACAGGTACTCGACTAAAATGTTCCAGGTTTTCCTTCTGCCTGCCAGCCCATGGGAGCACGAGCTGTAATCTGCCCTCTTCCCAGAGTGCTGACCCTCCCTATGCTCACATCTGCCCCCGCGGTCTCTAACTCATGCAGTGCTCGAGGTCGCGCAGTCTCACCCCGGTGTTGAGCCTGACGGCAGTGTTCTCCTCAATCAGGGTGCCGACGCCGTCAGTCGGGTCCATCATCCCGCACAGGTGGCTGTCCACGGCCCAGTCACTCGCCCGCCTCTCGTGCTGGTACTGCAGGGCAGGGAGCTGGATGGCTTGGATGTCCATGCTGGTGTCCACCAGCTTACCGACCCTGGTCGAGACATGGAGGCCCAGTCACAACTCAGCTCCTCAGGGAGGGAGAGGGGCAGCAAAGGCGGGCAACTGTCAGGGGCACTAAAGCAGAGCGCCATCTGCTCCATCAGCTGGGACTTCATTTGTTCATTCACTCATTCATCGATAAGTATCTCCAGGACACCAGCTATGGCAGCCAAGCAAAGTCCAGGAGAGAGACAATTAGACAGGGCCCTGCCCATGAGGGCCTCCTGGTCTGCCAGGGAGACTGATCGAAGTCAGCATTTATAACCCGGGCTTTCCAGAGGGACAGGATGGGGCTTGAGGCACGATGGCAGCACCAGGAGGGCTTGTCACAATACAGGACACCGTGGCTCGGGGTGCTCACTGTCACTCTGAGACCAGGGAGCAGAAGAGTGTGTTCCAGAAGGGGCAACACTGGGACAGGTGCGACAGAGACGGGTGCATGGAGGGCGGGTGGGTGGTAAGGCTGCCAGGCCTTGTGGCGGAGCCTGGTGTTGGCGCCGCACCAAAGCCAGGGAGCCACCCGACTCAAACGGCACTGTACTTATATTCACTTATCCTGTTGCCTCCTGTAGGGTATGCGATCCTAAAGGAAAAACATCTATCTCACAGTTTTTGTATTTCTTGTTCTTAGCACTATATCTGCTAAATAAAGCATTCAAGCAATGTTTGACCAATGTATTAACCGTCTGGAGCTCACCCCGTAGTTCTGAGGGGTGAAGGCTAAATTTCACATCTTTATCAAAGATGGAAACACACTCCGGGATCATTACCTAGACCTGAGAGGAGCTTGGCCAGCCTGATGCTGCTGAGGTGCTCCCGGGAGGGGCCCCAGGGAAGATGCCAACACACTCACAACGTGGGAGTGGAGTTTCCAGTGATCAGAGCTCGGCTGCTCTGCTGTCTGAGTCACTGCGCGTGTCAGGAACCTGGCTGAGTCTGTGCAAGTGTTAATATATAGGGCTGTGATGTGAACTCGGGTCCTGACAGCCGGCCCACTGCCCTGCTGCCCACCCCCCCGGGCTGTAGGTCCACCTCAGATGGGTGTTCCAGATGACTATCAAGGGGATTGCTTTATTATCACACTTCAGAAAAATCATCAAGGCTGAGCCCTAGACAGATGCAGACGCACGTTTACTTACCGCAGGAAGACTTCCTCCATGGTGGTGACAGAGGCCCCGAAGCTGGCGATGCCCAGCTCCTTCTGCTTCTTCTCCAGTTTAGCAAAAAGACTTTCAAACCTGAAGAAAAAGACCGAGTGATGAGTCACTTCTCAGTGACTTTCTAGATAATTTGTTTCTAAATAATCACCTCTGTGCTGTACGGGGGAGGAGCAAAGGAAGGTTAGCTCCTTGAGATGCCTTCTCAAAAAAAAAAAAAAAGTTAGGCTTTGTTCTTCCCCTGCACACCCTTTCTCCCCCCATGTAACATTTCTTTTTTAATAATCTTTTTTTTTTTTTGGCCATGCCGCACAGCTAGCAGGATCTCAGTTCCCCGACCAGGGATTGAACCCAGGCCACAGCAGGGAAAGTGCTGAATCCTAACCACGAGACCACCAAGGAATTCCCACACATAACATTTTTTGAGTATGTTGGCCTATAAGGCACTCTTCGATACCTATATACCTACATGAAATCACAAAGCAAACCAAAAGAAATCGATGAATATTCTTTTACTTATTGGGTAGGAAAGTACTTTCTAAGAAGAAATAACAAAGGAAAAGATATAACCCATTAATCCCATCTGCAGGGGGAAAAAAATCCCACAAAATTAAAAGGCAGCAACAAATCAGAAAATGTTGTGACACAAATGGTTGATGTTAATACATAAGCCGTGAACATGCAACACGCAGAAGAAGCGACGCTTATAGCCCAATAAGCATGGGAAGCGGTCAACCTCCCGCCAGCAGGAATGGAAGAAATACAAAATGCCAATTACGTGTGTGTGTGCCACTTTCACCCATTAGATACACAAATATTAATAAGAAATTTTACTCAAAGTTGGCAACTGTGGAGTAAATGGACACTCCCCATGCTGCTGCTGGGGAAGTCAAACACATCACCTTTCCAGAAGTGAATCTGGTAAAATTTACCCCACTATTGGGAATCTATTCTAAGGGGTCATTGGAGATGTTGACAAAGATTTTTCTAAAAGGATGTGCATTAGCACATTTGTGTGTGTGTGATAACAGAGTAGGTGTAAAACAAATTATACTATATCTAAGTCAGAGAGGACTCCCCTGGTGTAGCAGTGGTTAAGAATCCGTCTGCTGGGCTTCCCTGGTGGCTCAGTGGTTAAGAATCTGCCTGCCAATGCAGGAGACACAGGTTCGAGCCCTGGTCTGGGAAGATCCCACATGCCGCGGAGCAACTAAGCCCGTGCACCGTAACTACTGAGCCTGTGCTCTAGAGCCCGCAAGCTACAACTACTGAAGCCCATGCGCCTAGAGCCCATGCTCCACAAGAAGAGAAGTCACCGCAATGAGAAGCCCATGCACCGCAACGAAGAGTAGCCCCAGCTCACCGCAACTAGAGAAAGCCCGCACATAGGAACGAAGACCCAACGCAGCCAAAAAAAAAAAAAAAAAAATCTGCCTGCCAATGCAGGGGACTGGGTTCGAGCCCTGGTCCAGGAGGATCCCACATGCCACAGAGCAACTAAGCTTGTGCACCACAACTACTGAGCCTGCTCTCTAGAGCCCGCGAACCACAACTACTAAGCCTGCGAGCCACAACTACTGAAGCCCGCATGCCTAGAGCCCATGCCCCGCAAGAAGAGAAGCCGCTGCAATGAGAAGCCCGTGCACCGCAACTAAGAATATCCCTTGCTAGCTGCAACTAGAGAAAGTCCGCGCACAACAAAGACCCAACACAGCCAAAAATAAATAAATTAATTAATTAAAAAAAAATGAGTCAGAGAACACTGTCGTGATTAAAATAACATTTCTCAATCCAGATTGCAGCAAGATTAATGTACTTTTAAGTCTTCTATTCCGAAGTTTCTGAATGTGACTTAAAGAGTTTGTTTTTTACCTCCCCACACCGGGAGTCTGCTCTGTTTATGAGGCCTGTGTTCATGACTCAGATTCTGAGACCAAGAAGACACACGAGTTCACAGCTGCACACTAACCCTGAGTGGCTGCAGTGTGAGGAGTGAGCCTCGTGCCGAGTGTGGATGGCACCAGGGCACTGAGTACCCTGTGATGAGCCACTCTTCTCCCTCTCGGGTACAGCCCTGATGCACAGGGAGGCCTGGCACCCTGGGCCCAGCAAGCAGATTCACTGGATACCGACCATCACAGGCCCAGGAACTAAGAGGTGCCCCTGGCCAAGCCACACAGGTGCAGGGCGGGTGACTCTACACACGGAGCCCTTAAGGCCCCCAGAACCTCCTTCTCAGATCTGTACCTGTGAGTGCTCTGGGACACACACGTGCCTGTGCTTGGTCTCTCTAGGATGTGTACCTGTCCGTGCTCTCTGGGACATGTATGTACCTGTGTGTGCTCTCCTTGGGAAGAATGAACGACAGCTCTGCTCCGGCACTGCTCTCCAGGGTGGCGTTGGGGACATGGTGGTGGACCAGCCGGGAGATGCCCTCGGGGTTGCAGTGAGGCTCCTTCACCAGCGTCATGTGGTAGCCTGCGCCTGGTACACCCAGGAGCCCAGTGAGGCTGCATCCCACTCTCCTCCTGGCCCACCCAGGGCCCCGGGCTCCTGCAGGTCAGGCTCCTGGGAAAGGGGCTGCAGAGCTGGGGCAAGTGAACTGGAATTGATGCATCTCAGGGCACCTCAATACTGCCCTGAGGGTCTCACCACCCCACCTCCACCCGCTGGGGAGAGATGCTGGAGGACCTGGGTTGCTGAGCATGATAAGGAGGTGAAACCAGAGCTGGACTTCAGATGTCAAGTCTCAGATACTGGGGTACAAATTGTCCCCAAAACCCCTTCTCCCTGCTTTCTCAGTAGCAGAACCTAAGGGCAAAGGCCACTCTCTTACAGCCTCCCCCCAGCCTGATGGTGACCATACTAGGTCACCTTCTGCTTTCAGGGCTGTGTGCTGGTCAGAGGAAGCTGCAGATATGAGGGGTGCAAATCCTGGGGTGTCCTGGGGGCGGGGTGCTGGTCTTCTGTATTGGCTCCTTCTGCTGGCGGGACATGGATGTGACCTGGCATGCCAGGACCATGTTAGACCATGAGTTGTCCTTGAGATGGGAAGCCATGCTCATACAGCAAAGATGGGGCTGACTCCACGCGCTGCCCACCAGCCCTAGACAGTGCCGTGGGCCCCTCACTTGTTTGGGAGCTGCAAGGCTGGAGAGCGGGCTTGGTCTCTGCAACGGCACCCCTGCTCTTGGTGGCCCTGGCACTTGACTGCTAGTCCACTGCTCAAAGCTGAATGATGCTCCAAATCAAGACTACCTGCTTCATTCCTTCTTCATTCTCCCAGGCCCCTCTGCCTGGGGCCTCAGGTCTCTACCCACAGGTAGCAGAACAGGATGTCTAGAGAAGGCCTCTCTCTGCTTGATCTCAGGGGTCCTTCGGGAACGTTACCAGTGGATACTTTCTCCAGCACACTGGGCCAGCAACGCTGACCCCACACAGAATGGAGTTTCGGCTGCCTGCCCCGTTGCTTGCCTGTGGCCGCTCACCATATTTCTGCTTCAGGAACAGAGATGACCCGCAGCACTGCAGCTCCCCCTTGGCCATGATGGCGATGCGGTCCCCCAGCAGGTCGGCCTCATCCATGAAATGGGTGGTCAGCAGGATGGTGTGGTCACTTTTGTGCTGCTGAAGAAGGTCCCAGATGGCCCTCCTGGAGATGGCGTCCATGCCTGAGGTGGGCTCGTCCAGCATCAGCACCTGGAGGGCAGAGGAAAGGGCTTGTGATGACGGCAGAGCCACGTCCTAGGCCCAGGCTGCTGTGCTGCAGGCCCCGCCGCCCCTACCTTGGAGCCTGCGATGAGGGCAATGCCGATGGAGAGCTTGCGCCTCATCCCCCCGCTCAGGAACCTGCTCCGGGAGTCCCCCTTGTCCTCCAGACTGAGGATGTGCAGCATGCGTTTGACTTCTTCAGGGCACTTCTGGCGCGACAAGCCTTTCAGCTGACACAGGAGGGGACAGAGATCTGGCAGCGGCTTCTGATGGGAGGCCAGCCCGTCCAGCTGGCACTGGAATGGTGCTGTCTCCGTCCCTCCCCAGGCTGGATCTCGTGTCCTGACACCCACCCACCCCACAATTCACGAACGCCTCCTCGGAGCAGGTTCAGTTTGCTGGGAGGCTAAGGGCTCACATGGCTGCCCTGGGGACCCGAGCATGTAGGTGATGGAATAACCACGACGACCCATGAATCCTGTCACCTGCCAGCTCACCTGAGCATAGAAATACAGGTGTTCTGCGACAGTCAGGTTGTCAAACAAGACGTCATGCTGCGGGCACAGGCCCAAGCTCTTCCGGATCTGAGCCATATCTTGGGAGATTTCATACCCACTGATATATGCCCGTCCACTGGTCGGGGGAAAGAGACCTAGGGCCGAGCAGAAGACCCCGGGGCTCAAGTTCAGCGCGAACATCCTCCAGTAGCACGAGGAGTGCTGAGCTTCCCTGGTTCACACGGTGTGCACCCTGCCGTGTGGGTCTCCGGAGACAGAGGAGGGTGGGGGATGCCCACTGCCAGGATGTGTGGCTTGTAAGGAATGAGAGAGGCGCATCCCCCACGCTCTCCGAGCCCAGGTCCCTGTTCTCAGGGAGGACAGGACGACCGTTAGGGCTGGGCTGGCTCATTCAGGACGACTTTCTAGGAGAGTGGGCTCGGGACTAAATCAGCGTGGGTGGGGCCGCCTCTGTGTGGCCTGAGAGGCTCCCACCCTGTTCCCAGAGCCCCTGGGGCTCCACTAGCTATCAGCACAGCAGGGGGAGGACAAGAGCCACCTGAGGGCACAAGGCCGGGGCAGCCTGAGGTGGCCTTGAAGGAAGGGCCTGGAGGTCAGGGTAGGGCATGAAGGCTGGGCCCCTCACCAGTGAGCATGGAGAGGGTGGTAGTCTTCCCCGCGCCGTTGTGGCCCAGCAGAACAGTGATCTGGCCTTCATACAGGTTCAGGTTCAGGTCTCTGACAGCTGCCTTGCCCCTGTTCCCCACTCTGAACACCTGCAGGAAAGGCAGAGGGTGGCCCCAGACTTCAGGAGCCCCTCACTGCAAAGGGCCCCTTCTACTCCCCTCTGGAATACCCATCCAAGCGTCTGGGGAGGAGACCACGCCCAGTACCACCAACCAGCGCACAGAGAGGCAGGAAGAGGACTGAGAGGAGGCCCCGCTGCTTCCTGCTGCTCTCCGCCCCACCCCAGGTCCACAGCACCCAGGTGTTTTGGTGTCTCAGCAGGACTAGAAGGCCCATGACGCCCAGGCATCATATATGGCGAGCTCAGAGAGCATCCACTGCAAAGCTGGTCAGAGGTTAAGTGGGGCAGCACAGGTTGCTGACTTGACCCTGAGCCTCCACACTGGGCCCTGGGGGGACAGCCTGAGGGATGGCTGGTGCCCAGGAGAGCCGGTCAGAGGGCAGCCACAGGAATCCAGGAGAAACAAGGCCCAGAGGATGGTCTCCGCCCCATGACCCTGCGGTCCCCATCCCCATAGGTATGGCACCTTGGACACATGCTTGATCTTGATCCCGGCTACCAGGTCCTCTGGCTCAGCTTCAAAGTACTCGGTCCTAAGCACTTTCTCAGGATCATCGTCTTCCTCCTCTTTCCCTAGAACTGTCCTCGGGTGTCCGCACCAATATGAGGGCTAGGATGGAAATCAGAAGCTCTCAAACAGCCAATTCACGTCAGTTCATTTTGTTTGCGACAACCAACTGACAAGCTAGAGCAGACAGTAGCCGCCCTTAGACTCCCCTGCAGGGAAGACGCTGCTTAGAGTTCAGAGTTGGGGTGAGACCCAGCGCAGTTCTGCACCCAGCTGCCCTGGGAAGCTCTGAGACTGTTTCCTATTCCGCTGAAGGGGCTTACTATGCACGTCAACTCAGAGGTGATACAGGGAAAGTTAACAATGGAATTTAATACAAAAAACAGGTCATTAAGTCCAGCCCAGAGCCATGTGGGGCGAGCCCCCAGCTGCATCCTCACTCAGCCACGCAGGCGCTCGTGAAATAAGCAGGAGAAGCCCAAGGGCCAGCCTCCCTCTGCTGGGAGGAGGCCTCCCCTTCTACAGTCTGGCCCCAGCAGTGCAGGTGTCACTTGAGGGTGGCACACTGATGGCACAGTGGCTGGGCAGGGTCACAAGAGCGGTGAGCACAGGGCCCTGGAAAAATGCCCACACCCCGGAGGGAAGCCCTGTGGGGGGAGAACATCTCACCCACAGCTCTAGCCCCCACATACCCCACAGCCTGGGGTGGTTCCTCATATCACAGTCTGTTGGTTTTAGGGGACACATGTCTCAAGTTTTAAGTGACTGAAATCAGAATGTGTCTTACAAATCACAGAAATGCCATAGTTTTAACTGTCAGTATCTTTCTTTCTTAGTGATGAAGTAACGGTGCCTCTAAGAATCAGGGTCATCTTAGATTTTTTTTAAATGTATTTATAGCTTTATTTTATTTTTATTTATTTGGCTGCACCACACAGCTTGTGGGATCTTAGTTACCTGATCAGGGATCTGAACCCTACCCTGGCAGTGAAAGCCCAAGTCCTAACATAACCACTGGACCGCCACAGAATTCCCCAAGGGCCATCTTAGATTTGATGAAATACAGTAAATGGATGCTTGATAAATATTTGTTGAATCAAAGAACGAACGATGAAGTGGCACCTGGCTAACCTAGCTCACCAACAGGGAATTAAGTTAACGATACAGTGGTACATCCATGGAATACTGGGTAGTCATTAAAAAGTGAAGTTGGTTGATAAAATCACATATGTTTAAATAGAAATATATTTATACATAAAATTTAAAAATTTATAAACATATGTAGATAAAAATCTAAAAACATATTTGTAAATAGACCACATGTATATGTACTTAAGATATCTAAGCTGTACTGTTACGTTAAAAAAAAAAAAGCAAGTTTCAAGCATTTTTACAATATAATCCCCCCATCTAAAAACAAGCGTACATATGTTATAGCTGCACATGCATAGAAAATCATCTGAAGAGCTACACCTCAAAGTGTCAGCGATGTTCATCTCTGGGTGGTGGGAGTGTGCTGTGCACTCCAGCACGTGATCGTTCTTACACAAAGCTCTATTACTTTGTAGGCAGAAAACCCAACAAGATGTTTTTTGAGAAAGACGGCTGGGAGGGGGCTGTGTACTGGCCCTGTGGCAGGCCAGCCAGCGCCAGCTCCTCCTCTCAGACCTTGGAGCGCAGGGATAACCTCGGGCGTGGGGGTCTCGGGGTCCCTAGGACACATGGCTCATGACAGCGCACAGGGCATGCATTGCATGTCAGGGACTAGAGGTGCCTGGGGTGGGTGCTGGGCCCACCCCTACCCCCACAGAGGTGGCTGTCAGAACTTACCAGGATGAAGAAATACCAGGGCTGGGGCACACCGAACTGGCCTGGGAAGATGGCCTCCACATACCAGGTCACCAGGCTGTAGAGGACGGAGTCCAGCAATAGCATGCCGAGCACTTGCCCAAAGGAGAAGTCGTCGTCCACGTTGACAGGACTCAGGAGGTCTCGCCACTGGACACCTGTGCCTGGAAGGCATGCCAGGAAACAGGCCTGAAGCGGACCCGTGGTCACCAATGTACACGTGTGCGCAGCAGTGCAAAGTCAGTGTGACGCTTCCCTGCCTACAGCAAACCTGACAACTTTCTTCAGGCCTTTAGACAAGAGCAAGTCACCAAATCGGTATCATAGAACTAACAAAAGCTTGTGAACTGACGAGAGGGGCTCATGTTTGATTTATGACATATACACACATAAACACATATCCATCTACATAACATACTTGTACATACACACGGATGCACATACACGTGTACATACACATACACACGTACACATATGTGATCTGGGTAAGGCCAACAATGGAAGAGGCTGCATTTAATATAAGTCTTTTCAAAAAAAAGGAAACACTCCCGGCATAAATAAAGCTCTGTTTAGTGGTGCTCGTGGTGTTCTGTCCTCTCTCTGGTTTGCAACATCACAGTCCAAATGATGCTTGGGGATTCTGTGAGGCTGGACCACCTGGGTTGGCTCGAGAGCCCGTGATGGAAATGGCTGCTCTCCAGCCTTGGTCACTGTTCACTTTCAAACAACTAGAAGTTTGTCTATTTTAAGAAAATTCAGGGACTTCCCTGGTGGTGCAATGGTTAAGAATCTGCTTGCCAATGCAGGGGACACGGGTTTGATCCCTGGTCCGGGAAGATCTCACACACCGTGGAGCAACGAAGCCCATGTGCCACAACTACTAAGCCTGCACTCTAGAGCCTGCATGCCACTACTGAAGCCCACAGGCCTAGAGCCTGTGCTCCGCAACAAAGAGTAGGCCCTGCTCGCCACAACTAAAGAAAGCCCGCGTGCAGCAACAAAGACCCAACACAGCCAAAAAAATAAAAATAAAAAACAGGAGAAAATTTTTTAAAAAAAGAAGAAAATTCAGTATAGAATTTTGAAAACCAAGAGGTGCCATGTAGTTAGACTCCTCTTTATAAATGGCTTTTTAAAAAGCATTTGAACCCTGGAAGGGACTATGCCTTTAAAAAATCTACATTTTAGGGCTTCCCTGGTGGCGCAGTGGTTGGGAGTCCGCCTGCCGATGCGGGGGACGCGGGTTCGTGCCCTGGTCCGCGAGGATCCCGCGTGCCGCGGAGCGGCTCGGCCCGTGAGCCATGGTCGCTGGGCCTGCGCGTCCGGAGCCTGTGCTCCGCAACGGGAGAGGCCGCAGCAGTGAGAGGCCCGCGTACCGCAAAAAAAAAAAAAAAAAATCTACATTTTATCACACACTACTGAACATGGAGAACCATGTATATTTAAAAGCACCAATGTCATAGGACTTTTGCCAACTGAAGACAAATATTCTAATTAAGGATAAAGCCACACTAAAGGTTCCCGTGGCCACCCACCTCCCTCCCTCCTTAGACCCACAACTAGGAAGCTACAACTAGGCATTGCATGACTGGAAGAAACCAGAGCATTCAGCCTGATAGAGAACATCTGGGTGGGGCGGGGTGAAACCATCTCAAAATGCACTCAGGTCAGTCACTCAGAAGCGAGGTTGTATTTCACCTCCTGCTAGCAGAGCCAGAGCAACACCAGGAGCTCCCGGGAGACGGACACCGACACAACACCAGCCACGCATAAACTCATCCTGTCCCTTCTGTCTCCGCTTGGAACCAAGGCAAGTGAGACAGAGGCAGGGCCAGGTCTGGGTCCACTTGCCTCTTCAAGGCCCTTCTGTGAGGTGGTCTGAGTGATCCAGAAATGAACGGGGCCTTCTCCTAAGAGGTGAGCACTCCATCTCTGGAGATTTCCCACTAGATGTGGGGTTAAGGGTTAAACTAGGCGTCCTCTCAACCCTTTAGAGGAGCAGCCTTGACTCTACCATGTGAAATCTGAGCATCTCCTGCAGGGTTTGCAAAATGGGAGCCCACAGGCCAACGTCAGCCCTAGAGGTGTTTATTTGACACCCATGACATTTTAAAAATCAGGAAATTTCACAAAACTCAAGAAAGCAATGTCCTGGTCTGTGACTTGTTCCTCTCTCAGGCCTTCCTGCTGTCATCACCAATTACTGCAGGAGGTATCAGGGAAACAGGAGGAGGGGAGATGCTAGTTCTACAAGTTCACCAAGAGCTGGGAACCCTTCGAACCCTGCAGACTGAGACCTCTGGCCTAGGAATCCTAAAGCCTCGAGAGGCAGGCAGAGACTCAGAGGCGACCAACTTGAATCCCACCATTGGCAGATGCAGACGCTCACGGCCAGCGTTTTCCTGAAGTAACGGCCAGTTCCAGGCAGGGCTTCGAGGGGTGCTCAGAGCCGGGACCGCAATGGCCAGGTGGTGGCCAACATTGCATTGGACACCTCAACTCTCTGTCCTGTGAACCACGTGTCTCTGACCTACCTCTCCTGTGGCTCTGGTCACTCCTCCCCGTCTGCCCTGGGCGTGAGCCTCCCCCTCGCCGAGGACCTGCCTTCCAAATGCACTGTTCGTTTAGCTGTGCTGATGTGTCTGATTATCGTTGGAGCGAGAGTCTTGAGTCTGGAGTCCCCTCTGCTTAGACCCTCTGGGGTAACTGAATCAGCAAGGACAGCCCGTGTAAAGGAAAATACTCACCTTTTGCTTCAAATTTTCCTATGAGCTGGGCTCCCATTGCCATGGCAACATTGGACAGGAGGCAGGAGAACAGCTTCTGGCTAAGCGTCATCCAGTTGTATCGAGGGGCAACGAAGAAGTAAGGGATGTACGTGAAGAAGTAGAGGAAGCCCCCGATGGCTGCTGCCACATTGGCTATGGGCGGAGAGAGGAAGACAAGTGTGCCAGAACCAGGCGAGGGCATCTGCACTGATGGGCTCCATCCGTGGCACAAAGGACGCCTCTCTTGGGCGAGCTGCCCAACCCCAGCCTGGCAGGAGCCGGGGACACGGGGACACAAGCCTCAGTGCTGGGGGGGGGCGCTCCATGCTCGGCTCTCAGCCTCTGCCCTTGTTGGCGTGCCTGTGCCCACCCCAGGAACCCCAAGGGGATTTCTCCACCCTCTCCTGCAGACCTACCTCCAGCTATCTGGGCATCGCACACCTGACATGACTAACACGGAGCATGTGATCCCCCGCCTGGTCCTGCCCCATCTTGTTCACTCGTGCATCCCACAGATACTCACTGGGCACCTGCTCTGTGCCAGGCCCTGTTCCAGGCACCAGGAAACAGAACAGACAAAGCCCTCCACTCGGGGAGCTTAGGATCCAGTGTGGACACAGCCAGTAGACAAGAAGGTAAGTAAAGCAGATGGTGCTGGGTGGGTACAGCCCTGTGAAGAGCAACAAGCCACAGACCTGGGACAAGACACTCCCTAGGCTGAGGGTTGCAACTATAACCAGGCGGCCAAGGAAGGCTTTGATGAGGAGGTGAATGTGGAAAAGACCTGAAGGAGGTAAGGATGGGGTGGTGGAGGTGTGGGGAGACAGCATGGCTTCAGTCGACGCAGTGCCCTTACACCCTTTGGTCTTAAGACTCCTTTAGCTGTAAACAGTTGTTGAGGATGTCAAAGAACTTTGTTTATGTGGGATACAAACATTATATATATGTCAACATTCCACTGTGTCAGAGATGAATACTAAGAAAATGTTAAGATATTTAAGAATAACAATAATAAACCCATTACAAGTTAACATAAGTATTTTTATGAACAACACCTGTATTTCCCACAATTTAGTGGGAAGAGTAGCCTTGTGAAACATTCTTGCAAACCTCTGTAAAGATTTAACCAATTACAGCTGGATTCTCATATCTGCTTCTGCATTCACTCTGATGTATTGCCTTGTTTTAGGTGAAGTGAATGAAGAAAATGAGCTTCACAGAGATCAGCAGTTGGAAAAGGGACAGGAATTTTAATAGCCTTTTTAGGTATTTTGGATATTCTTTGCTACCACACCACCACTTAACAAGGGGTGGTTTCTTAAAGGTGAGGTGCCACGTGGAATCAACCTGAACAATGAACTTTTTATACTCTGTTATGTGAAAATCTATTGGTCCATCTTGTACCTGGAATGGGTTATTTACTATTCTTGCATGATTTTGTAACATGATGCATGGCCATTTGGAAAATATTGCTCGTTGGGCAAAGAACATCTTCCAAATGTTGACACATTTTATTACACCACATAAAAAAAATCACACTGGGTAATATTATCACTAATTTCATAAAAAAGTAAGTAAGCACTGGGAGGCTGTAAAGCTCATGGTGGTAGATTAAAGTTTGCAAAATTCTATTTTTGTTGCCTGAAAGCCTGAATTTTGTAATTGACATCAGATATTGTCAGTTGTTTTCCTCAAAAAGGCAGCTCACACTTGAGAAAATGCTTACCAAATACCAGCAAGTGAATGACAGTGTGATGGTCATTGCTTCAAGCAAAAATGGTGTTCTGTGAAAAAAGTGGCTAGTTCAGCTGACAACTCGAACACCTGCACACATGCTGTTCCTCAAGAGAATCATTATACTACAATACTCAGGAAGCACTTTCTGTGGACAACTCATTCAGTCATGCAGAATATTAGAAAAGTATACTTGAGAGTCAAAGGTTAACAAAATTAACATTTTTTACTGTTCCGTCAAGGACATTTTTGAGTGAAACTGGCATTTTTGTTTGTTTGTTTACGAGAGTGTGTGGTGTGAAGAACACGCCACTGTCAAGTGCAGTTTGGAGCCTGTCTTGATCGTGATCAGGGCCGGCAGTTTTACCACTTTTGCTTTTGCACCATCAGTGCACATGTCAACATGGTAGAAAAGGCAAATGACATTCTGATATTATCACAAAAAGTTCTGATTTTGTGAACCTCTAAAGGTCCCAGGAGCCCGTGGACCACACTGGAGAACCTCTGACCTGGGCAGAAACTGAAGAGGGGCAGGGGCAGAACCAGGAAGGCCAGTTATGGGGCTACCGCTGTCAACCAGGCTGGAGATGACAGTGGCTTGGGCCAGGGCAGGGCTGTGGGGGAGGTGGGAGATGGCTGGAGTTCAGGGGTACCTTGTGGTACAGTGGACAGGATTTGACTGGACTGGGGCAGGATGCTAGAGGAAGAGGAGTCGAGGGCATTCCCAGGTTTTTAGTGTGAGCACATGGTAGAGATGGGGAAATGGGGTTTTGAGGACACCATCAGTAGTTCAGGACACGTCTGACTGAGACACATGTTAAACATCTAATGGGAGTTGCTGGGCATGAGTCTGAATCTGGGAATTATCCCCATGTTTAAAGCTCTCCAAAGGAGTATGTTTGAGTAGGAAAGAGATAGACTTCAAAACAAGAATATCAAGGACTTAAGGAGGAAATGAAGAAATGCTTCCATTGATAAAAGGAGGATTTTTCCCCACAAAAATGGATGAAGAAACAAGAATAAGTGGATATGTACAACAATCAACTGGATAGTTGGTAAAGGATAAATATAGTCATAGAAATAAAATCTCAAAGATGAGACACAGTCTAGAACATACACAGTCAAAGAGAGAATTAGGGAATTAGAAGACAACTCTAAGGAATTCATATAGAGCTCAGCACAAAGAGATTTTTTTTAAGGTATGAAAAAGTAGTTAAGAGACATAAAGAACAGACTGAGAGATATACTTACACCCAAGAGGGGTCTACTATAAAAAAAAGCAAATATAACAAGTATTGGTGAGGATGTGGAGAGATTGAAACACTTTTGCACTGTTGGTGGGAATATAAAACGGTTCAGCTGCTGTAGAAACAGTATGGCAGTTCCTCAAAAAATTAAAAATAGAATTACTATACAATCCAGTGGTTCTGCCTCTGGGTATACACTCAAATGAACTGAAAGCAGGGTCTCAAAGAGATCTTTGTACACCCATGTGCATAGCACCATTATTCACAATAGCCACAAACGTGGAAGCAACCCAAATATCCATTGATGAATGAATGGATATGCAAAATGTGGTCTATACATATGATGAAATATTACTCAGCCTTACAAAGGAAGGAAACTCTGACACAAGCTGCAACAGGGATAAACCTTGAAGACATTATGCTAAATGAAGTAAGCCAGTCACAGAAAGACAAACGCTCCATGATTTCCACTTACGCGAGGTCCCGAGTAGTCAAATTCATAGAGACAGAAAGTGTAATGGTGGTTTCCAGGGTTGTGGGAACGGGGTAGGGAGTTAGTGTTTAATGGGGGCAGAGATTCAGTTTTGCAAGATGAAAAGATTTCTGGGGATGGATGTTGGTGACAGTTGCATGACAATGTGAATGTACTTAATGTCACTGAACTTTACACTTAAATGGTTAAGGTGGTAAATTTATGTCATATGTATTTTACCACATTAATAAAAAAAAAGTTACGAGACATGAAGGACAGACTGAGAGGCTTCAACTTAGGTCTAATAGAAGAGAAGGGGGATTAACAGGGAGCAAAGTCTGATTGATGACGAACGGAAATGCAGAACTGAAAAGACTTGAGTCCTCAGATCCAAACATCCATACAGAAAAATCAGACCTAGACTGTCAGCTGACTTCTTCCCAGCAATAATGGAAATCCGGTGGCAATAAGGTAATGTTATCAAAGCGCCAAGGAGAATTTTATACGCAGCTAAGACAGTATTCAGGAGTGAGGGCAAAACAGAGACATCTTCAGATACACAAAGTCAATGAGAATTAACCACTCACTGAGCTTCACTGAAAGGACTGTTCAGGGATGTACTTTGACACCCAAAAAACTGAATCCAAAGGAAGGCACAGAGTAAAGAAAACCTCAGTCTCCGGGTTATTTCTGCTCAGATGCCCTTGGACCCCTTGACCTTACTCATCCCAAGAGAAACTGCCGGTCTTCTGAGGTGTGCATCACCCACAGACCTCCACTCTCAGAGGCAGGACAACTCACCTTTGCTGAAGAAAGTGCTGACCATGAAACTGAAGGAGATGGAGGAGATAGCAAAGCAGGCCAGAAAGACTAGCACCAGCGAGGGGTCACTGT
The DNA here is from genome assembly GCF_011762595.2 of Tursiops truncatus. Classification (NCBI taxonomy): domain Eukaryota; kingdom Metazoa; phylum Chordata; class Mammalia; order Artiodactyla; family Delphinidae; genus Tursiops; species Tursiops truncatus. Next base: position 36,228,901 of record NC_047048.1, on the reverse strand, counting down.
GCGCGAGCACTGCCACATTCTTCTTCACCTGTGCAGCCATCCCGTTGGCAGGTGGGGGCAGGTCGGGGCAGGGTAGGGGAGACAAAACCAGGAAGAGTCTCAAACTTTCCCAGCCCCAAATGGAGCTGGTAAGGGTGGGAGAAGGGCTACACCAGTCCTCTCTACCAAAAGGGCAGACTCCCCAACCAAAGCCATAAATGCGGAGTCTTGGGGTCTCCCTGGTGGTGCCACAGCTGTCTCTGGCCCTCCCACCAACTCCAACGCCTTGCTTTTCATGTGAGACCCCCTTCTGAAGCCACACTCACCTTGATGCAGAAGAGCAGGGTCATGAAGGAGACGGTGATGAGGAGGAAGAGGAAGAACAGGAGGAACCATGCGGTCCAGTGCAGCCAGCTGCTGAGCCCCATCATGCGCATGTATTCCTGGGGGAGGGGCACATGTGCTGCTCCACACGCCCCACCGCCTGCCACCCCTGCCACACCAGACCCCAGGAGCCTCCCTCACGCTAAACCTGCACCATCCAATACAGCGGCCTGCGGCCACACGTAGCTATTTTGGCTGAAATTACTTAAGATTAAAAAGCCAGCTCCTCAGCCGTGCCAGGCACAAGTGCCCAGTGGGGCCGTAGAGGACAGCAGACCCAGGCCTGTCTGTTACCATGGACAACACTGGTCTGGGGGAGGGGACCAGGGCTGATTAAGTGTCTCTTGTGTACCAGGCACTAAGGTAGGCTGATTTTCCAACTTCTTCTCATGGACAATTTCAAACCACCAGAAAAATAGGAAGATTGGAACGGTGGCCACTCACATACCACTTGGGCTCAGTGATCATTCAACATCCCGCCACACTGTTTTCATCTATGTACCTGGAGGCGCGTGCACGCACAAACATTTTTTCCTGAACCATTTCCTTGTCCACTGCTAACCACCTCAGTGTCGCACCATTTTATTAAAGTTATTTAGGCACCGAAGTGGACAGGACCCACCTCATTAGTTCTCCCAGCCCCTCATTTACAACAATTTAAAAGCGCCAACAGGGACTTCCCTGGTGGTCCAGTGGTTAAGACTTCGAGCTTCCAATGTAAGGGGCACGGGTTCAATCCCTCGTCGGGGAACTAGTAAGATGCCACATGCCACACGGTGTGGCAAAAAAAAAAAAAAAAAAAGCTCCAATAATCACAGAGTTGGCACCACTGAGAATACTCTAAACGTCCTTCCACTGGCACTGCAGACATTGCCAAAGGAAGAACTTCACATAAATTCTGGGTAATTCTGGCAGCGTCAGAGGTGAGAGCTTACAGAGGACACTATTCATCCAGATGTACATGGTTATGTCAGTGAGATGCCTGTGGAGCACACCTCACACACTTCCACACACTTCTCCATCCCCCACGACACTGCCTGACAGCTGGGCACCACAGCTGTCCTTGATCACATGCAAAGTTCGCTTCCTGCTCTCCATGTACGTGAACATTTGTCTTGTGTTGACCTACTGTTTCAACAGAAACAGAATTCAACCCGCATACGTAATTCAGAATTTCAGTAGCCACATCAAAAAAATTTAAAGGGGGACTTCCCTGGCGGTCCAGTGGTTAGGATTCCGCGCTTTCACTGCCGAGGGCGCGAGTTCCATCCCTGGTCGGGGAGCTAAGATCCTGCAAGTCGTGTGGCGTGGCCAAAAAAAAAAAGTTTAGGGACTACCCTGGTGGCACAGTGGTTAAGAATCCGCCTGCCAATGCAGGGGACACGGGTTCGAGCCCTGGTCTGGGAAGATCCCACATGCCGCGGAACAACTAAGCCTGTGCGCCACAGCTACTGAGCCTGTGCTCTACAGCCCGTGAGCCACAACTACTGAGCCTGCGAGCCACAACTACTGAAGCCCACATGCCTAGAGCCCATGCTCCGCAATAAGAGAAGCTACTGCAAAGAGAAGCCCACGCACCACAACGAAGAGTATCCCCTGCTCACCACAACTAGAGAAAGTCCGCGCACAGCAACAAAGACCCACCCAATGCAGCCAAAAGAGTTTAAAGGAACAAATGAAATTAGTTTCAACAATGTATTTTACTTTACCTAATGTATCCAAAACACTGTCTTTTCAATGTTCAGTCCTTAACATACAGCACATGAACTACAGCGCTTTATCAGGGTTTTAAAAATCTGGACAGAACAGGCTTGATTTCAAAGAAGCCTGAGATGGGCTGAGCCATGTGGGCACTAGCCCCACGCCCAGTTGCCCTGGTGCCCCCAGTGCCCAGGAGCTGCCCCCACCTGATGACAGGACTCAGGACACGACAGCCCATGGCCACACTGTGCCCGGACTCAGGATCTCTCAAAGCCAAACGCAAACAGGGTTACCTTCAGTTTCCTCTCTTTCTCTTGCACGACAGCCCGGATGATGCTGAGTGAGGTGTAAGTGAAGCTCAGCATGAGCAGCAGGGGAAGCTGGTACTGGATGGCGACGAGGAAGGGGTCCGAGATAAAAGGCGGGTAAGGGAACCTCTTGGCGATCACGGTGAGCTTCTCAAACAGCTGGTGCGTGGAGGCGTTGGCGTGGTACTGCATGACAGCCCTGTCCACGGCATGCTGCACGGCCAGGAAGCCCTCACGGATATACCCTGAGTGCAGGAGCAGAGGACGTTCCGGCATGTGGGGTCGATACATGTGGGAGAAGCCAGGTCCTGGGTGCTGGTGCTCAGAGCGCTGAGGGCACTGAGCTGGTGAAGTGGCCTGGGGTTTCCTGCAGGCCTCCAGTTTGCAGGGGCCACCCTCGCTCTTTGGCTCGAGGCCCCTCCTTCCACCTTCCAAACCATCCAGGCAACATCTCTCTGACTGGCTTCCGTGTCATCACATCTTTCTCTGACTCTCTCTTCTGCCTCCCTTGCCCACTTTTAAGGACCTACTGGGATAATCGACAAGTCTTGTTCCCTTGAGACCAGCTGATCAGCAACTTTCATTCCATCCACCCTTGAGTTACCATCTCAAAGGGAGGCAGGAACCACAGACCAAAGGCCACCACTACACGACCTTTGTGTGCTTTGTGGTCCCTCCCTGCTGGCCCTTTCTGACTCCCCACATTTTTAAAGTGATAAGGGCCAGGGGGATACGATATTCCAGTCCACAGTGAGGCTTGTGAGAGGCTGAGCCTATGGAAGGAGTACGGCATAGCCTCAGGAGAGAGAAAGGCAGCCTGGATTCCTGATGTCCGAGCCCAGGGGACAGAGAGGGGACATGGGGTGCGGGTCTGGGTGGCGTGGGCACCCTCATTCCTAAAACAGTGACATTTAGAACACCTAACATCCTCCAACACAGAACTGTCAGCTGCCTGAGTTCAAGCTTCTAGAATAAAGAAAAGCAATTTTATGCCCACCCCACCCCCAGCACGAGGTCACCACATCTGTGCACTTCTACCACCTCCCTTGAGTAAGTAGTTTTATATGGCTGCAGAAATAGCAGGTGCTCAGTGAATCTTACCGCTCGTTGTGCTGGGTGGGGGTTTAGTTCTCATCTTCACTGTGACCCTGCAGAGTAGTGAACGACATCTTCATTGGACAAACGGGGCCACTGAGGCCCAGGGCGTTGAGCCACACAAAGGGGGAGGGGACAAAGCTGAGACGGGACCCTGGTCTCTTAGCTTCAAAGCCAGTGTCTTTCTCACGTCACAACGCCTCCCCCAGGAAACGTCCTGCCTGCCTCCTGCTCCCTAGTTGTTCTTCCATGAGGTTCTGCATGCTGCCATGGGGTCTTCACCACCACAACCTCTGCAGCTGCTCAGCACTGAGGCAAAGCCACCCTCTGTGATCAATCATGTCCCACTACTGAAGTTTTTATGATCATAAACAATGCTGTGGGGAACTTCTTTTGTGCCTCTGCATTTTCTCCTTCTTTCAGACTATTCCAGGGGCTCAATTTTTATCAGGGGTCTAAGGTATGGACATTCGGGGGTGGGCTTGGGGGGAACACTGGCCTAATTCTTGGAGGGCCTGCTGTGTGCCAGGTTCACATCCTTTCCACATCTCTTGGGGTCTTTGTGTTTTTTTAAAACTGATTTGGACTAAGGAATCATTTATAAAACAGAAGGTATTTACCCTTTGTCATCTGCTGGAATGTTTTCCCCAATCTCTTATTTGCTTTCAAAACTGGTGTTATGTCTTTTTCTCTTTTAGCAAATTTCAAGTTTGTACGTAGTGAAATCTGTCAGTCTTTTCCTTGGAGAACTTTTGCCTCTATCGCTTCCAAGCTTAGGAAATTGTCCCCACAAACAGGACGGACAGCCCCGCCCCAGGTCACACAGCCAGTGTCTCTTGCTGCTGGCCACAGGCAGTGGGCGTGGCAGCTGATGTGGCTTCTCCTCCTCTCCAGTTGGTGACCTGTCCAGGGCTTCATTCTGGGGCCTTGCACACTTCACCTTGCCTTGCTCGTCGTCTTAGCTCCTCTTTTGGATTTAAAATCTTTTCCTGGAACATTAGCCTGGTGATAGGGTCCTGGCACCAGAAATAAATCTAAATGCTGGCTGCCTCCTGCCTTCCTGGTGCTCTATTTAGGGCATTTCTGGGTCTTTTCATCAAAATCTCTAACAAGTTCTGCCTCTTGCAGACCTGGGAATTAATTCTGTGTTCTTTGCAACACCCAGGATGCCTCCTGGAGCCTGTAGCTGGGCCTCAGCTTGAGGGCATAGTCTAGTCCTGGGCCCCAGTTACTTGGTTCTAAGATGGAACCTTGGTCAGAGAAGACAAACAAGCCAACTACCTTCCAGAGTAACAGCGAACAGACCGACACACCCTCTGGCAATACAGTGAGCTGAGATCCGACTTCTGCAAACATTCCACTGACTCAATGAAACCACGGACAATTACACAAGGACAACAGAGCGTACAATGCCTATACAACTGTACAGAGAGAGGGGCAAGGAGAGAAGGGAAATGGAAAACCAAGCCCAAAAGACCCAATGCAAACTGAAGCTCCTTAAAAACTGAAATATAAATGTTTCATTCAACAGCACGTTTGCTGGGAAATAGGGAGACAGCCTTTGCTGTTTTCAAAGATTATTTTGCTTTTCAGAAGCCAGTTTTACTGGATGTTTTCTTCCTTCTCCTACAAAGAAGAAGGTCAAATAATCATAAAAAATCTTCCTCCAGAGAAATGCAAGATGGGTTTCCCCGACGTGATGATCATGAGCCAGCACCCCGGGGGAGGGAAGGAGACCCCCTAAAAGTGTTCCTCACCAGGTTCTCCGCCATCAGGGGATGTGGGTTCCCTTGGTCCTGGGCTGGGGAAGAGTGGAAAAAGGGAAGTGGTGTGCCAGCCTTCTGTCTCTCTCAGGAAAAAGGAGCCTGTCTGGGTCCACATGTAATTTCTTCGCGTGTAACTGAACCGTAAGTGATATTTCACCTACGGAAACAAAGAGAAAACCAAGTGCTCTAAGGGATCCAGCCAGAGGAGCAAACGTCTGCATCCAGTGGGAGGGCTGGGGGACCCTCATTACCGTGACCTCACCACTGCCCCAGCCCCCGCCAGTGTCTGGATCTCAGGAGGTCAGAGTGAGCGGTCCTGCCAGGGCACAGAGAGCCCAGGGGCACCTCTGCAGTGCTCTTCACCACCCTCTTCTGCCATTACCAATGGGAATTCCATGCATGACTCGTCACTGCTAACCAGTGCAGGGCCACCAGCGTGATGCTGAGGGACCTGACGGTTTCCCAGTCTTATTGCCACTGGGGCAACCAAAAAACCTTTCTTTTTGTTTGTTTGTTTAAATATGTAACAGAAATTCTAATGCCATATGGTGCTAAGTCCCGAGTATCTGCTACTTTCCTACTTGTCCTATTTGACTCTGTCAAAGGAGACCTGTAACGCCTTTCACAAAATGAGAGGACAAAGAGGGGCCACAGCAATGGTCTACGGCCACTTTCTTCAGACACGCGAGGTTTCTAAACCGCTCTGGCCTGATGGGTCAAACTCCATCAGGGCCCCTCAGTGGGCTAAGAGGTGATTCTGGACCCAAGGGGAAAGTCGCATTTGCTCCCAGGCAGGCAGAGCGTCTCTGGCTCCTGGGGGAGGAAGCTTGGCTCCGTGGGGCTGGGGTCCTCACCGCCAGCGGCAGGGGATCCCTGCTGTGGTTGAAGGCATGCTCGAACACCACGGCGGCCAGCACGTTGGCAGAGCGGTTGTCGTACCTGACGTAGTCCTCAAAGTCCTTTTCGGAGGGGAAGCCGCGAGCTGTGGGGAGGAGGGGGGCCCAGAGTTGCCCAATCGTCCACTCTGCTTGAGAAAGCTGAACCTTCAGATAAAGGACTAAAGCTTACAAGTTTCTCTAGGGCTTTGTAAACCTTTCCTAAGACTCGAGGAGGCTTTTGTTTTTGGCAGAGACGGGCTGCGGTGAAGACTGGCAGAACCTCACCATCGAAGCCGGCCCTGGGCATCTAGAAGCTGAGAGCTGGAGCAGGGCCCCTCCATGTGGGCAGCTGCCCTGCCCTGAGCTCTGCAGCCAGCATCAGTTTCTCTCATAACCATAATGGTGGGCTTTAAAAATTCAAGTGGACACTAATGTATAGTCTGTTCAACGACCTCTCTCACCCAGACCCCATTTCACATAAAGGGTTTGACTATAATCACATAGTGAGGGACCAGGGATCTTCCCCTAAGTGTTTGCTACACTGAATTAAACAGGCCACAGTGCCAAAATCAAGAGGGAGAGGAAAAGGGATAATACTTTCTATTCTGAAAGCAAAGACCTAGCGAGGGTGACTGGCACATTTCCTGGGAATGGCCCTCAGCAGGCTTCTTGATGACCTTTATCAGAGCTGTCCTCCCAAAACCATATCCCAGAAGAGATTCCTGGCACCGGGGCCTTGCCCTCATAATTAAACAGCTTTGTGGGGTATGTGGACGCCATCCCCACTCTGAATAGCCAGGGGCTGTAAACTGTCACACACACTGCTTCCCACAGCCGTCATAACCCTGGTCCCTGTTGCAATGAGACATGACACAGGGATTTGCGGGCCGTGCGGCCACTACAGGGCAGACTGCATTGCCTGCTGCCCGGCTCCCCGCCTGGCCAGTCCCTGCCCCAAATCCCAAGTCCCGCAGCACTACTGAGTCCCCGACAACTCACCTCTCATGTTGATCACCAGCATCCTCCTCACTGTCTCCACAACGGTCCTCACGGCGTCACTCTGGGATGGGATGTAGGCGAGCTCCCAGGCGGCTCCCGGTGGCGGGAAGCTGAAGAACAGTGGCAGCTCTCGGATGGACTGGCCGGGGTAGAGGGTGGCATTGGGCACGTTCTCTGACTGGATCTTCAGGCGAAGCCAAATCAGGATCCCAGAAAACAGCAAGGGCAGGAAGAGCTCCAAGATGGTCACCAGGACCTTCCGCTTCTAAAGAGCAATGGAAACCGAGGGCTGAGGAGTGCGAGGTGGAGGCGAGGGGCTCTTGGAGCCCCTCCCACTGATGCCCCCTCTTGCTGACACCCCCTCTGCCAGGCCCCTCTCGCCCTTCCCCCTGCAGCATGCCCCCAGGGCCGGACCCACCTGCAAAGTGTAGTTCTTCCAGAGCAGGAGCGCCAGCTGCCTGAGCACCGCCATCCTTGCCAGAAGGGCCGCTAGTTGTGGACCAAAGACAAAAAGGGTGTTGGTTCAGGTTTGAGAATTGTGTTTGGGGAAGGCAGGGAGAGTGGGGGAGAGTCAGTCCTGAGACACAGACCCTCCACCTTCTCCTCACCTTCTTTTGTCCCAGCCTAACTCAGAACAGCTCCCCAGAGGGAGAGGCCAGTTCTACTCTGTTCAAGGAACACACGCCCTTTTAGGAAGCTGACTTTGTTTCTTCTGGAAACAGGAGATGAACGGCAGGGCTGGTAGATGCAACGTGGCCAATGGAATGGCAATCATTCGATGAATGCTATTCAGATGTTCTCTGTGGTTCGTATGAATGTGCTATTTCTTAGCAAAAACTCAGGCTGATGGAATTCCCCTCCCTGACTGCTTTATTCTCCACCATCACAGAACAGTAAAAGGAAACTCAGCCCAGTATCCTGGCTGCCGGCTGATTTCTAAGACCTGGAGAGGGCTGTGGGGGAGCAGGGGAGGAGCCTGGGGTGAGGGCCCTCAGTGGCCTTAACCCAGGGGCAGACACAGCAGGCGAGGCGGACGCGTGGGCAGCAGGATGGTATGTACTCTCCCACCTTGAACCCTAAGAACCAGTTTTTCCTGCTTTAACTGTGAGCAGTGGTCTGTGAGCCTCCACACGACACTGGTCATTTTCCTCCAGAGAAAATCTACTCTATGTCAGGTATGAATGTTATATTTAAATCTGGCACGTATGGCTGGGAAAATCTGCTGAGACTAATTATCAAACACAGTGACAGCAGAAACAAGAACAGAGCTTTATAAAGGTCTTCCTCAATTTAGGGAAATCTATGTCATGAGACTGCAGTGTGAGAAGCAGAGACACGGAGCCACACTAACCTCTAGAGAAGGAGGGAGTTGGAGTTAGCTCAGGAAGACCCCAGGACGCTCATGACTAGAAGCACCTAGTTCTGTAAGCTGCGGGCATGAATGCCGAGGCTGGACCTGACGTGGGCAGTGAGGGCGGCAGAGGAGGGGAGGCCCTGGAGAGCTCCTGGTCACCGTCTGCGCCAAGTATGCAGATGGAGCGGAGAGGGGCCCTCCACAGCTCACGGTCCTTCAGGTGGGGAGAAGCATCTGTGACTCACAGGAAAGAGTCCTGAGTGCAGTGAGCCGGCTCCACACTCAGGTCGATACTAACCCAACACCATCCATTAGGCGCGTCAGGACGGCACGGACAAATGGCTGGTAAATCCTTCATTAGTTAACCTGCTCTAACACTATGGCCCAAAGAACCCATCTCGAGACCCAGTGCGCATGGAGCGAGAGCTTGTTTTTTTTTTTTGAAACAGCCAGTTTTGCTTTTGACTTCAGTTAGCTGAAAAATCATTTCCATTAAAGCTCATTTTTAAATTAAACTCTCGCTTTTAAAAAAAAGATGTAGCTGTCCATATCTGCCTAAAAGTAGTTCCTCAAAATTTAAGCTTTAAAGGGCACTCAATAAATATTAGTAGAAAACACAACTGCAAGAAGTTATTTACAAATTAACTTAAAATATGGCTTTTATTTAACCGTATGGTTAAAATATGGAGAGATTAAAGCTAAAATAGCAATGAAGGGCTATTAAGTGGCAACTTAATAAATTATCCAAATTCTTTTAAAATTAATAAGATGGAAAAACCTGTCTTAAAATCAGTCGTAGACAGTTAATAAAAGAGCAGTAGTGTAATGTTACCCACGAAGGCCTACGGCCTATGAACAGTTTCAAGAAGTGGTTTAGGCTAAGAGGGGAAAGCAGTGCCTCCAACGGAGCTGATCATCCCCACAGCAGGCTGATGGGTGCCTGTCTTGGCAGAGATGAAGGTTCTTTCTCTACCAAGAGGGGAATGTGAAAAGGTCACAGTTCAAAGAAGTCTTCTGGTCAGAGAAGTCGATGACTTCCTTTTCCGGAAAAGTCTGGTCAAGAAAGGACAGGTCCCCACGCTTAATCCCACCTCTCTAGGCCCAGAGGGGTGGGCAGGGCAGGGAGACAGACCGTCCGCCTTCCCACTAGGACAACACCAGACAGCAACACCGGGGAACTGACCTGAGTCCTGACAGAGGCTCCTGGCTGAGGCTTTCCTCTGGGGCTATGGGAGGTCTGGCTGGGAGAAAGCGGCCCTGCACAGAGGGCTCTGGGGTGGGGCCGGTAGGCCTCGGGAGTGCGGTGGGCTGACCTTGGAGCTCGGGAGCACTGACGCCTCACAGGATATCAGGAAGGGCCTGGGGCTCGTTGGCATGACGCTCCGGCCACCTTTGGGCAAATGGAGGGTGCCAGAGCATAATTTAAAAAATAATCATAAAACGCCTCTCACCGAGGTAGGAAATCGAAGTGCAAAATACACTGTAAGCATGTTACTTAAGCAAAGCCAAGTCCAATATCAAAGAAACATGGATTTCGGGAATCAGAGAACTCTGGGGTGGCTTTTGTTCTCTCCTGGTACAATAAACTGTAAGAAGCTTTTATTTTATATACTTTTATATTTATAGAGCCTCCTAATCCAGCCCTAACTTCTGGTACCATCACCCTTTCAAAACTAAGAAACTAGGAGGAAGTGCCTGACCCAGGATCACACAGGAAGCAAGGCACACACCCAGGATCTGAGCTTCCTAGTTTGTGTTTTTACCACTACACCCTTACAGTCTGTGTATCCTAAAAGCAGCAAACATCTTTATAAAGTCTTTATGTATTTCTCCCAGAACCTAACATTAGAAATCAAAAAGAAAAAATATCCCTTGAGCCCCACCGCCTTAACAGACATCATACGTGTTTCTGTCTCCCCAAGGCACCCAGCTCTTTGCTCTGTGCCTGCCATGCTCTATCTGAAGTCTCACTAAATGCCATACTCGTGTCTGTTCAGTTTGAGCAGAAAAGGAATTTAAAGGAGGAGATTCCCAGAATTACAAAATCTGGGAAGCTTTCTGGTTGCGACAGCAAATGTACACAAGGAAAGGAAGTTAAAGTTCCTCAAAACACTTAAGACCGCGGCACTCAGAGTCCCTCAGAAGTGGCGGGGGTTGCGATCCAGAACCAGCCCAGGCGGGTCCACTCCAAAGCAACCGCTCGCAAAGCCCCACAAGAACGTCTGAGGACTTCTCCCAAGGCTCACTTCACTCCTCCCAGGACAGAGCCGGGAAGGGAAGGGAAAGCTCTTTTTACCACGGAAAGGTGTGTTTGCTTACTGTTAAAATATTAAACATTACACAAATCATTGAGTATTTCAATGTTTGGTTTTCAGGTGAGCAGTGGAGCTGGTCCAGAGTGAGTGCCTATTGTGGGCTGCTAACTTCTGAGAACTCTTTTTTTTAAAAATATTTATTTTTTTGGCCACACCAGGTCTTAGTCGTGGCATGTGGGATCTAGCTCCCTGACCAGGGATCGAACCTGGGCCCCCTGCGTTGGGAGCATGGAGCCTTAACCACTGGACTAGCAAGGAAGTCCCTAAGAACTCTCTTGATGTCACACGGGATTCCTCTGAAAATGGCTGTCCCGGTTTGGGAAATGGTTGTCCTAGTTTGGGAGCACTGTGCTGGGTGCTTGCCACTGCGTGTTGAGTCCCGACAGCTCTGCTTCCTGATTTGGGTCTTTTTTTTCATTATGGGCTTGAATATGTCCTCCAGTTTCTATGTGCCCAAGCAAAAGAAGCTTTTATTTCTGCATATACAGAACAGAATGGTGGTAACGCTTCTGGAAAGATCACTGCTGAGTGGGCCTCAAGGCCAGCAAGCAGAAGTGGACGGAGCCCCGAGGCCAGGCACATGCTGTTATGTCACGTGTCCTGTCGTATCCCGAGCTCGGTGCCTTTCCTTCCACGGAAGCCATCAGCACAGGCCTGGGGGAAGTCATCGCTGGGAGGGAGGGGGTCTCAGTAAGGTCAAGGCAGACATCTTGCTGTCACACAGACAGCAGACAACCAGGGCTCTGCCCTCTTGACCACACATGTGGAACAGAGAGATGCCCTTGTTGGTGGTGCTCGCTGGGACTCGGCACTTTTCCTGAAGACTGAGGTGGGTGAGGACCCATTTCAGCTGGGAAAGCATTTCCTTCTCACACGGGGAGCCCACAACAGTCAGCGGTGTTAAGTCTACGTGTGTACACGCTGCAGAAGGCATGATAGGTACTTCACGTTTGCTGGTAGAATCTGTGGTTTTTTAGGATACACAAAACAAAAAAGCATCTACTCATCCAACTAACATTTGCCAAGTACTTACTGTGTGATAGGCACTTATACCAGGCACTAAAGATCTGGAAATGAAAATCACAGTGTTCTTAATCCAAGGAGTTCACAGTCTGCACATGCTTGCATGTACTGTAATCACTATAACTGAAGCCAAATGAAGCATCATGAGATTCTGGAGATCAGGATTCTGTGTGTATGTGTAAGACAGGGTGAGCTCTGGGAAGGCTCCCAGAAACAGGTGACACAGGAGACCAGTCTCGGGTTTCTTGTTAGTTGAGGTAGGGAGGGCATTATAGGATCATGAAGAAATGAAAGAGTGTGTGGGGGGAACAGCAAGTAATTCTGAGTGGCTGGGGAGGAGCACCAGGGACGGAGCCAGAAGGGGAAGCCGACCAAGGCCTTGGATGCCGTGCCAAGAAGGGAGCAGGGGTAGGGGTGGGATGGGGGGGTGGGGAGGGGATCCAAAAGTGCAGTAATTCTGCTCAAGGGTGTTCTGTTTTGCTTATAATCTTTTACCCAGTACATGATCTTTTAAATTGTGAAAATATCTAATTCAGTGGATTCTGCAGGTGAATGTCCAAATACCAATAAGCACTGTAAAAAATAGGCTGAAAATAGCAGGCACATTTATAGAGGGTGGTTCCCACCAGTGAACCCCACTATTGGTCTTCAAGTGGGATGAGCAAGACAATCTGCTAGAGTAAAGGAATGGCAAGAAATTCTACTTTAAAAATGAGGAAAAATTGGTTTTACTAATATTTAACACATGAATGCACCCTGGCACTCTTGCTGGCCTGTGTGTCAGCAGCCACAGCATCTTGACAGAGGAGGGGCTCTGTGACACGTGGGTGATGACTGGCCCTCGCCCGCTAGTTTACTTTAAGTCTCTCAGGTGTGTTGGAGTTTACATGCTTTGGGATATCGTGGTTGTGGTCAATTAAAAAAAAAAAAAGACTCAAATAGCTAAAGCTTTACAATACTTTGCAGTGATCTGGGGAGTTGTGAATACCTGGTTATCTTGTGACTTAGAACTTAAGGAGGAAATACATATTTTCTTTCATGAGAAGTGTCAAACCTGGAAACCTTTTTCTTTTTTTATTCAATGACAAATGAGCGCAGCAGCGTGTGAGCTAGCTTACTGGTTTTAAGCCAATGCACTCAAATCTGTCCCTTCCAGGAAAAGGTGACAATGCATGAGTTACAGCTTTTCAAAATAATCTGTGCCAAGAACAGAGCATTTATGAAAACAGACGTTTGGCGATGTTTCCACAGGTGTGTGACTGTATTGCCAAGGATGTGGCAAGTGCGCCATCCACATGAACACTGACATCTGCACAGCAAAAGCTTTGGGAACCAGGACTTTCACCTCCCCTGATAGCCCCTGAACACTTAGCAGCCCAGATTCATCAAGAGCCCTCAAATGACTGGCAGGTGGGATTGAAAAACAAGTACCAGACGCACAGCAAGTCTGCATGCCTCCCTGAGGTTCACTGTGCTTACCTGTGAACCCCTCAAGAACCAGGAACTGAAATAAACAGAACTCAGAACCACACCTTCAAATGCTGGACTCAGGTTTCACCGAATTTATAAATAGGATGTAGACTTGATCACATGGCTTTCTTTTAAAAACAGCACACATTTGTATAATAGATTATGTACTATTGATACACTGAAAAATTTAATCGTGTTCACTTCGCCTCTCATCCACTTAATAGATCTTTATTTGTATGTGTTTCTATGTCCATGATATTCAAGACAGTAGTATATGGCTTTCTTTTATAATAAATAAATAAAACGTATGGTGGTGCATGCTCAAATTCTTTTACATATAGCAGTGAACAGGAAAAAAGCTTGTGGACAACTTATTTACCGAAATGACCCTTGTGTGGTTAAGGTGGGAACAAATGCCACAAGCCGCAGTCATTGTCCAAGAGCCCCATGAGGCCAGGTTCAAGGCCATGGTCATTTGCATTGGGAGGCCCAGATGGAGACCTAGTTTACAGGTCTCACACTCAATGCCACCACCTGTGCTGTCCTGGGTCAGGGCGGCGGGCTCCTCAGAATCATGTGGCTCTGAGTTTACACTGGAGCTCCTGGCAGGGAGTGGTGGGGTATATTTTTGAGCCAAAGGTGTGGCCCAGAGGAGGCTATCAGGAGAGAGTTCTACAAAATCTGTGCCACTGCCTGCTCTCCTAACCCCTGCTGCAGCCTCGGGCCCATTCCCCGTCCTGCTAGCCTTCTGCCTCTCTAGGTGTAGGAAACGAGGTAAGGAGGCAATTGAGAATCCCCCGAGAGAGGTAACCATGGATCTTCTGCAACAAGCAAGGCAGCAAGCTCATTACTCAGCTCCTGCAACCACACTTATCTGCCCGTTGACTCCAAATCTCTCCAAATGTGGCGAACGACTCAGCCAGTCGGAGCGACAGGCACTGTCCAAGTCTCCCAGGACAGGGACTGCCACACCTTACACTTTCCCGGGAGTGTGTGGGCCTTCTGTGGTTTTGTCGGCTTGGAGTATCACCCACCATTCCCATCTCTACTTTCTGAAATCCTTCCTATCATTTCCCAGTCCAGGTCTGGCTCCTCTGTGAAGCCGCCACCGACAACCCTGACTGGTTCAGGGGTTCTTTGTCTTGGCTTCACAATGGAATCTTCTGGGATAATTTAAGACAGAAACTGATGCTGGAGGCCCACCCCTGGAGATTCTGGGCTGTGGCCTGGGCATGGGACTCTTTCCCGGGTGATTCTAACATGCAGTCAGGGTTGAAACCTTCTGCTCTTGTCGAAAGCCATCCCTCCACCTTTGCATACTTGAGGCAGCTTTTCTGGATGTCTCATGTAGCACTTATCTCCTTCTGTCTTAGGTCAGTTACTTGTGAATAAATCATCTCTTTAGCTCCATCCTAAGGTCCCCGATCGTGCACAGAGCCTTGCCCATCATTCTCCCCAGAGTTCTAGAATGCTCCCCGCCCCGTAACAGACTCAATAGCAGAGGAGTCTACTGCTGTTTCAGGAAGCAGGGCTGGAAAAGAAACTGTCAACTAGGGAGTCTTACCTGGGCTTTCCCAGTTGAGACTAAGTTAAAACAGCTTCCCATGGACTGCCTGGCATATGCACTGTGGAAAGCTAGTAACTCAGAAAAAAAAAAAAAACCAACAGCTTTAGCTCCCTCTCTTGTTCCAAAAGGCTGTTTCAACAGAATGATGATAGATCACCTTAAAGAAGGAAAGATGTCATCCTGTTTGTCAAATATAGTAAGCAAGTGTTCAATTAAAAAAACCAAACAAACCTCTGAGAAGTTAAAAAGGTGTGGGGATTCCCATGGCATCCATTTTTACCTGTTTTCCCTTTCTTTTACTTTTCCAATGATGTTAACTTTCTAAAGGAAAACATCCTTAACCTTTTCACATTTACAAAAGGCAGCATCAAAATGTTCTGAATCAAATGATATAGCTGCTCAGGAGAAAAGAGCATAACTCTTCCACTTGCACCTTGCCTGGATTTCCACACTGCTACAGGGTGTCATCCACTTCTTCAGCAAGCGTTCCTTCAGTGCCTCTCATGTGCCAGGTGCTGGCTATGTGCTAGAAGTGCAAGCCCCACAAGAGACAATCTGTGCCTTCAGGGAGCTCACAGATCAGGAGGCAAAGGGGCAAACAGAAACAACCCTATCAGGTAACAGGCTTTAATTAGGCAACGTCCAAGGAAGTGAGGAGGGGCATTCATGCATGCGACAAATATGCACTAGGCATGTGTCCTAAGCACTCATTTAGGAGATAGTCCCTGCCCTCATGAAGCTTATAGTCTAGTTCAGGAAGGAGCCAACACCTATGTAAACACAAATTCATACCAAGTACAGACTGACCATGGGCACCAGGGCTGTTGCAGGCCCTTCTGCCTAGACCAGGAGGTCCCTTTCCTTCTGTCCCTCACACAACTCCCACCACTAACAGTGGACCACTGGACCCCCATTCTGAGGCTCATGAGAAGGCGGGTTTGGGAGCAGGGCGGACTCCGTTACGGGGATGCATTCCCACCCACACTGGGAATCTCTGCACCGAGAGATGAGCCAGTAGCATCCTTGGCGGGCCTGCCTCAGCTCCCCAGCCTGTGATGCCGCCTGGCTTTAGCAGGCAAGTGCTCAAACTGTCTGCCGGGTGAAGGCCAGCGGGTCTTAGCGTGGTAAATGTCTGTCCACCCTCCTCGCCTCGGCACAAAGGATTCCACAACGATTCTAGCTCCGGGAAGGTAACGTTTCCCCAAGGGGGGGCCGGCTTTGGGGAAATGCCTGAGGGGATGAGGACACGCCCAGAGGCTCGCGCCGAGGGGAAGCCTGAGTCAGGGCGGCCTTGCACTGCTGGGAGATGCACCTGCTGCGCCGCCGGAGGAGACCGCGGGCAGGGCGGGGGCCGGGCAGGGCCGCGGGAGGGGCCGGGTGCCCGGCCGGGGAGGGCGGCAGCCCGCGGTGGGGAGGGGGCCCCGGGCGGGGAAGCGGCCCCCGAATCTCGAGCCTTGGGAGCCAGCGCGCGCGAGCGGCGGGTTCTGGGACACTCACCGACCCTTAGCGCCCGGGCGGCAGCGGCCGGGGCGCTGCCCTCTCGCGGGGTCCCCTCCCTCGGCTCCCGGCTCTGCTCTGGCCTCGCGGCGGCGGCGACCGCTGCTGACAACTGCTAGGCCGCGACGGCGGGGAGGGGGCGCCTGAGACCCGCGACGGGCAGAGGACCGGGCCGCTCGGGGTCCTGCAGGAGACGCCCCTCGGCCGGCCCGCGCATGCGCAGTGTGCCGCCCTGCGGGTGCCAGCCCCGCCCCGGGACGCCCCGCCCCTGATCGCGCGTGCATAGGGCTCAGCGCGCCCGCTACAAGGCCTGCAGGAGGGGCGACACGCGGGAGTCTGGGCGAGGGCTGGATCCGGTAGGAGAATCGCGTGGTCCGCAGGGACTTACAGGCGGCTGAAGTAGTCTTCGCCCGAACCTCTGCCTTCCCTGGCCATCCTCCATTTGCCCTCCAGCACTGTCTTTCTGTTGGGCGCCGTACACCTCACGGAGGGAGGGCGCTTTGCTGCCTCAGGCCTGGCACGAACGCTGCTGGGCGGAAGAGGCCCTGGGGGTGGACCTCCCTAGGAAATTTCTAGAAAACGACCCTGGGGTGGGCAGGACGGCGCAGCGTCCCTGAGTGTGGCCGCGGTCCCGGGGCGCAGTTCAGAGGGGCAGGGAGGCCTCGGGGTCACCTCAGGCAGGAGGGTCGAGAGTCAGGGTCAGGGTTACCTCAGGAGGGTCACGGGTCGGGTCGGGTCGGGGTCCCCTGAAGCAGGGAGAGTTGTGAGGCTGGGTTGGGGGTCACCTTGGACGGGAGGGTCCCGAGGCCCGACAGGGATCACCGGGGGCGGAGGGTCTCGAGGCGTGGGCGGCGCGTGGCTAACAGTCCACGCGGGCTGGCCCCTCGGTTCCCGACTGCCCAGGTCGTGAGCGCCGCCAGCGGCCCATCATTTCCGAGGATCCTCCCGCGGCCCGACGTGCACCTGCCGGCTGGCTGCCCAACTGCCCTGCTTCCCTCTGCCCAGCCTCTGGCGGCTCCTGGTTGAGGTGGCGGCTCCTGGTTGAGGTCGCCGTCCCAGGACGCCGCCTGCTGACCAGCCAGGCCCCGCCCCCGCTCCAAGCGCGCCTCTGGAATGAGGACAAGACTGACTGAATCGTAAAGTAATGACCCAATTCGGGAGGCAGACCTCTGCCCCCCAAGACTGTTTATGGATTAGTGATAAGAGTGTCTCAGTGCCCCCATTTGTTTACTTAACATCTTTTATTATCTGAAGTAGTGTTATTTACTTGTTTGTTTATTTTTTTCTGTCTCTCACCAGAAGATGGGCTCCATGAGTAAAGGGACTTTGTCTAGTTCATGGCTACATCCCAGGGTCCTAGCATGTCTGGTACAGAGGAGGCATTTGATAGATATTTGTTGAATGAAAGGGTCACAAAGACCTGGCTTCAAATCTTGACCCTATCCCCTAACTAGTGCAGGCATGGCATTTAAACTTCCTGAACCTCAATTTCCTATCCCTGAAATTAAAATAATACCAAACTCAAAGGTAATTAGTATTTCAAAGTGAAATGAGAAAAAAAATAAGTGCTTATCGCAATACCTGGCACATAAATGCCAAATAAATGGTAGTATAATGGAAATATAACTAGAGACTTATATAGTCTGGTCTCTGTAATGAGGATTCAGAAAAAAAAATTGAAGGCAATTACTGGATAGGTAGAAGAGTGGATTATTAGTATGTGACAAACATCTTAAAAACCGTCTCTCCCCATTATTCCTCACAGACTGCACCCCTTCCCTCCCAACAAAAGTGCTGGGAAAAACTCTGTGAACCTGGCTGACTCGTCCTTCTCTTCACCCTGCTTCTCTTAATCTTTTTTAATTTCAGGAACCCATCCTTTCCATTTCTAACTTACATTGGTTACACCTTGCAATTTTTTTTCAAACCCCTTCTAAACCTGATCCCAGTTTTGCATAACCAAATACAGAAACAGAACTGGCTGACTCAGAATTTCCCTTATATGGAAAGTGAGGGTAGGGGCACAGGAAAAAGAATGACCATGCAGATCAAGACAGACATCTGGGGACTTCCCTGGTGGCGCAATGGTTAAGAATCCGCCTGCCAATGCGGGGGACACGGGTTCGAGCCCTGGTCCAGGAAGATCCCACATGCTGCAGAGCAACTAAGCCCGTGTGCCACAACTACTGAGCCTGTGCTCTAGAGCCTGGGAGGCACAACTACTGAGCCCACGTGCCACAACTGTTGAAGCTTGAGCGCCTAGAGCCCATGCTCTGCAACAAGAGAAGCCACCACAATGAGAAGCCTGCGCACTGTAACAGAGTGGGCCCCGCTCGCCGCAACTAGAGAAAGCCCGTGTGCAGCAACAAAGACCCAACACAGCCAAAAATAAATAAATAAATAAATTTATTAAGGAAAAAAAAACAACTGCAAAGAATTCTATATCTTTGTTCTTAATCATGTTAGGGTGCCTGCTATTGTAATTATTATCAATTATCATAATCATGAACGGGAGGGTGTGAAGGTCACTGGCAAAGGCAGATTGTCACATGCAAAGATTCCAGGCTCTAGACTCCTGTTCAAAAACAACTGCCCACAGTGGGCTGGACTCTTCTGATGCTTTTCAACAATCACTGAAAAATCCACCAATGTTCTGCTCAAGGCCCACTACCGAAAAAAACAGAACAAACCTAGATGCTCCATCTAGTCTTCTCCTTCCATCAGGAGGCCCACATAATGGTCATAATTTTGTTCAAAGTACACAGTAGAGATGAGACCGGAACCCAGGTGTTCAGGTTTGTGAGCTCTTTAATATTCTCTGGTACGTGAATTACTCACATTTATATACCATGAATATATGCATAGAAATTACATGGTATACTTCTTGGGATTCACATGGCTCAGACATTTCTCAAAGATTGATGGCAAATGTTAAAGTCGATGGTGTCACTCATAAACAAATGTTATGGCTTTACAAAAGGCAGTAAACTTAGTCATTATAATAGTTGGCCGACATACATAATAATATACCTATATATACTATATGCGTTTTTAAAATGAAACCAATATTTTAGCACCTGTTTCTTTTGAGAGGCACAAATACTATCTAGCTATACCTACATATGCTTATATATGTATTTTTTTTGTATGTTAGTTACTGATATTCAATGCAGAATTTATTTAATTTAATTTAATTAATTTACTTGGTTGCTCTGGGTCTTAGTTGTGGCAGGCGGCCTCCTTAGTTGCAGCATGCAAACTCTGAGTTGTTTCATGCATGTGGGATCTAGTTCCCCTACCAGGGATCGAACCCGGGTCTCCTGCATTGGGAGCACAGAGTCTTACCCACTGCACGACCAGGGAAGTCCCCAATGCAGAATTTTAGAATGGGGCTTTTCCAGTTGCTTCCATAGGACTATGTTATAATTGGGGGATGCCTTCTAAACTAAGGGCTGTACACATACTCCTTCATTCAGTGATTAAGAGGCATTATATTGCAGTGGTTAAAACTGGTTATGGACTCTGGCCACACAGCCTCAAATTGAATCCCAGATCTTAATGTCTTAACTTTCTGTGCCTTGGTTTCCTTGTGTAAAATGGGGATTATATAGTACCCACTTCATAGGATTGTTGTGAGTATTCGATGTATCAAAACATATAAATCCATGGTATATTTCTCCATCTGTTTGTATCATCTTTAATTTCTTTCATCAGTGTCTTATAGTTTTCTGCATACAGGTCTTTTGTCTCCTTGGGTAGGTTTATTCCTAGGTATTTTTATTCTTTTTGTTGCAGTGGTAAATGGGAGTGTTTCCTTAATTTCTCTTTCAGATTTTTCATCATTAGTGTATAGGAATGCAAGAGATTTCTATGCATTAATTTTGTATCCTGCTACTCTACCAAATTCATTGATTAGCTCTAGTAGTTTTCTGGTAGCATCTTTAGGATTCTCTATGTATAATGTCATGTCATCTGCAAACAGTGACAGTTTTACTTCTTTCCTGATTTGGACTCCTTTTACTTCTTTTTCTTCTCTGATTTCTGTGGCTAAAACTTCCAAAACTATGTTGAATAAGAGTGGTGAGAGTGGGCAACCTTGTCTTGTTCCTGATCTTAGTGGAAATTGTTTCAGTTTTTCACCATTAAGAACGATGTTGGCTGTGGGTTTGTCATATATGGCCTTTATTATGTTGAGGTAGGTTCCCTCTATGCCCACTTTCTGGAGAGTTTTTTATCATAAATGGGAGTTGAATTTTGTCAAAAGCTTTTTCTGCATGTATTGAGATGATCATATGGTTTTTATCCTTCAATTTGTTAATATGGTGTATCACATTGATTAATTTGTGTATATTGAAGAATCCTTGCATTCCTGGAATAAACCCCACTTGATCATGGTGTATGATCCTTTTAATGTGCTGTTGGATTCTGTTTGCTAGTATTTTGTTGAGGATTTTTGCATCTATGTTTATCAGAGATATTGGGCTGTAGTTTTCTTTTTTTGTGACATCTTCATCTGGTTTTAGTATCAGGGTGATGGTGGCCTTTTAGAATGAGTTTGGGAGTGTTCCTCCCTCTGCTATATTTTGGAAGAGTTTGAGAAGGATAGGTGTTAGCTCTTCTCTAAATGTTTGATAGAATTCGCCTGTGAAGCCATCTGGTCCTGGGCTTTTGTTTGTTGGAAGATTTTTTTTTTTTTTTTTTTTTTTGGTGGTACGCGGGCCTCTCACTGTTGTGGCCTCTCCCGTTGCGGAGCACAGGCTCCGGATGCACAGGCCCAGTGGCCATGGCTCACAGGCCTAGTTGCTCCGCGGCATGTGGGATCTTCCCGGACCGGGGCACGAACCCGTGTCCCCTGCATCAGCAGGGGGACTCAACCACTGCGCCACCAGGGAAGCCCTGTTGGAAGAGTTTTAATCACAGTTTCAGTGCTTGTGATTGGTCTGTTTATATTTTCTATTGCTTCCTGGTTCAGTCTCGGAAGGTTGTGCTTTTCTAAGAATTTGTCCATTTCTTCCAGATTGTCCATTTTATTGGCATATAGTTGCTTGTAGTAATCTCTCATGATCCTTTGTATTTCTGCAGTGTCACTTGTGACGTTTCCTTTTTCATTTCTAATTCTGTTGATTTGAGTCTTCTCCCTTTTTTTCTTGATGAGTCTGGCTAATGGTTTATCAATTTTGTTTATCTTCTCAAAGAACCAGCTTTTAGTTTTATTGATCTTTGCTATTGTTTCCTTCATTTCTTTTCATTGATTTCTGATCTGATCTTTATGATTTCTTTCCTTCTGCTAACTTTGGGGATTTTTTTGTTCTTCTTTCTCTAATTGCTTTAGGTGTAAGGTTAGGTTGTTTATTTGAGATGTTTCTTGTTTCTTGAGGTAGGATTGTATTGCTATAAACTTCCCTCTTAGAACTGCTTTTGCTGCATCCCATAGGTTTTGGGTCGTCGTGTTTTCATTGTGATTTGTTTCTAGGTATTTTTTGATTTCCTCTTTGATTTCTTCAGTGATCTCTTGGTTATCTACTAGTGTATTGTTTAGCCTCCATGTGTTTGTATTTTTTACAGTTTTTTTCCTGTAATTCATATCTAGTCTCATAGCATTGTGGTCAGAAAAGATACTTGATATGATTTCAATTTTCTTAAATTTACCAAGGCTTGATTTATGACCCAAGATACACTCTATCCTGGAGAATGTTCCATGAGTACTTGAGAAGAATGTGTATTCTGTTGTTTTTGGATGGAATGCCCTATAAATATCAATTAAGTCCATCTTGTTTAATGTGTCATTTAAAGGTTGTGTTTCCTTATTTATTTTCATTTTGGATGATCTGTCCATTGGTGAAAGTGGGATGTTAAAGTCCCCTACTATTATTGTGTTACTATCGATTTCCCCTTTTATGGCTGTTAGCATTTGCCTTATGTATTGAGATGCTCCTATGTTGGGCGCATAAATAGTTACAATTGTTATATCTTCTTTGAATTGATCCCTTGATCATTATGTAGTGTCCTTCTTTGTCTCTTGTAATAGTCTTTATTTTAAAGTCTATTTTGTCTGGTATGAGAATTGCTACTCCAGCTTTCTTTTAATTTCCATTTGCATGGAATATCTTTTTCCACCCCCTCACTTTCAGTCTGTATGTGTCCCTAGGTCTGAAGTGGGTCTCTTGTAGACAGCATATGTATGGGTCTTGTTTTTGTATCCATTCAGCCAGTCTGTGTCTTTTGGTGGGAGCATTTAATCCATTTACATTTAAGGTAGTTATCAATATGTATGTTCCTATTCCCATTTTCTTATTGTTTTGGGCTTGTTATTGTAGGTCTTTTCCTTCTCTTGTGTTTCCTGCCTAGAGAAGTTCCTTTAGCATTTGTTGTAAAGCTGGTTTGGTGGTGCTGAATTCTCTTAACTTTTGCTTATCTGTAAAGGTTTTAATTTCTCCATTGAATCTGAATGAGATCCTTGCTCCATAGAGTAATCTTGGTTGTAGGTTTTTCCCTTTCATCACTTTAAATATGTCCTGCCACTCCCTTCTGGCTTGCAGAGTTTCTGCTGAAGATCAGCTGTTAACCTTATGGAGATTCCCTTGTATGTTATTTGTTGCTTTTCCCTTGCTGCTTTTAATATTTTTTCTTTGTATTTAATTTTTGATAGTTTGATTAATATGTGTCTCGGCGTGTTTCTCTTTGGGTTTATCCTGTATGGTACTCTCTGTGCTTCCTGGACTTGATTAACTATTTCCTTTCCCATGTTAGGGAAGTTTTCAACTATAATCTCTTCAAATATTTTCTCAGACCCTTTCTTTTTCCCTTCTTCTTCTGGGACTCCTATAATTCAAATGATGTTGGGCTTCCCTGGTGGCGCAGTGGTTGAGAGTCTGCCTGCCGATGCAGTGGCGGGGAACGTGGGTTTGTGCCTGGTCCGGGAGGATCCAACATGCTGTGGAGTGGCTGGGCCCGTGAGCCATGGCCACTGAGCTTGCACGTCTGGAGCCTGTGCTCCGCAATGGGAGAGGCCACAACGGTGAGAGGCCTGCATACCGCAAAAAAAAAAAAAAAAAAAAATGGTGTTGTGTTTAATGTTGTCCCAGAGGTCTCTGAGACTGTCCTCAATTCTTTTCATTCTTTTTTCTTTATTCTACTCCCTGGCAGTTATTCCCACTGTTTTATCTTCCAGCTCACTTATCCGTTCTTCTGCCTCAGTTATTCTGCTATTGATTCCTTCTAGAGTATTTTTAATTTCAGTAATTGTGTTGTTCATCACTGTTTGTTTGCTCTTTAGTTCTTCTAGATCCTTGTTAAATGATTCTTGTATTTTCTCCATTCTGTTTCCGAGATTTTGGATCATCTTTACTATCATTACTCTGAATTCTTTTTCAGGTAGTTTGCCTATTTCGTCTTCCTTTCCAATTTGGATTCCTTTCATTTCTTTTTCTTGTCTGATTGCTATGGCTAGGACTTTCAATACTACGTTGAATGAAAGTGGCAAGAGTGGACATCCTTGTCTTATTCCTGATCTTAGAGGAAATGCTTTCAGCTTTTCACTGTTGAGTATTATGTTAGCTGTGGGCTTATCATATATGGCCCTATTAGGTTGTGGAATGGTCCCTCTATACCCACTTTGTGGAGAGTTTTTATCATAAATTGATGTTAAGTTTTGTTAAAAGCTTTTTTTTGCATCTATTGAGAAATCATATGGTTTTTATTCTTCAGTATGTTAATGTGGTATATCATATGGATTGATATGTGGATATTGAGCCACCTTTGCATCCTTGGGATATATCCCACCTGATCATGGTGTATGATCCTTTTAATGTGTTGTTGAATTTGGTTTGCTAATATTTTGTTGAGAATTTTTGCATCTATGTTCACCAGTGATATTGGCCTGTAATTTACTTTTTTTGTGTGATATTTTTGTCTGGTTTTGTTATCAGGGTGATGCTGGCCTCATAGAATGAGTTTGGAAGCATTCCTTCCTTTGCAGCTTTTTGGAATAGTTTAGAAGAATAAATCTTAACTCCCTTTTTTATTCTTAATTAATATGTCAGTGTGTTGGCTCCCTTTTTGTGTTGACTTGGTGTGCTAGTGGATTATTTATTTTAGGGGTTTTATTTCCCAACTGTCAATCCTTCTTTTCTCTTTTTAAATTTAAACTCTCTGCTATGAAACAATATCTTGTGTTTCTAAGAAATTTAGAATTAAGAAAACACATTACATAAACAATTCTTTCAATTGGAAAGGGTTGTTATAGACTAGAGATAGTCATACATACTATAACAGTGATCCTCTTCTTGCCAGAATCTCAACTATCATATTTTAAAAATACCTTTCAAGTTATAACTACATAAACGGAACATTTGATTACATCTATATTTTGTTTAAGAAGGACTGCCTTTCTTTCCTCTCATCAACAACACTTTCATTAAGCTAAAGCATCATACACATCCTTAGTATCCCTAACAGTGGGTGATAAAGATGTTAATGACCTATAAGAAGCTCTTGCAGCTGTGTAACTGCACAGACCTAGTTCCTTGAATCAGTTTAAGGAACTGTATGGTCCGTGTAATAAAAAATTACACACATTCCCAATTAATTGATTTTTAATTTAATTTGTATGACTTTTAAAATTTTCTAATTTAATAGTGAAGGGGTTTAGGATTATGAATTTTCCTGTTGATACAATTTTGCATCGGTGTAGTTTTTTAAATAGAGTTTATTTTTTAGAGCAGTTTTAGGTTCACAGCAAGATTTAGAGAAAGATACAGAGATTTTCCATATACTCCTTGTCCCCTTACAGACACAGCCTCTTCCATTATAAACATCATTATTCCCCAAAGTCCATAGTTTACAGTAGGGTTCACTCTTGGTGTTGTACATTCTATGGGTCTTGACAAATGTATAATGACATGTATCCACCATTATAGTATCATACACAATAATTTCACTGCCCTAAAAATCATCTGTGGGTCACCAATTCATCCCTCCCTCCCCAACAACCCCAGGCAACCACTGATCCTTTCACTGTCTCCATAGTTTTGCCTTTTCCAGAATGTCATATCATTGAAATCTTACAGGCAACCACTGATCCTTTCACTGTCTCCATAGTTTTGCCTTTTCCAGAATGTCATATCATTGAAATCTTACAGTGTGTAGGCTTTTCAGATTGGCTTCTCTCACTTAGTAATATGCATTTAAGTTTTCTCCATGTCTTTCATGGTTGATAGTTCATTTCTTTTTAGCACTGAATAATATTTCATTGTCTATGTGTACCACAGGTTGTTTTCCATTCACCTACTGAAGAACATCTTGGTTGTTTCCAAGTTTGGGCAATTGTGAGTAAAATTGCTATAAACATCTGTGTGCCGATTTTTGTATGGACATAGTTTTTCATCTCATTTGGGTAAATGCCAAGGAGCACATTTGCTGAATTGTATGGTAAGAATATGTGTACTTTTGTAGGAAACTGCAAAACTGTCTTCCAAAGTGGCTGTTCCATCTTGTATTCCTACCATTAATGAATGAGACTTCCTGTTGTTCCATGTCCTAGCCAGCATTTGATATTGTCAGTATTTTGGATTTTGGCCCTTCTAATAGGTGTGTAGTGGTATCTCATTGTTGTTTTAATTTGCAATTCACTATGATGAATGATGTTGAGCCTCTTTTTATGTACTTATTTGTCATTTCCTTAGTTCAGGTCTTTTGCTCATTAAATTTTTTTTCATTTTTTAAATCTGATTGTTCATTTTCTTACTATTGAGTTATATGAGTTCTTTTTATATTTTGGATAACAATCCTTTATGACATATGTCTTATGTAAATGTTTTCTGCCAGTCTATGGCCTATAGAGTCTCATTTTCCTGGTCTATGTAGTGTTTTGTGGTTTAGGAGAGAGTTTTTAATTTTCAAAGGTTTGCAGTGGTTTTTTTTGTTTTTTTGTTTGTTTTTCCTGTGCTTAGTGCTTTTATTTTATTAATATTTACTTTCAGTGCATTTTGGTCTAGGAATATGGTCAGCATTATTCAACTTTTTAGAATCTGACATTTTCTTTATGGTTGACACAACTCTGTCTTCATGAATAGTCCATGGATGTGTATGAACTTTTCTGACCCACTTATATTGACCCCTTTTTCATATGGTGGACGTTTTGACCCCAAAGATGATTTGAATGCCCACTTTAAGTCAGAATTACACCAGCAATGATGAATTTTCATTTAGAAAGTATTTTCAACAAGAACTCCACTAAACTAATTTCAGTGAACCACATCAATATCTCAGTCCTTTTGGAGTCAGGGGTCAAGTCTTCTAGAAGTAGTAAACTGAGAACCTGAGAGACCTTATCTGTGGAAAGAGACAGAACTCCATGGCTGCCATCCAAACTCAAGTCCTGTGGTTGGACAGAGTATCTGGTTTTAGTTCCTAGCTTAAGGAGCCAACATAATGTAAATTGACTGGCAACTGACTGATATTTTACTGGAGTTTTATTTCTGGGGCATGGGGGGAATGTTTAATAAGCAAAATTCTGTGATTGTTCAACCCCTAAGTTAGTCTCTAGGTGTTTCTCAAAAATCACACCAGTAAGAAGTGGGCTACTAAGGTTCTGCAGCTGCTCAGAAGGGAAATTGCCTCCTATTCCCTACTTACGAAAGGCCATGAAGTATGGCAAATACAACCAGTTTTCCCTCTTTCAGTGTATGTTGGATGACTTGGGTGGTCATATTCTCATCTTTTAGCCCAAACTACCATAGCCCAGGGAGTCACATGTAGACCAGGACCAGAGAAATGCGCATTGCCCAGACAGCCTAGCCTTGATCTTGGATACAGAAACTGCACAAAACCTAGCAGATCTTTTGAAGAGGGAGCAAGTGTGTTTTATGTTGCACATAGTTGGTTTATTATATTAGGCTGAGAAGTTTGGAAATTTTGTATGTAGGAAGGATTTCTGTTTTGTGGAGAGCAAAGGAGGTATGCTTTGTGCACACACACCCCATTTCTGCTGGTAATAGAAACCTTCTTTGGTGTGTGTATGTGTGTGTGGGGTAACTATTCCATATAGTTCAGGAGGTGCTGACCTCTTCTCCCCCATTTTCCATACCCTCCTTCCACCTGCCACTCTGCTGGGACCCAAGCTAACCCAATAAGCGTCCTCCTAGGAACTACCAGGAAGGAGACACTCTTCTCTCTGGGATTTTGATATAAGCCTAGAGCTCCTGGGGGCCATCTCCGCCCCCCACCCCACCATGTATTTAGAGACTGCCTGACAAGAAGATACACAAAGGAAAGTAGAATGAAGAGAGAGAGAGACAAACTTTGATTACATTATTTGAATACTTGGATTCAGCTGTGTTCTGTAGTTTATTCCACTTTGGACTGGAAAGTAATGTGAGTAATGAATCCTTTTCGGGGGGAGGGTGGGTGCTTAAGCTAGGTTGAATTGGACTTCTGATACTTGTAACTGAAACAAGAAAAGAAGTGGATGACATTGAGATATCTTTCAGAGACAGAACCATCAGGACTTACTGATGGATTTGATATGAGAGGTGAGGGAAAGAGATTAAGGTTAAAACCTAAATTTTTGGCTTAAGCAACTGGTATAGACTTACCATTTACTGAGGTGGATAGTAGAAAAGGCAGAGAGGATAAAATCAAGAGTACCTTTGTGGACACTTCAAGTTTGAGATGCGCATTAAATTCAGTGCCCACTACAAGTACTTTCTTGTGAAAGCTGCCCCATTTCTGAGTTATTTGGAATCATTTGAGCACTGATTGCATTTCATCCTAATTTTTTTCAAGGGTGTTTATGGGTCCATCGATGTTTGCGAGCTTGAAAATGTCTGCCTGTTAACTTAGTTGATTATAACATCTTAGAATTGTACTCTTTTAATTTTTATTTATTTATATTTTTTGCGGTACGCGGGCCTCTCACTGCTGTGGCCTTTCCCATTGCGGAGCACAGGCTCCGGACGCACAGGCTCAGCGGCCATGGCTCACGGGCCCAGCCGCTCCGCGGCATGTGGGATCCTCCT
This sequence comes from Tursiops truncatus, assembly GCF_011762595.2. Lineage (NCBI taxonomy): Eukaryota > Metazoa > Chordata > Mammalia > Artiodactyla > Delphinidae > Tursiops > Tursiops truncatus. The sequence goes on along the minus strand of NC_047048.1, from coordinate 36,200,548 downwards.
GGACCGGGGCACGAACCCGCGTCCCCTGCATCGGCAGGCGGACTCCCAACCACTGCGCCACCAGGGAAGCCCCAGAATTGTACTCTTTTGCCTCCATCCTCTGAGGATATTCCTGTACTGTCTGCTGACAGTCTCTGGGGAGAGGACTGAGAGAGGGTGGACTGATTTTCTCCCTTCTGGTCAGTGATTTGAGTTGGTATTTTGGGGTTTTTTTTTTTTGCCTGGATGCTTGTAGGAGTCTTTCTTTATCCTTGAAGTTCAGTGATTCACCAGGATGGTCTCTATTTTTACAGTTCTATTTAGGTTTTTATTGGAACATGAGGATCTTTAAAACACTTTTTTTTTTTCTGATTTAGCTATTTCTTCATTTGACACATTTTCTCCTAATACACACGTATTTAAATATATATATATATATTTCTGTTCTAATTATGCCATTTGCTATGGATTGAATTGTATTCCCCTAAAATTCATATGTTGAAGCCCGAACTCCCAATGGGACTCATCTGGAGATAGAGTTTTTAGGTAATTGAGGTTAAATGAGGCCATAAGAGTAGGGCCCTAATCTGATAGGACTGGTCCTATAAGAAGAGGAAAAGAGAGGGAAGTCTTTCTCCATCATGGGTGGACACGGTGAGAAGGTGGCCATCTGTAAGCCAAGAAGTAAGCTCTCACTGGGACCTGACTATGCTGGCACCCTGATCTCAGTCTTCTAGCCCCCAGAACTGTAAGAAAATAAATTTCTGTTGTTTAAGCCATCGAGTCTATGATATTTGTTATGGCAGCCCAAGAAGACCAACACAGCATTCTCTATTTCAGGAATATTAATTATCTGCATCTTGCATATCTTTTAATCTTTTCTATCTATAATCTTATTTCTATTTTTTTGTCTCTATTCTTTTTCTCATATATTTTCTCACATTTATTATAAATAAGAAAATATATTTTCTCACATATATCTTGCAGATCCCAGATTTCTGCTAGTACATAGAGCTCTTCCTTTTTTTTAAAGATTGCACATTACTTCATTGTTAGATAAATAATAGTTTTTATAACTAATCCCCTATTGATGAATACTGGGCTGTTTACAATTCTTTGCTGTTATGAACACTGCTGCAATGAATAACCTTGTACATATGTCATTTCATACTTGTGCAAGTATGTCTGTAGAGTAGATTCCTAGAAGTGGGATTGGTGGATCAAAGGGTAGTAATATGTTCTTGTAGAAATTCTGAATAGTTGCTGTGTTGCTTATTTTAAGCCCATTTTTTCTTTTTCTATCTCAGTCATCTGTTTTCCCAAATATAGCATAAATGGACTTTCCTGAATCCCCTTCCTACTTATCTGGGGCCTGTTTGAATCCTGTCCTCATAATTGAGCTTGAGGCTGATAATTCATCATAGTTTGTGTTTGGTTGTGATGTTGTGATCCTGCAGAAATGACTGAGGCCTTTATTCTGACTGCATTGCAGCCTGGCTTCTCTCTGCCCAGGCCTGCTTCCTTTACTCTCCAAAGCACTGATTTTGAGAGTGCTCTCCAGTAAACTTCCTGTGCAGAAATCTCCATCTCAGTGTCAGCTCTTGGTTTTAAAATGCATTTCCCTGATGACCAGATAGGTTGAACACTTTTTCATGTTTATTAGCCATTTGGTATTCTATTTTGGAAGTCATCTGTTCAAATCTCTTGCCTATTTTTCTACTGGGATGTCTGTCTTTTTCTTAGTGACTTATAGGAGCTCTTTAAATATTCTGTATACCAGTTGTTTGTCAGATGTATGTATTATAGATATTGTAGATGTCTTTCATGGAACAAAGATACTTAATTTTGATATAATTCCATTTAGCGTTTTTTCTTTATATTTAGTGGTTTGCAGCTAACCCAATGAAGTAGGTTTACCTACTTCAAGGTCATGAATATGTTCTATTTTTTTTTCCTTAAAAACTTCATTGTTTTACCTTTCACATTTCGATCTCTATTTCCCCTGAAGTGCTGTTCTGTGTGCGGTGGAGGCAGGAGTCAATATACATTGTTTTCCATGTGGACAGCCAATTGACGCTGAGCCATTTGTTGAAGACTGTTTCCCTGTGTTCTGCAGTGTCAGCTTTGTTATAAATCAAGTGACCTTATACCTGTGAGGTCTTGCTAGACTTTTATTCTTTTTCATTTGTCCTTAAGTTTGCTTATCCTTAAGTGCATCTCTTTTGATTCTCACTTTACTTGTGCTATAATGTTTTCCTTTGTATATATTATTTTCCTTTACTAGGCTTATTTTCCACTGCTGGGTTCCATGAAAATGAGCTCCATTACTGATCTTTTTATGATATCATTTTGCTCAGACACAGTGCCTTCAAAACATAATTGCTTTAATGCATAATTGCCAGTTATTGTACATTACAAGCATCTAAATAAACTTTTTAAAAAAAATTAATTTATTTATGGCTGTGATGGGTCTTCGTTGCTGCGTGCAGGCTTTCTCTAGTTGCATCTAGTTGCAGCGAGCGAGGGCTACTCTTCGTGGCAGTGTGCGGGCTTCTCATTGCGGTGACTTCTGTTTGTTGCGGAGCATGGGCTCTAGGTGTGCGGGCTTCAGTAGTTGTGGCACATGGGCTCTAGAGCACAGGCTCAGTAGTTATGGCGCACAGGCTTAGTTGCTCCGTGGCATGTGGGATCTTCCTGGACCAGGGCTCGAACCTGTGTCCCCTGAATTGACAGGTGGATTCTTAGCCACTGCGCCACCAGGGAAGCCCAATAAACGTTCTTTTAAAAGAAACAGTCTACCTGTATTATCACAAACTTTAAAAAGATATGAAAACCTCTACCTGCTCTTATTTTTTTCCTGTCCATTGAACTGTAAATGTGGTTGGAGAAAACTGTGTATTCTCATTGTCCCTGGCTGTTACTTTTTATTTGTGTTGCACCAGTAATGAGCCAAAATACTTCCTCATCTACATGGTGAGGGTTAGGGTTGGCAAATTCTAACGCCGACTTTTAAAGAATTAAATGCTGAATGTTTTGGGATTCTTTTTTTTTTTTTTTTTTTTCGGTACGCGGGCCTCTCACTGTTGTGGCCTCTCCCATTGCGGAGCACAGGCTCCAAACGCACAGGCTCAGCAGCCATGGCTCACAGGCCTAGCCTCTCCACGGCATGTGGGATCTTCCCGGACCGGGGCACGAACCTGTGTCCCCTGCATCGGCAGGCAGACTCTCAACCACTACGCCACCAGGGAAGCCCTGAATGTTTTGGTAGGTGGATATTGTTCCTGGTTCTTCACTCTTTCCTTGTATGAAATTTTATATCTGTGCCCTTTACCATGTGATGCTGCAGTGCCCCCCACTAGAGTAGTCAGAGTTTCTTTCCCTGTTGTGCTAATACCGGGCTTGGCTGTGGGGTTTGCTCTGGCCAGTGGAATGCTTAGCAAGTGTTGTATGAGCAGAAGCTTTCAGCATATCTGTGTGGTTTGGCTTGGCCTCTTGCTATTAGAACAACATGCTCCAGCTGGAAGCTGGTCTGAGGAGACACATAGAGCAAATCTGTATTAGTTTGCTAGGGCTGCCATAACACAATACCACAGATAAGGTGACTTAAAGAACAGAAATTTATTTTCTCACAGTTTTGGAGCCTAGAAGTCCAAGATCTAGGTGTCAGCAGGTTTGCGCTCTTCTGAGACTTTTCTCTTCAACTTGCAGGTGGCTGTCTTCTTGCTGTGTCCTCACATGGTCTTTCCTCTGTGCCCATGCATCCCTGGCTCCTCTTTGTGCATCCAGATTTCCTCCTCTTCTAAGAACACCAGTCAGATTGGATTAGGGCCCACCCTAACAACCTCATTTAAACTGAATCACCTCTTTAAAGGCCCTAACTCCAAATGCAGTCACATTCTGAGGTACTGAGGGTTAGGACTTCAACATGTGAATTTGGTGGGGGAGAAACAATTGAGCCCATGACAGGCCTGAAGATAAGTCCAGCCAATCCCAGGAGGCCAGTACAGCCACAACTTTCCAGCAGACCCATAAGCAGGAAATAAATGCCTGTTGTTGTAGGCCACTGAGTTCTGGTGTGGTGTTTGCCATATACGTTTATGGCAGCAATAGCTGACTAAACAAGTGTATCACTACATTCACTACTTTTGTTCATCGAGGGGAAATTCACATAACACATAATTAGCCATTTTAAATTGTACAATTCAGTGATATTTCATGTACTATTCATAATGCTGTTTCTTTAATTTCTTTCTTTTTTTTTTTTTGGCCACGTGGTGCGGCATGCGAGATCTTAGTTCCACAACCAGAGATCGAACCTGTGCCCCCTGCATTGGGAGCATGGATTCATAACCACTGGACTTCCAGGGAAGTCCCAGTTTCTTTAATTTCTAATGCACAATGTCAGAGATACTTTAACTGGAGGAAAAGTATGCATATTTCCTCAATGGAAAAATGTTTTTCTGAAAAAGAAAAGCTCATTGTGGTAGTATCTAAAAATTAAAGCATATGTTACACTTGGGAAACAAAGACTGAAAAGGGAAGTAACTTGGTGCTATCCAAAGTGTTTTTCTTTCCTCACAATCACGTCTGTTCCAACCACATGCCTACAAAAATTGCCTACCCTTTAATTAATTAATTTATTCATTCAGTATTGCTGAATGACTACCACATACTGGCCCTACTCTTGTGTCTGTGGATTCAATGGTGAAGAAAAAAAAAAAAGACAAAAAAATTCCCTGCCTTCATGGAGCATGTGAATTCTAGTAGGGAAATCATATTAAATCGATAAATATGTTAAATAAATACCACGTTAAATAGTTTAAAAGTGCTAAGAAGCAAAAATAACAGGGAAGATTGATACAAAATGTTTAGTGGTTTTGAAATTTTATATAGGATGATCAGGAAAGGCCTCATTGAGAAAGTGACTTTTAAATAAAGATCTGAAAGAAGTAGGAGAGCTAGCTATGTCAACACATGAGGGAAGTGTGTGCTGGGCAGAGGAAATAGCAAATGCAAAGGTTTGAGGCAGAACTGTGGTTTCTCTGTTCTAGGTCTGTGATACAGGAGCGGGAGAAGGAGGGAAAGTAGACCAGGAAATGAAGTGAGAAGAGATGAGCGAGGTAACGGGGTGTATCCCCTAGAGCTTTGTAGCTCATCATAAAGGCTAGGCTCTTTCTTGGAGCGAAATGCAAGCCATTAGAGAGTTTTGAGCAAAGGAGTGGGTGTGACCCGACTTGAACAGGATCACTCTTGCTACTGCAGGGAGAATGGATCACAGGGTGGCAGGAGCAGACACATTGATACCACTGAGGAGGCTCTTGCAGAAATCCAGGCAAGAGATGAGGTGGTGTTGGACCAGGGTGATAAGAGAAGGGGTGGTGAAAAGAGATTGAATTCTGGGTATATTTTTTAAGTACAGTCAGTAACCCTGTGTAACTCAAAGAGTGGAACTGACATTCATTGAGATGAGGAAGACTGTAGGATGATCTGTTTTAGAAGAAATATGAGTAGCCCCGTTTTGACGGGTTAAGTGGAGATGGCAAGCAGGCAATTGGGCATTTGGGTCTAGAGTTAGAGGCAAGGTCAAGGCTGGAAATATAAATTTAAAAGTCATCATGTAGGGCTTCCCTGGTGGTGCAGTGGTTGAGAGTTCGCCTGCCGATGCAGGGGACACGGGTTCGTGCCCTGGTCCGGGAAGATCCCACATGCCGCGGAGCGGCTGGGCCCGTGAGCCGTGGCCGCTGAGCCTGCGCGTCCAGAGCCTGTGCTCCGCAACGGGAGAGGCCACAACAGTGAGAGGCCCACGTACCACAAAAAAAAAAAAGTATAAAAGTCATCATGTAGATGGATTTAAACCCAAAATAGTGAGTGAGAGCACCTTCAAAGTGAGTGCCGCTGGAAAAGAGATGAGTCCACAGATGGAGCCCTGGAGCACATTAATATTTACAGGGTGGGGAAGGGAGGAGGAGTCACCAAAAAAGAGAAGGAACTGCTAGAAAGGAAGGAGGAAAAGTAGTCCAGAACGATGTTCTGAAAGCCTAAGAGAAGAAAGCTTTTCAAGGATGAAAGAGTAATTCAACATTTTTATGTTACGCATAATATTTGCCCCATTTGTTTCCCAACTAGTGGTGATCCCTCCTCTTCAGCTAGAAAAATGACGATGTTCAGGAACTTAAAACTTCTTCTCTGGAAGAATTTCATTTTAAAGGTAGGTATAGTTATCTGTAGGGAAAATGTGAGTCTCCTTGGGAGGAACTGAAAGATTTAGTTAAATTCGTTTCTAATAATGGAGTAAAGAAAAAATTAAGAACTTTACTTGTAAAGGGGCCCTTTTCTGCAAATGAGCCATGTTTTCACAGTAGTTCTGTTAGCCCTAATTATTGAAGGTAGCATCATTGTTACTGATTTCTAGCCATTGTTATAGAAAAAATAAAAGGAGATATTTCTAGCTAATTCTCATTGTTTTTTTCTTTGTCATGTGTTGTACAGGGAGGCTGGAAGAAATGAACGCATTCTTTTATTTATATATATAATATATATTTTAGTGAAGTAAAGTTGATTGAAAACATTCTTAATGGAAGAACATTTGCCACGTAGCCATTTAATGCTTGTGTTCTATTTTGGATTAACATACGGCTTTTGTTTTTATTTTAGAAACCAAAGACTCTGGTAACAGTCCTTGAAATCTTGATGCCATTACTATTTTCTGCAATTGTAATGTGTCTTCATTTTGGTAGTTTGCCAGGAAATAGACCTCCTGTCAACTACTGTGCAATTGATATCACTTCACTGCCAGAATTCTTCATTCAATATCCTCTGAAAAATAGATTTCAACTAGTTTATATATCCCTTCCAAAAGTGAAACTTTGAAGAGTATTACTGAAAGTGGTTAGACATAAAGATGCGGGAAGGATAGAGAGGACATTTTTATAAAGTATAGTTTGAAGTTTTTTCCTGTGAGTTCTTACAATACTGATTCCAAATCTGGGGTCTCCGAATTCTGAAGAGTCTGCAAAGGTGGTAGTTGGGGGAAACCAGTTCACAAAGTATAGTTACTATTTCACACAATGCACAAGAGACTTGTATATTTATGTCACAAGGCTTCAAGGCTAGTTAAAATGTTAAGTATTTGTTTTTAATTTACTGTAGTGACACTGGTTATCTCATATTAATCCTGGTTTGCAGTCATAATATGTCTCTGACTAATAAAAGACAGGAAACATTCAGAGTTTCTGAATTAGCCTTTTAACTGGTCTCTTTCCTCGTCTTCTTGTCCCATTCTCATCCAGTCTCTACGTGGAGCCAAAAAGATCTTTAAAAGATCTGTGGGATCTGGCCAGTCTCCCGATTCAGCCCCTTCAGTGACTTCCGTTGCACTGGCAGTCAACCAGACCCTTCCTCAGTCTTGCTGGCTTCCTCTCTTCCTTGGGCTCCCATACTGGTGGTGTTGCCACCTTTCAATTCCCGGAATCTGTGAGTCTTTCCTCCCTTCCGACAAAATGTTTTGCCCTCAGCTCTTCCTGTGGGTTGCTCCTTTTTATCATTAAGGTTTCAGCTAAAATGGCACTTAGGAATGTAGATTTTAGGTTTCCCATCTCTGCCTTTTTCTCTCTCACAGAATCCCATTGGATATGTTCATAGCATTTTGATAAATGTTTAATTACATTGCCACTCACTGCTTCCTGTGCACTGTCTGCCTTTCCCTGCTAGGTTCCACCTCCGTGAAGGCAGAAGACTATGTGTGTTTTGTTCATACACTGTGCCTGGCACACAGTAGGTACTCAATACATATTTATTGAATGAATGCAGTTAGGTAGATAAAATTTTTCAAAATATGGAGTAACTTTTCAAAGTTCCTATAATTGTAATATATGTTTTTATAAGGTATTCTAATAATATATAAGGTAGAACATGGAAAGAAAGAGCTCTCCTCTCTCAGCATTGAGTGCCACTCAATGAAGACAATTCTTTTAAAGGACCTCAGTGGTATAATGTGTGGGAACTACTGTTTTGAAAGTTGTGCTTTATGTTTGCCTAGTATTCTAAAATATTATTCTAATTCAGTTACCTTTTATAAGTATGAGATTACAAAATTAAAAGAAAAAAACACCAGAATTCCTCCGTGGTGAGGTGATAAGTTAGATAAAACATGATGATAAAGAACAAGCCATAGGAAATAGGAGGGTGGTGTGTTTCAGGAGTCAGGGGCTATCCAGGCAGGGGCACAGCGAGTAGCCAGGCCCTGAGGTGTTTGAGGATCTGAAAGTCATCAAGGGAAGCTGAAGTAAGTTGAGAGAGTTAGATGAGGTTTGAAATGTCTGTAGGAGCCACATAATGCAGAGCTTTGCAGGCCTTGTTAGAGTGTTAGGGTTTTCTTCTACATGCAGAAGGAGCCATTGAAGGGGTTTTAAGAAGACAGGTTATGCTGCAATGTAATTTGTTTTAAAAAGGTTTATCTGGTTATTCTCTGGAAGAGTGATTGGAAGGGACTAGAATTTGCAGACATCAGGAAGGGAAAGATACCTTGCTAATTGCCAAATCCAGTGCTTTCTTTCCCATCTTCTTTTCTTTGTCCTCATTGTGACAGGGATGCTTTCATCCATCTCTTTGGAATTCTCTACTGCTTTGAATGCTGTGATACTGTAATCTTCATCTATTTTTACCTCCCTGCCATTTCCATTGGAGTCTTCCTTGCTCACTTTTTGTCCTCAAACAGTTTAATGCCTTCTTTTCCTCCCTCTCTCCTTATTACAGAATGATACATGACACAATGCAGTGTTTAATGTAAAAAGTTAACGTTCCCATCCCTAATCCCACTTCCCAGAATTCTTTGTTAACTGTTAGGGATATATTTTTCTGGAATTAAAAAAAATTTTTAAAGCATCTTAAAATTTACAATAAATACAAGAACTCCTTGCACTGAAAATTTCAAACAGTATAAAAAGATAATAAAAGTTAAACTCCCCTCTTCATGCCACTCCCCTAAGCAAATCCTCCACCCTAGAAGTAAGGACAAACAATAGTTTGACGATCCCTTCCAAACTGTGATAGACTTCTGGGTTTTTTTCTTCACAGCATCTATCGACCCTTTTGATATATGCACAGCCTATTTCTCCCTGGAGGCCTGATCCCTCTCCCACTCTGAGCCCATGATGACTCCACCCTGGGCTCAGGATGAGTCATGTAACCTCTGTCTACACCAGTCTGCACTTGGCAGTCCCCTTGCTATAGGGATTCATCCAGGGAAGACACATAACTCAGTAAGACTCAAGGAAACACTTAGATTTTTTCCTGGGAATTTCTGGGAAAAAGATTATTGCTGTTCTGCTTCTGGTAATACGGCAGACTAGGTTATTTGGACCAACCCTCTTTCTGAAAAACAGATGCTGGATAAATATTTAAACATGTTCTTAAAAGTATTAAAGAACTAAATAGACAGTAAGGAACCATCAAGACAAACAGCATTGGGTAAAAATATTTTATTTCTTGATCCAAGGGGTAATTACTTAGATTTTAATTTTATAATTGTTCATTAAACTGAACATTTGTGTTTCATATGCCTTCCTGTATGTATGCTATTTTGTGCAATTTAACCAAATATGTGTGTATGTATATGTGTGTGTTTAAAAAGAAACCTAAATAAGGCTAAGGAAACAAAAGAACAACAACAACAAAAAAAACCATATATAGGATAAAAGGAAAATTTACTCATAATTCTATCACCCAGATACAAGTGCTGTTTAAAACCTCACATACACCCTTCCTGCCCTTTTTCTAACAAAAATAGGATCATTTTGTATGAACTCTTTGTAACCTACTTTTTATTTACTGTATTGTTAAAATATTTCCATATTCTTAGATATTTTTCTTAAGAAGGAAAGAACCCAGAGAGGTCAGTGGAGTCCTCAAACTGCTTCTTATGAAAACTGCATCATATGAGGGGGAACTGAGATGTAGTTTCAAGCCTTGTAAGGCACAGAGGGAAAGAAGAAAAAGTCAAGGCTCATTCAGGAGGGACGTCTCACAGGAGACCATCTCCCCATAGAGCTGGGATCCCAAATGCCTGTACTCTTAGTGTAAGGTTGAGCCAGAAGAAAACACACCTCATTCCCACCCCTGAGGGGCTCTGAGGAGAGTTGCCTCCGAACTGAGCACAGCAGCAGGTGCACCCGTCCCAGGGATTTGTAGCTCAAATTCACATCACCTGGTTGTCCAAAGAAAACCCCTCAAACTATGGAGTGAGATGTCGACTGCCAGATGCAAATGTAAACCTCTGGAGGAACACGCTGTGATTCTGTATCTCAAAGAAGGGTGGCCACAAATGTATCACGGTCAATGAGCACACACCAGGAAACAAGACAGCAAGGATGAAGATCAGTATGAACAATAGATGGCAAAAACAGACCCAGAAATATTTCAGATAATGGAATTATTAGCCTCACATTATAAAATCACTATGTTTACTAGATTTAAAGAAATAAAAGACAACCTGAAAATATTTATAGATAGCATTTCACTATAAAGAGTCACCTAGGGGCTTCCCTGGTGGCGCAGTGGTTGAGAGTCCGCCTGCCAATGCAGGGGATGCAGGTTCGTGACCCGGTCTGGGAAGATCCCACATGCCGTGGAGCAGCTGGGCCTGTGAGCCATGGCCACTGAGCCTGAGCGTCCGGAGCCTGTGCTCCATAACGGGAGAGGCCACAACAGTGAGAGGCCCGCGTACCGCAAAAAAAAAAAAAAAAAGAGTCACCTAGCAGGTGTGAGGGGAAAAAAAGAACCAAACAGAACTTCCAGAAGTGAAAAATAAAATGATCAGAATATAAAACTCAGCTGAATGTAAAACTGGTGAATTGGAAGATAGATCTGAAGGAAATTTTCACAACACAGTACAACACAGAGAGAGATGAATTGACAAAATGTAGAAGAAAGGTTAAGAGACAGGGCCCTTGTTATTCAATTCAGAACTTGAACTGGGAAGTCTTAGTCCCAGGAACTGCTAGCAACCATCTTAGGACATCAAAGAAGTAATACAGAGGGAGAGAAAGAAAAGTCTTTTTTTTTTTTAATTTTTATTGAAGTATAGTTGATTTACAATGTTGTGTTAGTTTCAGGTGTACAGCAAAATGAATCAGCTATACATATACATATATCCACTCTTTTTTAGATTCTTTTCCCATATAGGCCATTACAGAGTATTGGGTAGATTTCCCTGTTCTATACAGCAGGTTCTTATTAGTTATCTATTTTATATATAGTAGTGTGTATATGTCAATCCCAATCTCCCAGTTTACCCCTCCCCCCACCATCATACTGAGTGAAGTAAATCAGACAGAGAAAGACAAATATATGATATCACTTATATGTGGAATCCAAAAAAAGGGTACAAATGAACTTATCTACAAAATGAAGTCTTGATCATACAATTTGAGAACTGGATCAAGTCTCAACTTTCGTGGATCAAGTGGTTGTTTTCCTTTAAAGAATGGGTTTTGTTCTGCTAGAAAGTTAAAGTTCAGTTTCATCAAAAAGTCTATCAAGACTTTTAAGCTTTTTTGTGGGGAAGGTGTGGAACAGCTTTTACTTTAAAGATAATTAATCCCATTACTGAGGTGTGACTCTTCTGAATGCCTCAGGTGATCACCAGGAACTGTCCACACTGGCTGGTCAAATGCCTCCTGGTCTTATGTGGGCTCTGGGCACCACTTAGCTCATACTTCTCCTGTTTGCTCAGGCAGGGCATATCTTAGTATTCATTAAAGGGGTCCTCTGTCCAGATTTCTAGGGCGATTTCCCAGCACAGCCTTCTTCTCTTGGGAACTCTGCCCTGCAACTCTTAGCCATTTCAGACTCTTCAAACTCTAATCTCTGTCAATGTAGCCAAGTAGCTGCATTCCACTTGGGTTTCCCCTCCCTATTCTATGGTCTGAAATGTGCCTCCAGACAGAAAACCAGGGCAATCTTAGTGATCACCTTGTTTGTTTCTCTTTTCTCAGGAATCGTAATGCTATGCTACATATTGTCCATTGTCTGATTCTTGATTCTTTTCTTTCCTGTCCAGTTTTCTTGTTATTTGTGGTAGGAGGGTAAATTCAATCTCCATTACTCCATCATGGCCAAAAACATAAGTCATAGATTTTTTTTTTTAACATACAAACGAAAGTGGCTTAAAGAGATTGTGTCATGATAAAGGAATTGTGGGCCAATGGTAGGTGAATGATGCTTCACCTTTTAACCTTTAGTATCATTCAAAGTTTTACCATGTGCATGCTCTGGTTTTTTTTTTAATCTAGTTAATAAAAAATTCTCATTAGTATTTTCAGAGACATTTGAGAAAATATTGCCACTCCAAAATGAAACTGGACTCCTGTGAAAAGGAAACCATGAAAGAAACAGAAAGAGGACATGGAAATTAAAAACGATTATCAAAATAACTTTCATGGAAATAATAAAATGGACATGTTTGAGGTTCTGTTGGTAATGGGGAAGATAAAGTCAAGGAAGCCTCTGAGAATGTAAAGCAAAGAGACAAAGACATGGAAAGTATGAAAGATGGGTTAGACATGAAGGGCAGGTCTGGAAGTCCCACCTCATCTACTTGGATTTCTAGAAGGAAGAAAGGAGACAAATGAGGGGAGGAAAACAAAATAATACAGAAAAGATTTCTGAACACCATTTCCACCTTGGACGGGTTCACTAGTTACAAGCAGGGGAACAAAAAATAGCAAACTTGGGCATGTATTAGTGACATTTCTGAACCCAGAGATTAAGGAATAGAAGTCTCACTGGCTTCTGGTTACCTACAAGGAAATCACACATTACACTCAGCAACGCTGCATGCTAAACGGTATAGTAACACCTTCAACATTCTGAGAAAGAATTATTTTCAAGGAGGATCCTGTATTAAATTGTCAGATGTGAGGGCAGTTGACTCTAGAAATTACTTCTCTCATCAGAGCAGCTATATTTCTTTATGATTTTGTTTCCACTTTTGGTTGTTATAACCGTGAAGAGAAGGCTGCAATGGAGCAATAATTTCCTCATTAACATGGACAAGAATTGTGCTCTATGTACTGTAGCCCTAAGTGCAACCTAGCTAAGAAGAACTCGAACACAAGAGCTTTCAGAATGCCACGGAGGCTGAGGCTGTTATCATTTGACTTTGTGTTCACACTGCCTAGCACAGCCCCAGGCATCTTACATAAGATGCGCCCATTTGTTTGCAGAATGAAGGACTGAGTGAATGACCGTTTCCATCCTTCAGTTGAGAGGCTGGCAAGACCATATCTCCTTCGGTAGAAAGAGGATAGTTGGGCAGCATTTGCCTTCCCACCAGCCACTCACTAACTGGATTTTTCTCTCTGTAGTTCTAGGCTATTCTTCAGTACCTTCATTTGAAAATTACATAATTCAGGATCCCAAAGCTTTCTACGTATTGACTGGAATTGGTTTTGATCATGGCTTCAATGACAGCAAGGAGCCCTTGCCACTTGAGGTAAGAGCATCTTTTCCATCACAATCTTATTGTGCTACCCAGCCTTGAGCATGAGTTCAATAAGCAGTCTTGTTACCTGAGCTCCTTCTAGTCAGCTTTGTCAGCTGGTGGCAATCTTAATTCCAGAGGAGGTAAGAGAATACTCCTGATTTTATATCTTATATCCTGGACTTTGAGATTCCTTCCAGTTTTCAGATTCTTTAAAAGAGCAGACTTTTTTGGAGTAAGCCTCTGTCCCAAGGGTACAGGATGGCATATTTTCAGCTGCTGGATTACAGAAGCGAGCCCCAATGCTAGACTCCATAGACTGGAGTCCCAGCTCTGCAGCGTCCTACTGTGTAACCTTGGGACAGTCACTAACATTCCTAGGCCTCAGTTTCCTTATCAGTGTAATGAGATTAATAGTAGTTCCTAACTCATAGAACCATTGTGAGGATTAAATGAATTTATGCCTATAAAGTGCTTAGAACAGAGCCTGGAGCAGAGGCATTTTCCAGAAGGGATAGTTATTGTCATTATTACTAATCCCACGGACTTCAGATATGGTAGATCTGTTTGTTTAAGGAAAAGGCAGTGTTTTAAATATCAGAATACTTGTTTTCTGCTTTAGGATGGGAAAACAACTAATATAGAGCTTTTGTGTTGTGCTGTACAGTCTATCTAATGATCAGTTGTTAGAACTGTCATGGGATGTTGGTAGGTGGAGACAAGGCATTTTTCGAACACTTGCTAATGCCAGGCCCATCACGGGGGCCATCTCACTTGATCCCACAGCACCTCTGGGGTAGGTACTGTTAACATCATTCCCATTTTACTGATGAGGAAACCAAGGCAAGAAGATTAAGTAATTTGCCCAAAGTGCCATGGCTATTCATTAGGAGATTGGGGTTTGGATCCAGGTGGTCTGGCTCCAGAGCCTGCACTCAGAATTATTCTGCAGCACTCCTTTCCGGATGGGGGCTCAGTAGCCCCTTGTCTGTTTCTTAGGATGGTCACAGCAGAATGCAGAGAAGACCACAACTACAGTGTGCTCCGCAGAGGAACATCTACCACTGTGGGTGCCTTTCCTCCCATCGCAGCTGACGTCAGGCACACCCTTGCTCTGTCCTGTTCCTTTTCTGAGTTTCACAATCTCATGACCGAATTTGTTTCTCTTTATTCTTCATAGGTTAAGTATTACTTGCGCTTCAGTTGTTTTCAGAGGAATTATTTATTCTTGAGACTAATACTCCATAAAGATGACTTTCAAGGCTGGAGCGCATCCTATCTTTATCCTCCTAACCTAAGCCAAGAACCCTGGGACTATGGACTTTCCGATGGGGGATCCCCTGGTGAGGAAGCCTCTGTGTGTTGTCATGAGCACAGCCTGCTTTTGTCCCATATTTATGATGCTATTTGTGTTGTTTTTGCTCTCTAAACACTTGCTACAGTAACATTTCAGAAGATGTTGAAGGGGTTACATTTAGAAATGTGGCATTCTGTAAAATGCTTACATTCTAGAGTAAGTTAGTCTAGCAGTTATGCATTTGATTGTTTTGTGCTGATACTGAATTGTTCGAGAGAAGAATGGAATTTTACAGGAACGAGTGCCTTCTTTATGTTTCTGTATGTGTTAACTTTTCTGCTTATAAAAATGTGTACCTGCTGTTAACTCTCTGCAGACTATGGGAGAACAGTGGGACAACGTGGAGATCTGCTCATCCTCTCTACTCTGCAATAAGCATCATATTCCTGACTGGAGGCCCAGGAACTGATCCTCTTTTGGACTCATGCCCTCCACTTCACTGTCGAGTTTTGGTCTCTCTCTTTGTGAGGGGTTTAGGGTGACCATCCTCTAGGGAACTAACTGCTCTTAGAAAATTAAGTTGACAGTCTGCACCACCTTGTAGAAGTAACCACACAATTGACCTGAAGCCTTGGGCTTGCAAGCCCCCCAAGTGGGAATCCAAGTCCCAGGGTTTATAGTTTCATGTGATTCTAGAAAAGATGTGAACAGTTCTGCAGTCAAGAATATCTAATAGTTCCCAGAACTTTATCATCAAATTTGTTCCTGCCTTTTTCATCCTGACAGATCTGGAGGCCTCCCTAGGTTTAGGCCAACAGAAGACCTTAGTCGCCTCTACTCCAGTGCTGGCATACCCCACCCTGGCTCTGCCGGTTTGGAGGCCTGTGACCCTTGCTTGGTAGTGAGGCCATTATTTCTTAGAAGACTCCAAAACCAGGGCTCTTTGCCTTTCAATCTATTGTTCCCCAAAGCTGACCTTAGCACACCAGCTGTGCTATATTGAAACAAGGGTTACTTATGGTAAAGACTGTTTTTGAGGCTTGGCAGCAAAATTCAGTGACGATAACCCTTGGACTACAGCAGTGACAACTCAGAGACAGGTCACAGCAGTTGAGGAGGGCTGTGTCTTCCAAGTGCTTTGAATTTAACTACTCCTGTGTGCTGAATGAGCAAAACTGCAGAATGGGCACCCTTTCCCTGAAGCCTGAGTACTTAGGGGAGAAGATGCAGCCCCACCTGGAAGATTGTAATATTGGGTATCCCTTATTTTGTCTGCCCAGAACTACTTTACCCCATTTTCTGATAAAAGACATTGTCCCTCAGCCACAGGGTTCCCATTGTGACTTTCTGCTCTTCCATATTGTAGCATCTTGGCTATAGAAATGCCTTTTCTATTCCTGTGTGTGTGTGAATGGCTAGCCATGACCCATCTGAATTATCTGTTGTTTTTCATCTTCATTCTTAATCTCTTATACTTGATATCCACTGCTTTCTGCTGTAGGATACAACAAAGAAGGCTTCCTGGCCATACAGCATGCAACAGATAAAGCCATCATGTGGCACCACACTCCCAATGAGACGACCAAGTTGTTTGAGAGTCTCAGTGTGCTTCTGAAGAGATTCCCACATGGAGCCTATGTCCAGGACAGTTTCTTCCTGGTCCTTCAGAATGAGTTCCCTCTTTTCCTCATGCTCAGCTTCATCTACATTGAGCTTACCACCATCAATTCCATTGCACTGGAGAAAGAGAGAAAATTGAAGGTAACTCCATCACATCAGATGTGTGCCTCTTCCTGGACAGGAATGTATGGGAGCTGCTAATAAAAATGGCCAGAGTAGGAGGGAGGCCAAGGCAGGTAAGAGGTTGCTTTAGGTATCAGAGCAAACTCCAAGCAACTTGGAAGTTCTTTCATCATTTTAACCGGCTTGCAACTTAATTCATGTTATTACATGAATTCTTACTTTTAGACTGGGAGCGTCCAGCCTAGTGGTTCCTGATTTGCTAATACGCAGCCTCACACATGATAGGTGTTCAGAATATGTTTGTGGAATGACTAACTGATAAGTGAGGGAAATAATCATCCAAAATTAACTCGGTCTCATTTTGCTGCAAGGTAGATGGGAAGCGTTCTGTAGAAGATACAACTTAAGACAAAGTTGATCTTTCTGCACTCCTCTGTTGCTTACTTAATCTCTCCTATTACTTCTCTCCTCACTTTTTGCTCTTTAAAAAACTTCTCTTCTCACTCTTTAGCTTTCTTCTCTATTTGTTGATTCTTATGTATTAAAATAGCCTGCCAGTGGCTCCCTGAGCTATGCTTGGCCTCACCAATAGTGTTTGGTTTGCTCTGTCTTCTTGCATATTCAGGCATAAGGAGCAGTCTCATCCTACTGCCTTGTTAGGCTGCATCTGATAGGGTGGAAAGGCAGGGAACCTGCTTTGCACTGCGATGGGTGATGGTGGGACAGTGGCTTACCTGGCAGGCCTCTCCACTTGGCTCTGCACCGACTGAAAAACCCCAGGGAAACTAGAAGCTTCTGATGTGCTGTTGGAAACCCCTTTTAGTTCCTGGATGAGAGAGAGAGTTTCTTTTTCCTGTTTGTTAAACTGTTTCAGCAACAAATTGGTGGAGGGAAGGGGTGGGCATCAAATGTTTACACTTAATGCCATTGAATTGGTTGTGTGTTTCCTATTTCACGCTTGAGTCTACTCTTTAGACAAGAGTAGGTTAAAGAACACTTTTGAAAAACTTAAGAGTAACCACCAATAGTATTTAAAAGTAGGATATATAATTCTTAAAACCCTGGAGAAAATAAAAGGAAAGAAAATATAGTTCATATACCAAAAGACAGAAAACAAAGGAAATCACCAAAAAAAGCCTACAGAACAGAAAGTATAATATTAAATAAGGTAGCAGAAGACCAAATACGGCAGTTATAAAATAATAGTCGATGGGATCAGCTTTCCTTTTAAAAGAAAGAAAAAATTAGAATAGCTCAAGAAACAAAATCCAACTAACACAAAATGGCATAAAACATGTTGTGTGTTGATTTAATAGTATGTACTTGTATGTGGTGCTTGCCTTGTGCTGGGCAGCACTGTAGGACCATTCATTCCTTTCACCCTCCTACCTTTTATTTGGCCCTCCAGATGCACTCTTCACTTATCTCCACTTTGTTCTCTGTCCGGAAGGCTGAGCCGCCCATGTTCCAAAACATGCTCCCATGAGGAAGGAGCCCTAAGAACCTCAGAAAAAGGAAGTAGGGGGCTGAGGTCAGGGTGTGTCCTGTCCCCCCATCCCAGTTCTCTCTCCACAGGTAGTTTTGGGCTCGGTTTGTCCGTTAGCTGAAGGTCACTGTCTTCTCAAGGTATCTTGCTCCACGAGACTCTCTCCTCTCCTGGGGTCTCGTGACCTCTCTTCCTTCTTACCCCTTTGGGCCCAAAGGTGATAATAGCTCTGTTGGCTGCTGGCCCTAGGTTTCTGCACCATCCTAGTGTTTCCTATCACTGTGTAAGCATTTGTAATTAGGCCTCTTATAAACAAACCCTCCTCAGATTATTCTGATTTGAGTATAACATCTGTTTCTTTTAGGGACCCTGACTGATACACAGTTCTATGAGATAACTACTACTATTATTCTATTTAGTAGAGGAGGTACCCTGAGGCACACAGAGATTAATAATTGCAAGATAACTTTATACAGGACAGTACAGCTAGCAATAAAAAACAATTTTCGGGGCTTCCCTTGTGGCGCAGTGGTTGAGAGTCCGCCTGCCGATGCAGGGGATACGGGTTCGTGCCCCAGTCCGGGAAGATCCCACATGCCGCGGAGCGGCTAGGCCCGTGAGCCATGGCCGCTGAGCCTGCGCGTCCGGAGCCTGTGCTCCGCAACGGGAGAGGCCACAACAGTGAGAGGCCCGCGTACCGCAAAAAAAAAAAGCAAAAAAACAATTTTCGTTCTCAGATAAATAATATCTCTCCCTAAGCAAAGTAAAACAGATTTCTAATAATTAAGCTTTTGCCTTTCCAAGTGGGATCTTAAATGACATATGCCAGAGAGGAATATGCTCTATTTTGGCTGGGTGAAAAAGGGTGTCCACTGGGGGGTTCTAGAAAAGCCCTTAGCCTTGGAGGCTGATAGGATCATGAATTAGCTCCTCCTTTCTGTTCACATTATAACTGAGACTCAGCCCAAACCTTTCAACTGTTCCTTGGTAAGGAACCAGGAGCAGGTAAGTTATAGTCCAGGAGGAGTCATGAATATGGGATCTGTTCCATGAAGGAGGATGCCCTGACAGAATTTGTCCCTGGGACCAAGGTGGGAGAATGGGAGAGGGGGGCAACCAGTGTCACTTTCCACTTTGAACACAGAATACAACCAGTATTCTGAGAGCTAGGCCCTTTTCAGATCTAGTTTTGATATGGTCTGACTATGTAAATAGGTTGAGGAGGATTAAAATGGATTGTCTTTAATTTAGAAATCTCCTGCACAAGCCCTCGCACCCCAGCATAAGCCCTTTGCTCTAGTTGAATAGATCCCTTTTCTATCCCTTAAGTAGGTGCTAGCTATTCCTCCTGCAGGTGGGCCTCTCTGTTTGGAATGCCCTCTACTTCAAAATTCATACTATAGTTCATGTCCTTCAGGAAACCTTTCTAAATTTCATCAAATTTTCATCCCATCTTCCCATAGCATGTTGTTTCCGCTTCTATTATAGTATAGATGGAGCTTTCTTAACTCATCTCCATGTAATCCATTCCCAAATTAACTGACACTCCATCACTTCTGAAAAGCTTTTTGCTTGGAGCTCCCAGCACACTGCAGCTGGTGAGCTTCTCTCTACTACACATGGGCTTATGGCCTCTCACCTGCTGAGTTGTGTGTTTATCAAGGTTTGTTCCTAAATCTCTTCATACCTGTACACGTTCTAATAATTTGTGCCTTAATTAAATTTTATATAAATGGATGAAAGGAACTGGAGTTGCCTTTGAAAGTATATTTGAATGTTTTGGAAAGATTCAGTAAGGTAGCTCTCTAAAGACATGTTAGTAGAGAGTTCCCTGGCAGTCCAGAGGTTAGGACTCAGCGCTTTCATTGCCAAGGGCCTGGGTTCAATCCCTGGTTGGGTAACTAAGATCCTGCCAGCTGCACAGTGTGGCTGGGACATGGCGGGTGGGGTGGGGGGACGGGGGGAAGCACGTTAGTAAATTTCACGTGGGTGAAACCGCTGTAAAATTTGGGGGAAAAAATTATAAAAGCCTGGGAAGAGTCTGTACTAGGTTACTTTACACCTGTATTTTGCATCCTCAGTGCACTTTGAAGACTGCGATCCTGGAGTGAGCTTTATGTGGACATTACACTAGTGCTCCAATGAGCACGCCCATGCTTCAGAAGAAGAGTTCATGTTCTGACATCGCAATACTAGCACACATGACACATTTATGTGCTTTAAGTGAAGATGAAATTTTAAATCATGTGTATGTCACTTTTGTGATTTCCTGATAACCAACTTGTTTTTGATTCATTGACCTACTACCACATCCAATCTTAAAAGATAAAAACTCTACTTCTGTACTTAGGGTGTGGAGTATACAGGGTTATTATCATATATGTATCTCCAGTACTAGATTGTGAACTTTTGGAAGGCAGTCGCTCTGCCCGTTGTATGTTTTCCTCATGGTACCCAGCATAGAGCTTTGCGTTTATTCACTTATCAAACATTTATTAACTTGTATTTACCAAACATGTGCATGTGAGTTACAGACATAAATGACACAGTCCTTTCCCTCAGGTGATTTATGTTACAAAAGAATCCCAAGTGCTAAGGTAATGGAATGTATAGATGTGATGGCTGTGTGGAGGATGGGCAAAGCTGACCACAGAAGGCTTCACAGAGCAGGTAACTCTTGAACAGGTTTTGAAAATCAAGTAAGATTTCACTACATAAAGAGAGAATGAGAGAAAAAAGAGTCAGAACAACGTGTGTGAGAGGCAAAAAACAAAAACAAACAAACAAAAAAGGCATATAAGTCACGGTGTGTTCAGTGAATTGCAGGAAGTTTTTTGTGACCAGAGCACAGTATGCCAAGGAGTTTAGATTCTATCCTCAGAGCCATAGGAGCCATTTACTAATAGTCAGTGTTCAATAAATGAGTGAACTAGCAGTATACCTACCATTGCAAAAGAAGAATAATTTTAACACAAGGCCTACTACTAGATAAACTCCACTTTCTGGTTTGTAGGTCTCTTTCCAACTCATTCAGTCTTCATCACCTCCAGGATCCACCTCTTCCCAGGACACACATATGACCCTTCATCCCAGACTGCTCAGGTTTCAGTAATAAACAGCTAAGCCAGACCAGTTGAAACTGAGCATTAGACTCTGTAACATCTGGTTCTTTTGCTTTTTCTAGGAGTTTATGTGTATGATGGGGCTGCACAACTGGCAACACTGGGTTGCTTGGTTCACCATATTCTCCATTTCTGCCTTCATTGTTGTTTCTTTCATGACCATTCTGTTCTGCACAAAGGTACACGTCTCTTGTCTTTCAGGATGTGCTAAGCTGTGAAGATATGGGGAAAAAATTTGGTGTGGTGTGGGTGGTGGTGCTGAGATTCAATAGATGATGAGAACACAGTTATTGATGAACATTTTTAAAACCTCAGGTTGATATGTGGTGGTATTTGCTAAGACTTTGGCATAGGAAGCATTGAAACTTTATGATCTGGGAGAGCTTTGCCCTCCCTTCAGTTCACTGGTCTTCAAGTAGTGGACCTGGGTGTATTTACTCCATTAGGAAAGTGGAATTCCAAAAGATGTCTTTTATAAACTTTAAAACATTGCAAATTTTGTGCTTCATAAATAATTGAAATAGCTATTGTAAAAGATAAGAACATTCTTTTATGCCCATGGTATCTTGTTAATTTTTCCTTTTATGCTGTCAGTGGAATTTAGTGTTCCAATTTGCTAACTTGTGTTTAATAACTAAATTATAATATATGGATATATGAAAATTTACCTTCTAAATCACCAAACTTGGGGCACTTTGTTCAAACGAAGGCAAGAGAACCCAGACTATATAGCAAAATATATAAAACAATGAAAACGGCCAGAAAGCAATAAAAAGAGGAAATGTAAGATATCAAAAGGAATATTAAAATTATTTGTAATAGTGATAATGATAAATAGGATAAACTCTCTTATTAAAGAAAAAGGAACATTCACATTGGGCCAAAAATTGATATCAAACTTATGCTTTCCTTACAAGAGATACATGTGTAGAGTGTAATTTGTAAGTGGTAATGGAAGCTGGATCAAAGGTCTGCCTTAAAAATATATATATATTGTTTTGCTTAAGATAATCTTGGTTTTTAAAAAAATTTATGCAGTGTTTTAGGGTCCTTTATGCCTTCTATTCGTTCTTTTCATGTAAAAATTATGTGCATCTGTGATTGTTTTGTAGGTAAACGATGTAGCAGTGTTCAAAAACAGTGACCCTAGTTTGATATTTGTGTTTCTAATGTATTTTGCAATTGCTACAATTTTCTTTGCATTCATGATCAGCACATTCTTCCAAAAAGGTGAGTCCTGATACAATCTTCTGTCAGGGAGTGTGTTCATGACTTCTTTTCTTGGTAGCATTGCTGTTCCCATTATCTGTGGCATTAATTATTATTCCTTCAGAGTCAAGTTTTCACTTTTTAAAAAATTAATTTATTTTATTTGTTTTATTTTTGGCTGCGTTGGGTCTTCGTTGCTGCGCATGGGCTTTTCTCTGGTTGTGGCGAGCGGGGGCTACTTTTCGTTGTGATGTGCAGGCTTCTCATTGAGATGGCTTCTCTTGTTGCAGATCATGGGCTCTAGGCGTGCGGGCTTCAGTAGTTGTGGCACATGGGCTCAGTAGTTTTGGCTCACAGGCTCTAGAGCACAGACTCAGTAGTTGTGGCGCACAGGCATAGTGGCTCCCCGGCATGTGGGATCCTCCCAGACCAGGTCTCGAACCTGTGTCCCCTGCATTGGCAGGCGGATTCTTAACCACTGTACCACCAGGGAAGTCCCTGATCAATTGATTTTTGACAAAGGGGCCAAGACAATTCAACAGACAAGGAAGAGTCTTTTAAACAAATGGTGCTGGAACAACGAGATATCCACATATAAAAGAATGAAGTTGGATCTCTACATAACATCATACACAAAAATTAACTCAATGTGGATTATAAACCTAAATGTAAGAACTAGCTAATACTATACAACTCTTAAAATAAAATACAGAAGTAAATCTTCATGATCTTGGGTTAGACAGTGATTTCTTAGATATGACATCAGAAACCCAAGTGATAAAAAAGAAGACTGAGGGGCTTCCTTGGTGGCGCAGTGGTTGAGAGTCCGCCTGCCAATGCAGGGAACACGGGTTCATGCCCCGGTCCGGGAAGATCCCACATGCTGCGGAGCGGCTGGGCCCGTGAGCCATGGCCGCTGAGCCTGCGCGTCCGGAGCCTGTGCTCCGCAATGGGAGAGGCCGCAGCAGTGAGAGGCCCGCGTACTGCAAAAAAAAAAAAAAAAAGAATCTGCCTGCCAATTCAGGGTACATGGGTTCAATCCTGGTCCAGGAAGATCCCACATGCCGTGGAGCAACTAAGCCCATGCGCCACAACCACTGAGCCTGTGCTCTAGAGCCCATGAGCCACAATTACTGAGCCTGTGCACCACAACTGCTGAAGCCCACATGCTCTAGAGCCCCCGTGCTGCAACAAGAGAAGCCACTGCAATGAGAAGCCGGCACACAGCAACGAAGAGTAACCCCTGCTCGCAGCTACTAGAGAAAGCTCACATGCAGCAATGAAGGCCCAACACAGCCAAAAAAGAAAAACAAACATTACAGGGGACTTCCCTGGTGGTCCAGTGGGTAGGACTCCATGCTCCCAATGCAGGGGGCCCAGGTTTGATCTCTGGTTGGGGAACTAGACCCCACATGAATGCTGCAACTAAGAAGCCCTCATGCCACAACTAAGAGAGTCCATGTGCCACAACAAAGATCCCGTGTGCCGCAACTAAGATCCAGCACAGCCAAAATAAAAAAATAAAAGTTAAAAATAAATAAAACACCTACAGACCAGTATCCCTTATGAATATCAATGGGGAAATCCTCAACAAAATACTACTAAACTAAATCTAGCAGCATATTAAAAGGATTATACACTATACCAAGTGGGATTTATCCCAGGAATGCAAGAATGATTCAACAGATGAAAAGCAATCAATGTAATACACCACTTAATAGAATGAAGGAAAAAATAAACACAATTTTATTCATTTTTATTTATCACAATTGATACTGAAAAAGCATATGATAAAATCCAATATGTTTCATGATTAAAAAAAATTAACAAACCGGGATATAAAGGAACTTCCTCAACCTAATACTGAGCATTTATGAAAACCCCACAGCTAGCATCATAGTCTGTTGTGAAAGATTGAAAGCCTTCTCCCTAAGATCAGGAATAAGACAAGGATGCTCACTTTCCCCTCTGATATTCAGTTTTATACTGGAAGTTCTAGCCAGAGCAATTAGGAAATAAAACGCATGCAATTTGAGAAGAAGTAAAACTATCTCTATTCAAAGATGACATGATTGGGCTTCCCTGGTGGCACAGTGGTTGAGAGTCCGCCTGCCGATGCAGGGGACACGGGTTCGTGCTCCGGTCTGGGAAGATCCCACATGCCACAGAGCAGCTAGGCCTGTGAGCCATGGCCGCTGAGCCTGTGTGTCCGGAGCCTGTGCTCCGCAACGGGAGAGGCCACAACAGTGAGAGGCCCGCGTACTGCAAAAAAAAAAAAAGATGACATGATCTTATATATGAAAAATCCTAAAGAATCCACAGAAGGAACTATTGGAGCTAATAAATGAATTCAGCAAATTTGCAGGGCACAAGATGGACACACAAAAATCAGTTATATTTCTATATACTAGCAATGAACATTCTGAAAAGGAAATCAAGAAAACAACTCCACTTAAAATAGCATCCAAAATAAAATACCTAGGAATACATCTGACCACTAAGATGAAATACTTGTACACTGAAAACTACAAAGCATTGCTAAAATAAATCAAAGAAGTCTTAAATCGATGAAAAGACATCCTATGTTCATCGATTGGAAGACAATATTAAGATAGTAATACTCCCCAAATTGATCTACAGATTCAATTCAGTCTCTATTAAAATCCCAACTGCCTTTTTCTCAGAAATAGACAAATTTCATATGAAATTGCAAGGGGCCTCAAAATGCCAAAACAATTTTGGAAAGAGTTGGAGGACTCACACTTCATGATTTCAAACTTACTACCAAGCTATAGAGATCAAAACAGTGTGGTACCTGCATAAAGATAGACATACAGACCGATGGAATAGAATTGAGAGTCTAGAAACCCATACATCTCATTACCAAATGATTTTTGACAAGGATGCCAAGACCATTCTATGAAGAAAGAATAGTCTCTTTAACAAATGGCACCAGGACAATGGGATAGCCACTTGGACTTCTTCCTCACTTCATTCTTTATGATGGCTGAGTAATACTCCCCACATTTTGTTTATCTATTCATCTGTTGATGAACATTGGGTTGTTTCTACCTTTTGACTGTTGTGAATAATTCTGTTATGAACATTCATGTACAAGTATCTGTTTGAGTCCCTGTTTTCAGTTCCTTTGGGTATACACCAAGGAGTGTAATTGCTGAGTCATATGGTCATTCTGTTTAACTTTTTGAGGCATCATCCAACTGTTGTTTTCCACAGAAGCTGCACCATTTTACATTCCCGTCAGCAATACACAAGGGTTCCAATTTCTTTGTAGAAATATCTATTCAAGTCCTTTGCTCATGTTTTACTTGCATTGTTTGTTTTTTTGACATTGAGTTGTAGGAATTCTTTATGTATTTTGGATATCAATTCCTTAATAGGTATATGGCTTGCAAATATTTTGTTCCATTCTGTGAGTAGTCTTTTTACTCTCTTGATAGTATCTTTTTTTTTTTTTTTTTTTTTGGCGGTATGCAGACCTCTCACTGTTGTGGCCTCTCCCGTTGCGGAGCACAGGCTTTGGATGCACAGGCTCAGCGGCCATGGCTCACGGGCCTAGCCACTCTGCGGCATGTGGGATCTTCCCAGACCGGGGCACGAACCCGTGTCCCCTGCATCAGCAGGCAGACTCTCAACCACTGTGCCACCAGGGAAGCCCTGATAGTGTCTTTTGATGCATAAAACCTTTTAAATTGTTGAAGTTCAATTTATCTATTTTTTTCTTTTGTTGTCTGTGTTTTTGGTGTCATACGTAAGAAACTATTGCCAAATCCAAGGTTATGAAGATTTTCCACTAAGTTTTCTTCTAAGAGTTTTATGGTTTTTAGCTTTATGTTTAGATCTTTGATCCATTTTGAATTAATTTTTGCATATGGTATAAGGTAAGGGTTCCACTTCATTCTTCTGAATGGCGATATCCAGTTTTCCCAGCACCATTTGTTGAAAGACTGTCCATTGAATAGTCTTGGCACCCAAGTTAATTATATTTGTGAGGGTTTATTTCTGGGCTCTCTAATGTATTCCATTGGTCTTTATATCTAGAGTTTGAGAAAGATTGGTGTTAACTCATCTTTAAATGTTTGATAGAATTCACCAGAGAAGGCATCTAGTCCTGGGCTTTTCTTTGTTAGAACAGAACCTGAGAGACCTGTGGGACACCATCAAACACCAGCATACACATCATAGGAGTCCCAGAATGACAAGAGAGAGAGAAAAGAAGCAGAAAAAATATTTGAAGAAATAATGGCTGAAAACTCCTCCTAATTTGATGAAATACATGAATCTACAAACCCAAGAAGCTCAATGAACTCCAAGCAAGATAAACTCAAAGAGATCCCCAGTAAAAGTCTAAAATTCCAATTGTCAAAACTCAAAGACAAAGAGAGCATTTTGAAAGCAGCAAGAGAGAAGAGACTCCCTACATACTTAATAAGATTAACAGCTGATTTCTCTAGAGAAACTATGGAGTCTAGAAGGTAGTGAGATGACATTCTAAATCTTGAAAGGAAAAAAAAACTTTTAACCAAGAATTTTCTATCTGGCAAAACTATCCCTCAAGAATGATGGAGAAATTAAGACATTTTTGGATAAACAAAAGCTGAGAGAGTTTATTACCAATAGTCCTTCCTTTCCCTGCTAAAGGGAGTTCTTCAGGCTGAAATGAAAAGTCACTAGACAATAACTCGAAGCCATAAGAAGAAATAAAGACCCCTGGTAAAGGTAACTAAAGCCAATGGCTAATGGGCATATGAAAAGATGCTCAACATTGCTAATTATTAGAGAAATGCAAATCAAAACTGCAATGAGGTATCACCTCACATTGGTCAGAATGGCCATTATCAAAAAGTCTAGAAATAATAAATGCTGGAGAGGGTATGGGGAAAAGGGAACCCCTGTTGGTGGGAATGTAAATTAGTGCAACCACCTTGGAAAACAGTCTGGAGGCTCCTTAAAAAACTAAAAATAGAATTACCATATGATCCAGCAGTCCCACTCCTGGGCATATATCTGGAAAAGACAAAAACTATAATTCGAAAAGATACATGCACCCCCAATGTCCATAGCAGCATTATTTGCAATGGCCAAGACATGGAAGCAACATGTGTCCATCAACAGATGAATGGATAAAGACGATGTGGTGTATATATAATGGAATATCACTCAGACATAAAAAAGAATGAAATAATGCCATTTGCAGCAACATGGATAGACCTAGAGATAATCATACAAAGCGAAGTAAGTCAGACAGAGAAAGACAAATATCATATAGTATCACTTACATATGGAATCTAAAAAAAAAAGACACAAATGAACTTATTTACAAAATGGAAACAGACTCACAGACATAGAAAACAAATTTATGGTTACCAAAGGGAAAGGGGAGAGAATAAATTAGGACTATGGAATTAAGAGATACACACTATTGTATATCAAGTAGATAAACAAGAAGGATTTACTTGTTACAACAAGGTCAGAAGCTCTTGCTCCAGCCTCAGAGTGCTGTATTTATATCTCGGTGTGGATCCTGACCTTGAGCAGGTCAATAGATTCTGTATCCATTTCCCCTTATGTGAAACTGGAAAATGATAGCACTTATCTTATAACTTAGTTATGAGAATTAAATGGGATGTAAAATGCTGAGAATAATACTTGGTATATAGTAAGAACTTAGTACATGTTAGCAATTATTATCACGTTTTACAAAAGAAGAAGCGAAGTCAGAGAAGTTATAGAAGACCCAGGGTCAGCCATAGTTCATGTAGTCAGGTTCAGTGAAGGGCTGCCTGATGCCTTAACTGTGGCTCTTTCTGTTATATATGCAATCCTTACATTTTCGATCTGTATTCTCTTAACTTCCTGGAAGGCAAATGTTTGCATTTATTTTGCGTTTTTCTCCCAGACTTCAGTTTGATTGGTTTATCTCCAAATCTGGAGCCACTATACTTAGAGCCTGGGAAACCTTGAATCCTTGACCCATCATTTACTAGTTCCATGACATTGAGCAAATTTATTTAATGTGGCTAAGCCTCAGTTTCTTCATCTGAAAAACGGAGAGGTTATGAAGATTAAATAAGATACTGTATATAAAGTGCTTACCCAGTGCCAGGCAATGCTCCATAGATGCTATATAATCTACCACTTATCTTTGAAGAAGATGGTTTTTATTGTAGGAGATGTTATTAATGCAGTATTAGGGGAAGTTTTAGGCAATTAAATGTTTGTGCTTTTTTGTAAGGATTGATTAATTTCTTAAGTGCAACAAATCCTCTTAGTCTTTTGATAGTGAAAGTGCAAGTATAAAAGGTTTCTATCAAAATTTCTTAAAAGACTGCTTCCCTTCTGAAATGCTGAGACAAATGCAGAGATGCTTTCCTTACCATGGCAGGGAAAAGAGACTTGCATTATACTTCTTTGTGCATTATTTTTTTATTTTTTTAAAAAATTATTTTATTGAAATATAGTTGATTTACAATGTTGTATTAATTTGTACTGTACAGCAAAGTGATTCAGTTATACGTATATATACATTCTTTTTTTAATATTTTCATTTTATTGGAGTATAGTTGATTTACAATGTTGTGTTAGTTTCAGGTGTACAGCAAAGTGATGCAGTTATACATATACATATATTCATTCTCTCTTAGATTGTTTTCTCATATAGGTTCTTTGTGCATTTTAAAAAATTTATTTATTTATTTTTGGCTGTGTTGAGTCTTTGTTGCTGCATGCAGGCTTTCTCTAGTTGCGGCGAGCGGGGGCTACTCTTCGTTGTGGTGTGCGGGCTTCTCATTGTTGTGGCTTCTCTTGTTGCAGAGCACGGGCTCTAGGCACGTGGGCTTCAGTAGTTGTGGCACGTGGGCTCAGTAGTTGTGGCTCACGGGCTGTAGAGCACAGGCTCAGTAGTTG
Source organism: Tursiops truncatus (assembly GCF_011762595.2). Classification (NCBI taxonomy): domain Eukaryota; kingdom Metazoa; phylum Chordata; class Mammalia; order Artiodactyla; family Delphinidae; genus Tursiops; species Tursiops truncatus. The sequence continues at coordinate 36,171,305 of NC_047048.1, read as the reverse complement.
TGGTGCATAGTCTTAGTTGCTCTGCGGCATGTGGGATCCTCCCAAACCAGGGCCTGAACCCGTGTCCCCTGCATTGGCAGGTGGACTCTTAACCACTGCGCCACCAGGGAAGTCCCTCTTGGTGCATTATTGATGAAACTCTTCATTTTTCCCCTCTGAATTTGCAGCTCATGTTGCAACTGCCTCCAGAGGCATCATCTTCTTCACCTACCTCCCATACCTGTACCTCGCTTTCAGCTACAACCAAAGGAGTCACTTCCAAAAGATTGCCTTTTGTCTCCTCTCCAGTGTTGCCATGGCACTGGGAGTCCGATTAATCTCCACATATAAGACAAAAGGTGAACCTTACCTTTCTCAAGGTAAACTGCCTTGATGTTTTGCCATTTGCTGACAGGCAGAGTTGACCTTCATTGCCAAATAAACATAACTGGCTCATTTTATTCAGTGTTCTGAGCATTTACAGTATACTTACATCTATGGTAGGTACTGTAAGAAACACTTAAGAAATGTAGAATGACGTTTACACCATGCAGCTTACAATGTAGTTTGGGAGAAAAACTAAAGCATGTAAATGATTTAGGGAATTATACACCTATATAGTTGTATAGATCTAAAATGTATAGATTTATGATTAGAAGTTCAAATAACACTTTAGAACTTTACAGATAATGTAGTGCTATTACAGATACCATATTTTATTCTCATAGGCTTCAGAGTTAGTCTTCTTTCACAAGTTGGTCTAGGGGGCCTTCCATCAGAGATGTTACAACTTCCACACTTTGGAGTTGAAAGTACAATGTGAAGTTTTCATTTGTCTCATGTTTCTGGAGTTTGAAGAATTCCCCACAACATCTACAGTCATTGCAGAAGATTGCAGCCAACATGTCAATCAAAATGTAGGATGCTGGGACTTCCCTGGTGGCACAGTGGTTAAGAATCCACCACCAAGGCAGGGGACACAGGATCAAGCCCTGGTCTGGGAAGATCCCACATGCCACGGAGCAACTAAGCCCCTGCACCACAACTACTGAGCCCGTGAGCCACAACTACTGAGCCCACATGCCACAACTACTGAAGCCCACATGCCTAGAGCCCGTGCTCTGCAAGAAGAGAAGTCACTGAATGAGAAGCCCGCACACTGCAATGAAGAGTAGCCCCTGCTCGCCGCAACTAGAGAAAGCCCATGCGCAGCAACGAAGACCCAACACAGCCATAAACAAACAAACAAGTAAATAAATAAAATGTAGGACCCTGAGGTCTGTGGGGTTACAGTACTTCTGAATGGAACAGTTTCCCATTTCGGTGGTACTAAGATAATCTGCTCTGAACACTCTAACAAGTGCCTTCATTGCTCAATGTTAGCTTTTATCACCAGAGTCCAGGTCCCAAATGATAAAGCTTGGTTTAGCAGCAGATAACAGGGATAGGAGTTATCAGTTGGGTCGAGTTTGTGGGTCGCCTTACTGCAATTGGGATAATCTCCAATGTCCTGGTTAGAGGCATCACCTACCAATGAATTTCTTTATTAAGTTTGGATGGTCTAAATGGGTTAAGGGTGCTTAAAATTTAATAAAGGATGTTAAGTTGACCAGAATTTATTGAAAGTGAGTGGTTTTCTTTAACAAAGCAATGTTGAGACCATGATTTACAAATACTTATGGAGGAAAAGTATATTTGAAATGGTATATCTGATTCCTTACATGTTAGTGAATGAACGTAGATGCTTTATGGAGCCTATCTGTTGAAATTGAGGGAATTTAGGTAGGTGGTTGGACTGGATGAACGGTGTGTTATGTTCAGTGTTCATTCCTGAAAGACACAGGATAGCCCATAAATGGTGTCTAGTGTTACAGCTGAAGGAAATACAAATGCATATGATCATAAGCAGGTAGGAATCTCTAAGAATATAATTGATGAAATGTTAGAAATCCGAGGATAATATTTCTTATTTAGAAACCTCATACTTTCACTGGATTAGGCTTTCCTATTCATTTGACCTATCTGCTCAAATCAGATAGCATGCCTTCTAGTGAGTGAATAAATAAAATTACTATGGGGCTTCCCTGGTGGCACAGTGGTTGAGAGTCTGACTGCCGATGCAGGGGACGCCGGTTCGTGCCCCAGTCTGGGAAGATCCCACATGCCGCAGAACGGCTAGGCCCGTGAGCCATGGCCGCTGAGCCTGCGCGTCTGGAGCCTGTACTCCGCAATGGGAGAGGCCACAACAGTGAGAGGCCTGCGTACCGCAGGAAAAAAAGAAAAAAAATTACTCTGTACATTTTCTCAGTAAATCTAGTGCAGTGCTTTCGGTTTTAATCTTGAGCAGGAATCACTATATACAACATGAATCAGGCCTCTGGTTGTATGGCAGAAACATTTTGCCCTCTTAAAATCAGAACCTGCATGCTTGTGGAGCAACTGGGTTTGTCACTTGAAATTTCCATTTATTGATTTATTTGTTAATTTATTATTTACTAGATTGATTTTAGTTTTTAAGAGGCCCAGTAAATAGCACCCTTCTCCCCTCCTTAGTTTCTGAACCAGTTGAGAAACAATACAGAGATGTCATCTTATTAATACCCAAATATCTTTTTATAACTAATAAAAAACTTAGTGGATGGGTTATTATAGATGCTCAGATGGGCCTTTTTATCTCAGCTCCTCAAGCTTGTCAGTGCTGTCTTGTAGCCCTGACTAATCTTGTTTCAATCTCTTCCCTTCCACAGGTATTGATCTCAAGGGTATTCCTTAATAAACATCTTGCATACTAAACTCCATTTCAGGGTCTGTGTCACAAGGAACCCAACCTGTGACTATTGAATTTATCTCTGGGACCCCTATTAATGTGAGAGAGGTCTCCTATTATGCTCTCCACCTGGGTGGGACGCTGGGCCTTGTTGTTTAGCTCCCTTGCCTTGAAAGGCCATCCGAATGGAAGCCCAAAGTTTTCTTGTTAGTAAATGACCTCTGAGCAAAAGAGTTCCAGTAGGAAAAGAGAGAATAGGGCAGAGAAATACATTTGAAAAGATGGTGGCCAAACCTGTTCCAAAACTGGATTTCAGGAAGACCAGCAAATCCCAAACAAGATTAACAATAAGAAATCTACATTAGACATACCAACATAAAATTGAGCACACCAGAGGTCAAGAGAAAAATCTTAAAAGTAGCTGGAGGGGAAAAAAAAAAGACATTGCTTTTCAAAGGAGCCAAGAGTGGGAGCCTGAAGATAGTGGCTTTATACGTTGTATACAATAATAATGATGATGATAATGATGATGTCTTTAGGATTTTTTTAAAAAGATAGAATTAAAATACATAAAAGGGTTTTTGAGGAGATAAAGTCAGAAGTTAGTGGGGGTAAATACTTTTTGGAAGGGGAGTAAAGATATTGATTAACTTTAGACTTTGCAGCAATGTACCTGGTAATTCACTACTGAGCCAACCAGGAAAAGGCTAGGAACAGTGTATAACTTTCAAACTTAATAGAGAGAAAATGGAATAATCAAAAGATTGGTTGAGTCAAAAAGAAGTGGTGTGGGAGAGGAATTATGTCACATGGCCTCTTCTACTGCAAAGGGGGATGAGAAGTCAGGGAAGAACAATCATGATCAAAGAGATGTGAGGGCAGGTGAACTTTGCCAGATTCCTTTCAGCAGCAACCTGCTCTCAAACACAAATAAATAAATTGTGGAAAGAAGTAACAGCTAACTCCTACCCAATCCAAACTCCAGCAGTATTTTTGTTTTGTTTTGTTTTTTAAATAGAACTCGATGAGCTGATTCTCAAATGTACATGGGAGTATAAAGGACCAAGAATAGCCAAGAACTCTTGAGGAAGAACAAAACAGCAAAACTTGTTTTACCGGATTTCATGATTTATCATAAAGCAATGGTAATTAAGATTATGGTTGACAAATAGACTAATAGAACAGAAAAGAAGGGAGAGATAAATGCATTGTTAAATATCAGAGATGATACTTCAGAGCAGTGGGATTTAATAAATGGTGCTGGAGCAACTAAAGAACCTTATGGAAAAAATTGAAATTGGACTTTGAATTCACACCATATGCAGATATCAATTCCAATGTAAAAAAACTATAAAGTGGGGCTTCCCTGGTGGCGCAGTGGTTGAGAATCTGCCTGCTAATGCAAGGGATGCAGGTTCGAGCCCTGGAAGGTCCCACATGCCACGGAGCAACTAGGCCCGTGAGCCACAACTACTGAGCCTGCGCGTCTGGAGCCTGTGCTCCGCAACAAGAGAGGCCGCGATGAGAGGCCCTCGCACCGCGATGAAGAGTGGCCCCCGCTTGCCACAACTAGAGAAAGCCCTTGCACAGAAACGAAGACCCAACACAGCCAAAAATAAATAAATTTTTTAAAAAAGTAACAAATATTAAGTACAATTGGTGTCTTTAAAAAAACACTATAAAGTTTTTTGGAGATGATATAGGAGAGTACATTCATGTACTTGAAGTAGGAAAGATTTCTTAAACAAGACACAGAAATAACTACCATCAGGAAAAGACTGATAAATAATGACATTAAAATTAAGACACCATGAAGAGAATGAAAGGAGAAGCTACAGAGTGGGAGAGGATGCTCGATACATTTAACCTGCAAAAGGCTTGTATCCAGAATATTTAAAGAATTCATAAAATCAATTATATATCATACTTTATAGTAAAGAAAAAAACAGGCAAAAATAGGTACTTCATGAAAAGACATTTCCAAATAGCCAATAAACATATGCAAGCTAGAAGAAAATGAAGTGACATATTTAAAGAAAGTACTGAAAGAAAAACCTTGTCAACTCAGTGTTCTATATCCAGGGGAAAATTAGGGAGAAATGAAGACTCTCTCAAACCAAAGTGACAGAATCAATTGCTGGGAGACATTACGAGAAATGTTGAGTTCTTCAAGCAAAAACAATGTCATATCAGACAGAAGCTTGGATCTGCGCAAAGAAATTAAGAGCACTGAAAATGGAAGATACAATTTATTTTGTCTTTTGTGGAGGTTTCTGGCTCTAAAAGAGAACTGACTGTCTAAAGCAAAAGTGGTAACAATGTATTGTGTTTATAGCTTATGTGAAAATGAAATGTATGACAACAGTAGCAAAGGGTGGGAGGGAAGAACTGGAAACTGGAAATTGTAAGATCCTTATGCTACACATGAAGTAGTATAATATTATTTGAAGATAGACTAAAGATGATTTTAAACCCTAGAACAACATTAAAAAAATTTTTAGAGGTATAAGTAATAAATCGATAGTAGAAATAAAATGGAATGATTAAAAAAAAGTCCCCATTAATGCAAGAAAAAGAGGAAAAAAGAAACAAAGAAAAGTTTGGACCAAATAGAAAAGAGCTGGCAAAGTGTTAGATTTTAATCCAATCAATAATCACATTAAATGTGAATAATCTAAACGTACCAATTAAAAAGAGTCAGTTTAGATAAAAAGGCAAAACCCAACTAGATGCTGCCTACAGACAAAGATGACGGTGAAGTTGTAAAGGGGGTGTGCATATTTGGGGTTTTGGGGGTTATTGATTTGGGTGGTAGTTGTACAAAGTACTTACTGTGTAATTGCTTGTTAAACTCCATTTTATATACTTGATATGTATATTCCCAATAAATAAATAAAGTTAACTGGCAATCAAATGTCTGCTGAGGTAGGGAAGGAGCCTTGTCTCTTTCTTCTTTTCGGACACTGCAGACTTACACTGAACAAGGATGCACCTGGCTTTCACAAACTAAGTGTGCTGACTGTTTATGGCAGCTGAGGTTTGCGAGACCTGTCTGTAAGCCATGGTGAAAGGCAAGGCTCTCGATTGGCACAAAGACAGACACAAGTCATAGAATCTCATCTCAGGAAGGACCTCAGAGGTTTCCTGGCCCCTCGCCCCTCACAGCGTGGCCTGTGCACCAGCAGCATCAGAACCCTCAGAGAGCTTGTTAGGAATGCAGACTCCCAGGCCCATCCAGACGCACTTAATCAGAACAAAATCCCCAGGTGATTAGTAAGCACAGGAAAGTTTGAGGAGCACCGTTCTAGCCCATCTGTCTGCTCACCAGTATTTGAATGTCTCCTCTGGTGTTGCTAGTTACCACCTCCTCAATCCTGCCGTGTGGCAACAGATGCAGGGTATCTTGGATGCTTTACATGAGAAGCTTAGTCAGCTTGCATTCAGATTAGACACTTGGCATCACAAAGGATACTTATCTTTATACGCACCCAGGAATTGGTCCCAAGCCCATCCTCAGCACTCCTTTCTTCATGGCATATGTATGTATTGAGCAGCTGCTGCATATGAGGTCCTGGGTCAGATGTTGGAGATACTGAGATAAGCTGACAGTCCCTGGCCCCAAGCTGGGGTTGGCAATAAGTGAGCAGTTTCACAGTGCGGAGTGAGACCTTCAATCCTCACAATTAGCGCAGGGTGCCCCAGATGCATGTGGGTTAGACATATAACCCAAGAGAGTGAGTATACATGCTTGCTGGGGAAGGAGATACCTGTGCTGACCTACCAAGTAAGAATTAACCAAGCAAAGAAGGTGGGGAGGAGTAGGAAGGGCTTACCTGACAGCATGTGCAAGAGTGTGAAGATGTGTCTCAGATGACCAAATTTCCACTTCTTGGTGCCAAAGAATCATTTTGGCAATAATAAGAATGTTTTATTGGGAATTCCCTGTCAGCCCAGTGGTTAGGACTCAGCGCTTTCACGGCTGGGCCCAAGTTCAGTCCCTGGTTGGGGAACTAATATCCCACAAGCTGTGTGGCATGGTCAAAAAAAACCAAAAAGCAAAAAAAAGTTTTACCTTCTTTGAGAAACCAACAGCTAGCTTTTCTTTTCCTGTACCTAACTTTTGTCCCTTAATACCCCAGACATGAATAGTCCAGTCTTCTCATTGGCTTGTTCTCCAACTGTTTGATTGGAAAGTTCTGGTAACTTTTCTCTGTCTTCGATGTGGTGACTGTTTTCCTTCCTTTAGAATAGGCACAGGCATCCAATGGAGGAACATGGGCAGTATAGGAGGAGAGTTTAACTTCACTCAGGTGCTGCTGATGCTACTGCTGGACTCTTAAATGGCTTGATGGCCTGGTATGTGGAGTCTGTCTTCCCAGGGGTGTATGGTACACCCAAACGTTGGTACTTCTTTCTCATGGTGAGTACTGATGCTGCTGTTTTATAGATTGACATTAGAATTTTTATAGCTCGTCATCAATATTCCTATCCCTCTTTGTGGTGTTGGTTGCAACCTCAAACTCCTGGAAATCTAAGTGCAGTTCTCTAACCTGGATTCACCCCAAACCTATCAACTTGTGGTTGCCAAGGGAGCATAATTAACGAGTCTGACTCTTGCGCCACTGCTGATACCCTGTGCAGAGTCCCCTTAAGAGTGCCTGTGGCTGTCTCACATGTGCCCACTTGAGTGGCAGGCCCTGCATTCTCTCACAGAATGCCACCCCAACAAGCTAGAGCCCTCAGGACTCCTTGGCCTCTTTCCTCTTTGGGCTGGTGGCAAGGCCCTGAAGCTCTTTGAGACCTCTGTGACCTGGGGGCACGGGCATGGGGCACAGCTTTCGTTGACAACCCCATGAAGCTCTCCAAATCTTTTCTGTCCTATGGTGAGTAAATTTTCCTACAAAGTTGAACCCATCATGCCTGATTCAGTCCTCTTGCAGATTCAGTCTGATCTCATCTGAATTGCACAGGTACTCACTTCAGGCCTCGGCAAAGGCTGCCATGTTTGCCCTTCTTGGTCTGTGGGAAGTGGGTAGATTGTTAACGACAGTATTTCTCCAGGCCTCAGCCCACAGGGGTGCTGATTGCCAACACAACAGCTTCCCCAGTACACCAGGAGTGTGGATATGAGGCATCATTTGTAGCTCCATCCTCCAGACGGTTGTAGGTTGAAATGCAGTTTATTAGTAGTAAGTCTGTGAGCAAATTCTTGACTTCTTCAGGCACCATTAAGTGTTCGATACCAGGAAGCTCCGGTGGGTGAGGCTGGGGTGGGGGTTGGGGGAGGGAAGTGTGCGAATTTAATTTACCAAAATATTTATCTTCCAGAAGAAGAGAGCCAATTCACCTACATGTATTAATGTAAGTTGACTTCCTCTCTAGCCCTCCTACTGCTGTGGAGAACCTATATCCTTTATGAATTCAGTGCTGGAGTTGGGGGATCCTCAGAAAGCTCTGAAAAGCAAGTTCATTCAGGAAGAGCCTACTGATTTGATAAAAGGAATTGAAATCCAACATCTATACAAGGTATCAGCTCACAAATCTTCTTCCAAGGACTTGAGAAATAGTGCATAGAGGCTTCTGTTTTATTCTGCCAGTGGTTACAAGGTACATTTTGTGATAGATTTTTAATTCCCTTCTGTAATGTTATCCTCAAAATTAGGGGTACAATGTAAAATGTCCTGTTTTCTGTCATAAAGTTAAGTGACTGGATGGAGGATCTAGATGATCTTTCTTGAAACAGTCTTGCAAAAGCCAAACACCTCTTGTTGGGGACACCCTGGAACTCAGTCATTTGATGGCTGACTTTGATCCACCAGTGTTTTTACATAACCAAATCAAATAGTAAACCAGATTTCACTGCTGGCTTCCAGATGCAGAAGTGTTTGTTCTTTCACCAGTGTCTGCTGAGTCCTGCATTGACTAAGGACTCCCCTGACAGGATGACTGGATATAAGCTCTGTACCCTGGTGTGTCCTCCAGAGCATTATTTTTTTGTTTGGAATCTTCCATTCTTCAAATATGATGAGCTTAAGGAGAGGCAGTGTCCTCTGTATGACTGATACAAGGTTACAGTCAAGGTGCTAGCTCAATACTTTGTGTTGCCTTCCTTGGCCTATGGGATCAAGTGCATCACATACTGGCCCAGGGGCTCCACAGCATGGGGGATCATCCCAGCTCCTTTACATACTGTGGTAGCAGCTTGGAATGCTCCAGTCTTCACCCAATTTATTGTAGCTTCAATAAGCAGGGATTTCGTTTCCTCTTTTCACATAACAAGCAGTCTGCAGGCACATGGTTCTGGCATGATTTCAGCTGCTCAGCAAAGCTGTCCCAGACCCCTGCTCTTTCTGCTCACTTGCTTTCATTTATTTTCCCTGGGCCAGTGGAAGCATATAGCTCTCATCTGCGTGCTTGTCATTTCCCGGTTGCAAGATGGCTGCTGTAGCCCATCTATAGGGAAAGATAAGAGCGAGGGGCTTTCTTTTGGGAGGACTTCTTCCTTCCTTCCTTCTTTCCTTCCTTCCTCCCTCCCTCCCTTCCTTCCTTCCTTCTTTTCTGCCCTTCAGTAGATCACCCCTTATTCTTACTGCCCAGAATTCTGCCACATGTCCACCTCAACTGCAAAAGGGAGACTGAGAAGTTAGGGAAGAGGACCGTCACACTTGATTCAAAATAATCATACCAGATGGATGTGGGGGCAGGAGAAGTGTGCCAAATTCCTTTCCGCAGCATCCTGCTTCCAAACACAGTTAGATAAATGGTGGGAAGAAGTGACGTCTAAGTCTCACCCAACTATAATGTCTGCACTCCAAACCCCAAGTCCAGCCCAGATGCAATTAGACGGGACAGAAATCAGGCACAGTTTCAGGCACTAGGAATTCAGCATGAACAAGACAGACCAAGTCTAAGACTGGGAAAACAGTAAAGATAGAAGCCTCTCAAAAGGAGTGCGCCTGGTATGTGTGAGGAATGGCACAGAGCTGAAATGTGATGAAGTGTGATGTATCTCTGCAAGTGGCATTGTGGGTGATTTTATTTTCTTCCTTATACTCATATATGAATTACTTGTATAATAAGAAAAAAATAAATGGTATTTAAAATACTGGAGGGCTTCCCCGGTGGCGCAGTGGTTGAGAGTCCACCTGCTAATGCAGGGGACACGGGTTCGTGCCCCGGTCCGGGAAGATCCCACATGCCCCGGAGCGGCTGGGCCTGTGAGCCATGGCCGCTGAGCCTGCGCGTCCGGAGCCTACGCTCCGCAACGGGAGAGGCCACAACAGTGACAGGCCCGCGTACTGCAAAAAAAAAAAATAAATAAAATAAAATAAAATAAAATACTGGAGACATTTGATTTAGAAAACAGGACAGACTGTCTGGTGTTCTCTCCCTAGATCAACACTGCCCACAAAAGAGGCAGGGTGCCCTTTCTCAGGGGATTAGCCAGGCAGTGCAGAGCAAAGTGTGGCTCAAGAAGCAGAGAGAAGTTCTCGTTCAAGCTCCGAGCCCTTTGTCCTTGAACTCTGGCCTCTGTGGTTCAGCTGCTCTACCACCAGGCTCCAGAGGCCAGGGAAACCCCCCTGGTGTTGCTCCCCATCATGGTCCTCAGTAGCTCCAGGCAGCTAAACTCTGAAAGAAGGAGCTCCCTTATGGATTTCCACTTGGAGTCCCACTGATGAACTTTCAGAGGAAGTTGGTGTGGGTGCTCGGCCTGTCACAGGTTCTTCAGAAATGCCACATGCGTGTGCATATTACACTGTCAGTCAGAGTTGGCTTTTCAACAGGTGTTCTACAAGGGAAGGGATGAACACATGGCAGTCAAAGATCTGACCATAAACTTGTACCGAGGGCAGATCACTGTTCTCCTGGGGCACAATGGAGCAGGCAAAACCACCACCTGCGGCATGCTCACAGATATGTGTGTGGGGTCAGCCCTCCTGAGGAAGTGCTGAAGAAATTGTTGATCCAGATCTAGATGTTTTGGCTCCATCTCCCCTCATCAGATTTCACTGGCATCTTTGTTTGTTGTTTGTTTTTTTACTATCTACGTAGTAGTGCCTGGTTGTTCACATTACTCTGTAGCAGGAAAAGGGAATCTTTGACTCTTTTGGTCAATCTGAGGAACTTAGTTTCAAACACTATCAGGAAGTTGTGAACACTGCTTAGCATGTTTCCTTCCAGGTAGAACTTTCCGGTACAGTGAGGCACCACTAATCTCTCAACCAAACATTTCATCCACTTACTTTTGATTGCCAGGGGCACTTTTAGAATGATACCTGGTGAATTATTCTAAAATTATCTGTTTCAGAATAGCTTTTATGCCTAAATAATTCTTTCATATTCCATTAACTAAAATAATATCTGTGATATTTGAAAACTCATTCATTCAAGAAACATATATTTATTGAAGGCTTAACCTATGTAAAGCTCTGTATAAAACCAGTGAGATGCATTTCTAAATTTTGAGGCACTCTGAAAGCCCACCAGTTCTTCTGTGTTACATACAGAACACCAAACGGCTGGGAAGCTATGAGCACTTCAAAGTCAAGCTGCCACAATTCTCCTCACAGGTTGCTGATGCACCTTCCACTGAAGGCATTTGAAGAGCAGCAATATTTTGAAGTTTGGTCTGAGGTGCCTTTGGTACTGGGACTTTAAAAACCAAGTTTCAGCCCAGCAGATACATGCTGGATGGGCTCTGGATGCATCAGGATGGGGGTGCAGTAATGTCTCCAGACAGGTGGTCCTCTCTCAGATACAGGCATTGCTACTTCTGGCAGCATGATCATTTAGGGAAGGCCTCCCCTTCTATGTAGACTTGTGAGGTCCTCAGTACTTGAAGGGTGATCCAGCTAGACAACAGGCTAAGTGATCAAGGAGGCAAGTCAGGTACAAACATTGTTTAAGAAGGCCGACTGATAGAAACACTCCATAGACACTCCCCTATTGCATTCCCTTATATTCTGTTCCTAGTATTCATCACAGTCTGTGCTCATCTGGTTTGTGTATACATATATATGTGTGTGTGTGTGTGTGTGTGTGTGTGTGTGTGTGTGTGTGTGTGTGTGTGTTATTTCTCTGTCTCCCCCATCCCTCTCCCTAGAAAGCTTGTTCTGTTCACTTCTGGATCCACAGTGCCTGGAACCGCGCTTGGCAAAGGATAGGCACTCAACAAATATCATTGAATGAATGACTGAATTAATTAATTAATGTAATTGCAAATTCTGCCAAAATGCAGACCATGAATGATAAATAAATAATCATAAATAAATAAATAATACATACATCTGTCCACTCTAGAGCCATAAATAAATAAATAAATAAATAAAATTTAAAAATAAAAAGCATTGCATAGGATTCCCACCTATGTTTCGTTCTAAGAGTTTCAAACATTAGTTCTTTTTAAAATAAATTTATTTATTTTATTTTATTATTTATTTTTGGCTGCGTTGGGTCTTCGTTGCTGCGTGCGGGCTTTCTCTAGTTGTGGCGAGCGGGGGCTACTCTTCATTGTGGTGCGCGGGCTTCTCATTGCAGTGGCTTCTCTTGTTGGGGAGCACGGGCTCTAGGCTCGCAGGCTTCAGTAGTTGCGGCACATGGGCCCAGTAGTTGTGGCTCTCGGGCTCTAGAGCATAGGCTTAGTAGTTCTGCCACATGGGCTCAGTTGCTCTGCAGCGTGTGGGATCTTCCCGGACCAGGGCTCAAACCCGTGCCCCCTGCATTGGCAGGCGGATTCTTAACCACTGCACCACCAGGGAAGTCCCATACATTAGTTCTTACATTTAGGTCTTTGATTCATTTTGAGCTAATTTTTATATGGTATGAGGTAGGTGTCAAATTCATTCTTTTGCATGTGGATATCCAGTTGTCCAGCACCATTTGTTGAAAAGACTGTTTTTTTCCCCATTGAATGGTCTTTGCACCTTTGTCAAAAATCAATTGACCAGGGGACTTCCCTGGTGGCAGAGTGGTTCAGAATCCACCTGCCAATGCAGGGGACATGGGTTCGATCCCTGGTCAGGGAATTAGATCCTGCATGCCACAACTAAGAGCTTACATGCCACAACTAAATAAAAAGATCCCGCATGCTGCAATGAAGATCCCTCGTGCCACAACTAAGACCTGGCGCAGCCAAATAAATAAATAAATATTTAAAAAAAGAATCAGGACCAGCCAAAAGAAGAGACATATAGGGTGATGTCTGGGAGGGTCCCAAATGAAAAGCTTCCATGTCTTCAGAATGTGTCACCCTCCTGGCACATTGCTATATAGAGGGTAGCTCACCTAAGCTTCAAGTGTCTAGTTTTTACTGGGGTTTCATTACATGGGTGTGAATGATTGAATCATGGACCTCGTGACTGAGCTCAGTCTGCAGTCTTTCCCTCCCAGCAGATTGGGAGGTCAGATTGATATCATGGCTCAAAGCCCCAACCATCAAATCACATGGTTTGTCTTTTTGGTATGACCAGCCCAGATCTTGACCACCTCATTAGCATAAACTCAGGTGTGGCCTGAGGGTACTACCAGGAATAGCAAAGACACCCCTATACTCCAAGGATTTAGAGGCCCCTCCCAGTAACTGGGGACAGAGGCCATCCAGATTCTTTATTATACAACACTTACATTGATTTTTAATATGCTAAACCTTCCTTGCATTCCTGGGATAAATCCCACTTGGTCATGGTGTATAATCCTTTTAATATGCTGCGGTACTTAGTATTAATAAGTCATATATTTAAATGGTTCAAGATGCAAAAGCCGGGAATTCCCTGGCAGTCCAGTGGTTAAGGCTCCACATTTTCACTGCCAAGGGCCTGGGTTCAATCCCTGGTCAGGGAACTAAGATCCCACAAGCCTCATGGTGTGGGCAAAAAAAAAAAAAAAAAAAGATACAAAAGTCTTTTGTTTATCCCTTTCCCTGAAGGTAGTAAGTTTATTGTGTGTCTTTCTTATGTACAGTTTATGTATATACAATAGTCCTGGCTTATTTGCAGGGGATTTGTTCCAAGACCACCAGTGGATGCCTGAAACCTCAGATAGTACCGAAGTCTATATATACTATGTTTTTTCCTATACATACATACCTATGACAAAGTTTAATTTGTAAATTAGGCCAGTAAGACATTAAACCAATAGCTAGTGGGAAGCAGCCGCATAGCACAGGGAGATCAACTCAGTGCTTTGTGACCACCTAGAGGGGTGGGATAGGGAGGGTGGGAAGGAGGGAGACGCAAGAGGGAAGAGATATGGGGATATATGTATATGTATAACGGATTCACTTTGTCATAAAGCAGAAACTAAAACACCATTGTAAAGCCATTATATTCCAATAAAGATGTTAAAAAATAAAAAAAAATTTAAAAACCAAAACAATAACTAATAATAAAATAGAACAATTATAGCAATATACTGTAATTAAAGTTATGTGAATGTGGTCTCGCTTTCTCTCTCTCTAAGAATATCTTATTGTACTGTACTTACCTTTCTTGTGATTTGAGATGATACAATGCCCATGTGATGAGATGAAGTCAGGTGAATGATATAAGCATTGTGACACAGCATTAGGCTATTGACCTAGTGACAATACATCAGAGGAGAATCATCTGCTCCAGGTGATCCTGGATCATCAAGTCATGACAACGTCGACGGTTGGATGTCAAGGGCAGACGATGTCGATGGTTGGGGATCCCGAGCAGGACAGAGCCGGATGGCACAGGATTTCAGAGTTCAGGATACTCAGAACGGTGCACAATTTAAAACTATGAGTTGTTTATTTCTATAATTTTTAAATACTTATTAATTTATTTATGTATTTTTTGGCTTCTTCATTGGGTCTTCATTGCTGTGCGCGGGCTTTCTCTAGTTGCGGTGAGCGGAGACTACTCTTCGTTGCGGTGCACGGGCTTCTCACTGCGGTGGCTTCTCTTGTAGAGCACTGACTCTACATGCACGGGCTTCAGTAATTGTGGCATGCAGGCTCAGTAGTTGTGGCGCACGGGCTCAGTTGCTCCGTGGCATGTGGGATCTTCCTGGACCAGGGCTCAAACCCGTGTCCCCTGCATTGGCAGGCGGAGTCTTAACCACTGCGCCACCAGGAAAGTCCCCTATTTCTGTAATTTTTCATTTAATATTTTCAAACCATAGTTGACTGTGGGTAGTGGGTAACTAAAACTGTGGAAACCGAAACCTCAGATAAGGGGGGACTGCTGTTCAAGCAAAATGCTTGTTGGACGAGCCAGCCTCCCGTCAGAAGCTGCTGCCAGATCTCTGTCCTCTGCTATTTCAGCTGAAAGACTTGTTGCGCCAGAAGTGCCCTGAAGAAATCAATTGTGTGCTGCACATCCTCAGTCTGGAGGACAAACGGGACTCCCGGAGCAGGTTCCTGAGTGGGGGAATGAGACACAAGCTCTCCATTGGCATCGCCCTCATCGGCATCACCCTCATCGCAGGCTCCAAGGTAGGGGGCGGCAGGGCCTGGCTTCCTTAAAGACACAGGTCAGGGCCCCCACATGCAGTAGACAAACACGTTGGGTCAGCAGGGCCCAGAAGTATCACTTTATAGTTCCCACTTGGCCTGGGCTGGCTGCAGGCCCTTCAGCCATGGCCCAGGCACCTCAGCTCTGGACACCCTGGATGGGCAGTCTCGTGTGGGTGGTACTGCTGAATCTTCATTGACCTCCAGTCACATAGGGCCTGCAGTGCAGCCAGCCGGGGCCTGGGACGTGACTCTGCCGTCATCACAAGGTCATTCCTCTGCCCTTCAGGTGCTGATGCTGGATGAGCCAACCTCAGGCGTTGATGCCATCTCCAGGAGGGCCATCTGGGACCTTCCTCAGCAGCACAAAAGTGACCGCACCATCCTGCTGACCACCCACTTCATGGATGAGGCCAACCTGCTGGGGGACCGCATCGCCATCATGGCCAAGGGGGAGCTGCAGTGCTGCGGGTCATCTCTGTTCCTGAAGCAGAAATATGGTGAGCGGCCCCGGGCAGGCAGCCAAAACTCCATTCTGTGTGGGGTCAGCGTTGCTGGCCCAGTGTGCTGGAGAAAGTATCCATTGGTAACGTTCCTGAAGGGCCCCTGAGATCAGGCAGGGAGAGGTCTTCTCTAGACATCCTGTTCTGCTACCTGTGGGTAGAGACCTGAGGCCCCAGGCAGAGGGGCTTGTGAGAACGAAGAAGGAATGAAGCAGAAAAAATCTCTGAGACTTGGAGTTAGAAGGCCTGTGTTTGAGTTCCACTCTGGTAGTTTACTCCCTCTTCATCCTTTCTACCAAGTTAGTTCATCCTTTTTTGGCCTTAGTTTTCTGATCTATAAAACGGAGATTAAGATACCATGTTCCTCAAAGTGGGAGCTAGTGCATGCAAAAGTGCGAGTTGTTATTTCCACAACTGGGTGTGCTCCTCATCAGCATCCCACCACAAACATCCTCCCCTTGTTTTCCTGGACCCCCAGACCTCTGTGTTTCCCTCTTATGTCTCTGAATGCTCCTTTGCATCACTTCTACTTCTAAACATGGAAATGCCTTGGTTGCTTTACTTTTCTTCCTCTGCCCACTGACTTAGTGATCTCATCCAGTGTCCTGACTTTAAATACTTACCTGGCTGAAAAACGTATGTATCTCTGGCTGGACCTCTCAACTGAACTCCAGATTTGTGTATTTAACTGCCTACTCCACACATCCACATAGACGGTGAACAGACCTGAAAGACTTGTCCAAAACCTGTGCAGAGCTGAGCTCCAGCTCTTTACTGCCAAACCATCTCCCCCACAGTAAAGGCAGCTCCATTCTTTTTTTTCTGTTTTTTTTTTTTTTGCTATATGTGGGCCTCTCACTGTTGTGGCCTCTCCCATTGCGGAGCACAGGCTCTGGACACACAGGTTCAGCGGCCATGGCTCACGGGCATAGCTGCCCCGCGGCATGTGGGATCTTCCTGGACCGGGGCACGAACCCGTGTCCCCTGCATCGGCAAGAGGACTCTCAACCACTGCGCCACCAGGGAAGCCCGGCAGCTCCATTCTTCTAGGTGCTTGGCCAGAACCTTGGGGGCTCCCTGATCCTCTGTCTCTCATAGCCCATAACTGATCCACCTGCAAACTCTAGTGAACTTGCTTTCCTCCCACCTCTACCACTTGTTAGCGTCCTGGTCCAGGCTGCCGTCCCTCTACCTGCATTATTGCAGTTGCTTCTAACCCACCCCTGGCCTCTGCCCATTTGTCAGAATGAGTGTGTCACTCTTCTGCTCAGTCCACCAATGACTTCCTGTCCCACTGAAAGGAAAAGGCAGAGTCTTGGGAGTGGCCCAAAGGCCTTGCTTTGCCTGGTCCTATTACCCCGACCACATTTCCTAAAGTTCTTCAGCTGCTTTGGTCTGCTCCTGCCTCATGGCCCCCTTTCTTATCCAGCATACTGGGCCTGCTCCTTCCTCCGGGCCACATATTGTCATGGCTTCTCCTCTTCCTTAGGTCTTCAGTCCTTTTACAGATGTCACATTTTCAGTAAGGCCTTCCTTGTGACCCTGTTTAAAGTCACAATCCCCAATACTCTGTATCCCCTCCCCTGTTCATCTTTCGCCTTAGCACTTGTCACTAATATACTCTAAATTTTACTTATTTATCTTATTATCTGTCTCACATCCCTTTAATGAAAGCCCCTTGAGAGTAGGGATCTTTGACTATTTGGTCCACTGCTATGTGCTCAGTACCTAGAAGAGTGCCTGTCACATCATAAGAGCTCAGTGAACGTTTGTTGAATGAGTGCATTGCAAGCAGTGTAGTAACAAGTGTTACTAGTAATTTCTGAAAGAATGTTTAGAATACCATAAGGTATGTATCCTCAAAAACATAATTTAATTATGATAGAGGTATACTTGTTCTTAACCTTAATGTCCAAGGCCCCTACCTACTAAGTTTTCACTTCCCCACATTAGTTATCACTTAAAGAGAGTGTTGCCCTTAATACAACCCTCCTTTATTTTGCCTAGCATTGCTAAATGTGCTATTATCACCTCCCAACTATGGAGTAGAAGGTAAGACTCAAGAGTAGCATTATAGACCTTCAAAGGCAAGTTCACTGTGGTTTAAATTCAAGTCTGCAGGGCTCACCAGCTTCCCTGTCCTGTGGAGCTATCCTGTTCTAGGATATAGAATGCTAAATGTGACTGAAAAGGGTAAAACTGTTTCATGATCTTTTAAATGTTGTTTCAGGTGCAGGATATTATATGACTTTAGTGAAAAAACCTCACTGTAACATGGAGAAGATTTCTCATCTGATTTATCAACACACACCAAATGCAATTTTCCAGTCTAGCACTGGAGAAGAAATAACATTTATACTTCCTAAAGAGAGCGTGCACAAGTATGCCATACCTGAGACGTCTGGAGTAATTGTTTGCATGTACTGAGTGTACAGTTGTCTCTCCTATCCCTGTCCTCGCCAAGGGCACTGGAAGCTGTAATGGTCTGGATCCCTAGGCCTTTGGTATTTCCTAGAAAGACACTACACCCCAGCCAGAGTGCACTTGAAAATACAGGACTCTGATCATGTTTCCTTCTCCTTAAAAACCCTTGATGGTTCCCAGTTGCCTTCAGGTTAAAATCAAATTCTTTGAGATGGCTTTAGAGGGGCTCTTGATTGTGTGAACTCTAATTACATGCACCCAAGTAACTGAGCTCAGATGAAGATTTTACTTGATTTTCCTTTAAATTACAGTTGACCCTTGAACCACACAGGTTTGAACTGTGTGGGTCCACTTATACACAGATTTTTTCAATAAATAGGTTACTATGGTACTACACTATCCCCATTTGGTTAAATCTGTGGATGTGGAACATTTGGATATGGAAGGCTGACTATAAAGTTATAAGTGGATTTCTGATGTGGGGTGGGAGCAGAAGTCAGCCCTGTAATTATCTTAGACCTCAAATTGGTTCCCAACACTTCCCTCTCTCCCTCTCCTCAGTCCTCATGTTGCTTTCAGAGAGGAATCTTACCTTATACTTCATTGAGAAAATAAACACCATCCAACAAGAACTCTATTTTATCCCTATCACAAACCTACAAACTTGCTTGCTTCAACACCAGCTCAAGTACCCACCCACCTCACCTTCTCAAGAGTTCACTTGTTTGATAATTTCCTCTCTCATCTACATCACCAACTTCTCTCTCTTTGGGTCATTTCCATGAACATATTAGTGTGATCTGGAAAAACACTCTCTTGAGCCTACCTGTCTTTCCAGCCACCACTCCATGCCCTGCAACCCTGCACAATCAAAACTCTCTTAAAATGGGCTAAGCATGTTGCCTGCTTTATCTCATCACCCATGCATTACTTAGTCTACTTCACAGTGGCTTTCACACCCTTCCATCCAAACTGGAAAAATGCCTATTCAGATCTTCTGCCCATTTTAAAATCAGGTTGTTTTTTCTTTGATATTGAGTTGAATGAGCTGTTTATATATTTTGGATATTAACCCCTTATCAGTCATATACTATTTGCAAATATTTTTTCCCATTCAGTAGTTTATCTTTTTGTTTGTCAATAGTTTCCTTTGCTGTGCAAAAGCTTTTAAGTTTAATTAGGTCCCATTTGTTTATTTTTGCTTTTGTTTCCTTTGCCTTAGGAGACAGATCCAAAAATATATTGTTACGATTTATGTCAAAAAGTGTCCTGCCTATGTTTTCTTCTAGGAGTTTTATGACTTCTGGTCTTACATTTAGATCATTAATCTATTTTGAGTTTACTTTTGTATATGATGTGAGAAAATGTTCTAATTTCACTCTGTTACATGTAGTTGTCCAGTTTTCCCAGCACAACTTAATTAAGAGACTGTGTTTTCCCCATTGCCTATTCTTGCCTCCTTTGTTGTAAATTAATTGACCATAGGTGCATAGGTTTATTTCTGGGTTCTGTATTCTGTTTCATTGGTTTATTTGTCTGTTTTTGTGCCAGTACCATATTGTTTTGATTACTGTAGCTTTGCATGATACCTCCAGCTCTAGACTTCTTTCTAAAGATTGCTTTGGCTATTTGGGGCCTTTTGTGTTTCCATACAAATTTTAGACTTATTTGTTCTAGTTCTGTCAAAAATGTCATTGGTATTTTGATAGAGATTGCATTGAATCTGTAGATTGCCTTGGGTAGTATGGTCATTTTAATAATAATAATTCTTCCAATCCATGAACACAGTATATCCACCACTTTGTGTTGTCTTGAATTTCTTTCATCAGTGTCTCATAGTTTTCCAAGTACAGGTCTTTTATCTCCCTAGGTAGGTTTATTCTTAGGTATTGTGTTCTTTTTTATGTGACAGTAAACGGGATTGTTTCCTTCATTTCTCTTTCTGATAATTTGTTGTAAGTGTATAGAAACACAGTAGATTTCTGTCTATTAATTTTGTATCCTGCAACTTTTACCAAATTCATTGATGAGTAGTTTTTTTTGTGGCATCTTGAGGATTTTCTATGTATAGTCATTTTCACAATATTGATTCTGCCTATCCAAGAACATGGTATATTTTTCCATCTGTTTGTGTCACCTTCGAATTCTTTCATCAGCATCTTATAGTTTTCTTAGTACAGGTCTTTTGACTCCTTAGGTAGGTTTATCCCCAAGTATTTTATTCTTTTGATGTGATG
Organism: Tursiops truncatus; assembly: GCF_011762595.2. Lineage (NCBI taxonomy): Eukaryota > Metazoa > Chordata > Mammalia > Artiodactyla > Delphinidae > Tursiops > Tursiops truncatus. The sequence goes on along the minus strand of NC_047048.1, from coordinate 36,150,920 downwards.
GTAAATGGGATTGTTTCTTTAATTTCTCTTTCAGATCTTTCGTTGTTAGTGTATAGAAATGCAACAGATTTCTGTGTATTAATTTTGTATCCTGCAACTTTACCAAATTCATTGATGAACTCTAGTAGTTTTCTGGTAGCATCTTTCGAATTTTTATGTACAGTATCATGTCATCTGCAAACAGTGACAGTTTTACTTCTTCCTTTCCAGTTTGGATTCCTTTTATTTCTTTTTCTTGTCTGATTGCTATGGCCAGCACTTCTAATATTATGTTGAATGAAAGTGGTGAGAGTGGGCATCCTTGTCTTACTCCTGATCTGAGAGGAAGTGCTTTCAGCTTTTCGCTGTCAAGTATGATGTCAGCTGTGGGCTTATCATATATGGCCCTATTATGTTGATGAATGGTCCCTCTATATCCACGCTGTGGAGAGTTTTTATCATAAATGGATGTTGAATTTTGTCCAAAAGCTTTTTCTGCATCTATTGAGATGATCATATGGTTTTATTCTCTAGTTTTTTAATGTGGTGCATCACATTGATTGATTTGCCGATATTGAACCAACCTTGCATCCCTGGGATAAATCCCACTTGATCATGGTGTATGAACCTTTTAATGTGTTGTTGAATTCAGTTTGCTAATATTTTGTTGAGGATTTTTGCATCTATGTTCATTAGTGATATTGGCCTGTAATTTTCTTTTTTTGTGCTGTATCTTTGTCTGGTTTTGGTATCAGGGCCTTGTAGATAGAGTTTGGAAGCATTACTTCCTCTGCAATTTTTTGGAATAGTTTGAGAAGGATTTTTCTTCTCTAAATGTTTGGTAGAATTCACCTGTGAAGACATCTGGTCCTGGACTTTTGTTTGTTGGGAGGTTTGTTTTGTTTTGTTTTGTTTTTTATTGATTCAATTTCATTACTGGTAATTGGTCTGTTCATATTTTCTATTTCTTCCTGTTTCAGTCTTGGGAGATTGTACATTTCTGTGAATTTGTCCATTTCTTCTAGGTTGTCCATGTTATTGGTGTATAACTGTTCATAGTAATGTCTTATATTCCTTTGTGTTTCTGTGGTGTCCATTGTAACTTCTCCTTTTTCATTTCTGATTTTATTGATTTGGGCCCTCTCTCTTATTTTCTTGATGAGTCTGGCTAAAGGCTTATCAATTTTTTTATCTTTTCAAAGAAACTGTTCTTAGTTTTATTGATTATTTTCTATTTTTTGTCTTTATTTCATTTATTTCTGCTCTAAAATTTATGATTTATTTTCTTCTACTAACTTTGGGTTTGTTTATTTTTCTTCTTCTGGTTCCTTTAGGTGTAAGTTTAGATTGTTTATTTGAGATTTTTCTTGTTTCCTGAGGTAGGCTTGTATCACTATAAACTTCCCTCTAGAACTGCCTTTGCTGTATCATGTACCTTTTGGATTATTGTGTTTTCATTTTCATTTGTCTCCAGGTATTTTTTAATTTCTTCTTTGATTTCTTCAGTGACTCATTCGTTGTTTAGTAGCATATTGTTTAGCCTCCAGGTGTTTGTGGTTTTTGCAGTTTTTTTCGTGTAGTTGATTTCTAGTCTCATAGTGTTTTGGTCAGAAAAGATGCTTGATATGATTTCAGTTTTCTTAAACTTACCGAGACTTGTTTTTTGGCCTGGCATTTGATCTATCCTGGAGAATATTCCATGTGAACTTGAAAAGAATGTGTACTCTGCTTCTTTTGGATGGAATGTTCCATATATATATATATATATGTATGTATATATATATATACACACACAGAGAAAGAGAGTCCATCTGGTGTAATGTGTCATTTAAGCCCAGAGTTTCCTTATTGATTTTCTGTCTGGATGGTCTGTTCATTGATGTAAGTGGGGAGTTAAAGTCCCCTAGTATTATTGTGTTACTATCAATGTCTCCCTTTATGTCTGTCAATATTTGCTTTATGTATTTAGGTGATCCTATATTGGGTGCATATATATTTACAATTGTTATATCTTCTTCTTGGATTGATCCCTTCATCATTATATAATGTACTTCTTTGTCTCTTGTTACTGTCTTCATTTTAAAGTCTATTTTGTCTGATATAAGTATTGCTACCCTGGCTTTCTTTTTATTTCCATTAGCATGGAATACCTTTTTCCATCCCCTCATTTTTAGTCTGTGTGTGTATTTAGATCTGAAGTCTCTAGTAGGCAACGTATAAATGGGTCTTGTTTTTGTATCCATTCAGCCACTCTGTCTTTTGATGGGAGTATTTAGACCATTTACATTGAAAGTAATTATTGATAGCTTTGTACTTATTGCCATTTGTTAATTGTTTGGGGGTTGTTTTGTAGTTCTTTTTTGTTTCTTTCTTCTTCTTTTGCTCTCTTTCCTTGTGATTTGATGACTATCTTTATTGTTCTATTTGGATTCCTTTCTCTTTTTTGTGAGTATATCTATTACAGATTTTAGGTTTGTGGTTACCATGAGGTTAATGTATAGCAAACTATATCTATATATCTATATCTATAATTTCAAGTTGCTGATCTCTTAAGTTGGAACGTATTTTAACAACCCTGCATTTTTACTTCCCCCCACCAATGTTTACTGTTTTTGACATCATATTTTACATCTTTTTGTTTTGTGTATCCCTTAACTACTTATTGTGGATATAGATGATTATACTACTTTTGTCTTTTAACCTTCCTAATAGCATTATAAGTGGTTGATTTAGTACCTTTACTGTATATTTGCCTTTACTAATGAGATTTTTCCTTTCATAATTTTCACATTTCTACTTGTGACCTTTTCTTTTTGCTTAGAGAAGTCCCTTTAACATTTCTTGTAAAGCTAGTTTTGTGGTGCTGAACTCTTTTAGCTTTTATTGTCTGTAACACTTTTGATCTCCCCGTTAAATCTGAATGACAGCCTTTCTGGGTAGAGTATTATTGGTTGTAGGTTTTTCCCTTTCATCATTTTAAAAATATTGTGCCACTCCCTTCTAGCCTGCAGAGGTTCTGCTGAAAGTCACCTGATAGCCTTATGGGAGTCCCCTTTTACATAACTTGTTGCTTTTCCCTTGCTGCTTTTAATATTTTCTCTTTGTCTTTAATTTTTGCCATATTAACTACAATGTGTTTTGGTGTGGTCTTCTTTGGGTTGGTCCTGTTTGGGACTCTCTTACTTCCTGAACCTGAATATCTGTTTCCCTTCCCAGGTTAGGGAAGTTTTCAGCTATTATGTCTTCAAATATGTCCTCAGTCCATTTATCTCTCTCTCTTTTCCTTCTGGGACCCCTGTAATGTGAATGTTAGTACACTTGATATTGTCTAAGAAGTCTCTTAAACTGTCCTCATTTTAAAAAATTCTTGTTTCTATTTCAGCTTGAGTGATTTCCATTACTCTGTCTTCCAGTTAGCTGATCCATTTTTCTGTATTGTTTAATCTACTGTTGATTCCTTCTAGTGTATTTTTTACTTCAATTATTGTATTCTTCAGCTCTGTTTGGTTCTTCTTCATATTTTCTAACCCCTTGTTAAACTTTTCACTGTGTTCACCCATATTTCTCCTGAGTTCTTTGAGCATCTTTAGGATAATTACCTTGAACTCTTTATCAGTTAAGCGACTTCACTTAGTTCTGTTTCTGGGGTTTTCTCTTGTTCCTTCATTTGAAAAATATTCTTCTGTCACCTCATTTTGCCTAATTCCAGCTGTTTTTATTTTTACGTTTTTGATAGATTGGTTACATTTCCTGATCTTGGAGAAGTGGCCTTAGGTAGGGGACATCACATCCTATGCATCCCAGCGGTGCATTCCTGTCTGGTCACCAGTGCTCTATGCTCTGCAGGTGTTTCCTATGTGAGCTATGTGTGCTCTTCTGTTGTGGCAGGCTGATTACTATGGGCAATCTAGTAGGTGTGGCTGACTTCCAGTCCAGTTGTTGCCAGGCTCCCACGGAAGTTATTTACCTTCTCAGCACTGTCCTCAGCGAGCTGTTGAGAGGATTCACAGAGTTAATAAATGGAAAAGGGCTTAGAATGGCCCCTGGCATTTAGTAAGCACTCCAAAAATAGTACTGTTATTTCTTCTTGCTCAAAATAAAAGAGATTAATTAATATTTACTTTGTATCTGCAATGTGCTAGATGTATGTTTGATTTATCCTTACAGAAAGTTTTTTTTTCTTTTTTTTTTTTGCTGTATGCAGGCCTCTCACTGTTGCGGCCTCTCCCATTGTGGAGTACAGGCTCCGGACGCGCAGGCTCAATGGCCATGGCTCACGGGCCCAGCCGCTCTGCGGCATGTGGGATCCTCCCAGACCGGGACACGAACCCGTGTCCCCTGCATCGGCAGGCGGACTCTCAACCACTGTGCCACCAGGGAAGCCCCTTACAGAAAGTCTTTGAAGTAAATGCTATTATGCTCATTGTTCAAGTTCAGAGGCATGAAGCAAGAGAGGGACCAAGTTGAGATTTGAACAAAAATATTCTAGACTCCATAGCCCATGCTTTTTCCTCTGTAGAAAGCCAATGGTGATAATGAGGGATTCACCTTCCACCTTTGAGGAATAAAACTGTTTTTCCATCCCAGGTTTGAATCTCTATTTACTGACTTGGAACTGAGGCAGGAAGAGCTGGGCATTGCCGGCTTTGGGGCCTCCGTCACCACTATGGAAGAAGTCGTCATTCGGTAAGCAAGTACAAAACTATAGACTCCAGGAATCTTAGGGTTGGAAGGGATCTTAAACATTGCCCTGTGCTTGAATCCTTTCTATAACATCCTCACTGAATGGTCTTCCAGCCTCTGACTAGTACTTCCAGTAATAGGGATATTGGTTAATGCAGAAAATATTGAATGTAATATCACCCAACAAACAAAATTTTAACATAAATTTCTAGGAATGAAAATAAAAAAAAATATTATACCAGTTGGGATACTTTTGATTGTAAGTAACAGATAACCCACACTCAGCTGGTTTATTAGGAAGGTTTATTATTTCATTTAAAAAGATTTCCCAAGTTAGGGCAGCTCTGAGATTGGCTGATTCATCCACCAAGCTATTTGAACATAATGAAGCAGGGATGCTGGCTCAGTGCTAGGAAGGCTTTGAGGGGGCATTCCAGGTAAACTACCCAAGAGGCCACACTAGGCCATAAAGTGGCAAGAAGAACAGGTGAGTATTTTACCCAGTCTGGTAATATTTGTCTTCTAAATGGAATATGTAGGCTATTTACGAGTATTACTTATGATATATTAAAATTTATATCTATCATTTTATATTTTATACTAGTCCCGCTTAGTCTATATGGCTTATTCTCTCCCTTTTCTGGATTATTTTTTCTCACTCTATATTTTCCTCCCTACCCCACACTAACTGGAAACTATATATTCTTATTTTAGTGGTAAGCCTAGATATTGAGATACACATATGTAATTTATCAAAGTCTCAGGTGAATTAGTATCTTTCCTCTGCTTCTGGAAAATACTAAGACCTTGAAACACTTGAATTTTATTCACACACATTCCACCATCACCAACTTATATACTATTATTATATATTTTAATTCTCTTTTTTAACTCCACAAAACATTATTGTTGTTTGGGGAAGACAATGGTCATTTAAATTCATGTACATAGTTAGCTCTTTCTGTTTTCTCCTCGTGCTTCTCCAGTAACTTTCCTTCTGCCTGCAGTACATTCTGTACCACGTCCTTTACTGTTTTTATGCTGGTGCCAAACACTGTCAGTTATTTTGGTCTGGAAATGATTTTATTTCTCCCTGATTTTTGAAGGATATTTTCCTTGTCCATCCTTTTGCATTTATTCTAACTGTAGCCATATATTTTAGGTGTATTTCTTATAAACAGAATATAGCTGAAGTTTAAAAAAACATTAATTTGTCTATCTTTACTTTTTAAATAGAAGCTTTGGTCCTTTACAACTAAGAAAAATTCTAGTTCATTTGGTTTTGAATCTACCATGTTATTCAGTGTTTTCTATTTATCCCACCAATTCCATATTCTCTTATTTCCTTTCTGGTCTTTTGGATTGATTTAGTGGGTTTTTTTTTTTTTTTTACTTTATATTTTCTCCTCTGTTAGTTTAGAATTTGTAAGTTATTTTTCTGTTCTCTTGATGGTTATCCTAAGATTACAATGTGCATTTTTAACTTATTAAAGTTTACAATAAACTAGTACATTTATCACATTCCAGACAATGCAAGGTACATAGCACACTTAAATTCCATTTATTCTACTTACAGAGATATGTGCTATTTCGTTCAACTATTGCAATTCTGTGTATTTTTAAAAACCCATAATACATTATTGTTTTTTGTGCAATCGGTATTCATTTAAATTTAGCACATATTTATAATCTCGCTTATATGTGGAATCTAGAAAAATGATACAGATGAACTTATTTGCAAAGTAGAAATAGGGACACAGAAATAGAGAACAAACCTATGGATACCGGTGGAGGAGGGGGGGTGGGATGAATTGGGAGATTGGGATTGACATATATACACTATTGATACTATGTATAAAATAGATAACTAATGAGAACCTACTGTATAGCACAGGGAACTCTACTCAATGCTCTGTGGTGACCTAAATGGGAAGGAAATCCAAAAAAGAAGGGATATATGTATATGTGTAGCTGATTCACTTTGCTGTACAGCAGAAACTAACACAGCATTGTAAAGCAGCTATACTCCAATAAAAATTAATTTAAAATAAATTTAGCACATATTTACCCTTTGCATTTTTCTTTAAACCTTCATTCACCCTTAAGCTTCCACCTAGAACTGTTTTCTTCCTGCCTAAACAATATCTATTTCCTTTAGCGCAGATTTTCTGGTGATAAAGTCTCAGAGTTTTTGTTTGCCTGAAAATATATTTTTGGCCTTCGTTTTTGAAGGAATTTTTCCTTGATATAGAATTTTACTTTAGCAGGGTTTTTTAAACACTTCTACAATGTAATTCTATTGTCTTCTTTTTAAAACAGATTTACTGAGGTATAATTTACATACTGTAACATTAATCATTAATTCATACCATGAAGTTTGATGGCTTTTAGTAAATTTACAGAGTTGTGTGACCATAACCAAAATCCAATATTAGAACATTTTCATCACTCTGAAAAGATTTTTCATGTTCATTAGCAAACGTTCCTTGTTCCCAACTCTAGCCCAAGGCAACCACTAGTTTACTTTCTGTTTTTATATATTTACCTATTCTGGGCATTTCATAAGAATGGAATCATTTGGATTCATATGTAGAAAATCATATAGTATGTATTTTATGTCTGGCTTCTTTCACTTAGAAGAATTTTTGGAGGTTCATTCATGTTGTGGTGTTTATAATAAATACTTGTTCTTTTTTATTTCTGAATAGTACTCTATCATATGGATAGATCACTTTTGCTTATCCATTCCATTCTATTGTCTTCTGGCTTCCATTATGTCCACTGATATGTCAGCTGCCAGTATTATTATTATACTTTTAATGCAATCTGTCCTTTACCTCTGGCTGCTTTTTTTTGGCGGTACACGGGCCTCTCACTGCCGCGGCCTCTCCCACTGTGGAGCACAGTCTCCGGACGTGCAGGCCCAGCAGCCATGGCCCACGGGCCCAGCCGCTCCGCGGCACGTGGGATCCTCCTGGACCGGGGCACAAACCCGCGTCCCCTGCATCGGCAGGCGGACTCTCGACCACTGCACCACCAGGGAAGCCCTCTGGCTGCTTTTAATATTGTTTTTTCTTTGTTTTAGGTTTTCAACATTTTTACAGTGATGTGCCTTTGTGTGGTTTTCTTTGTGTTCCTCTGCTTAGGATTTTTACCACTTTTCACAATGTGTTTCCTGACATTGCTCAGTTTTGGAAAATTCTCAACCAATCTCTCTTCTGATCCTTCCTGTCTTTCCACTCCTCCTGGGACTACTACTTATGCATGATTTTTCCCTTTCAGGTGCTCATGTCTGTTATACTCTCTTTTTGGCTTGTATTCATTATCTATTGCTGCATAACAAATTACCCTAAAACTTAGCAGCCTTGAAACAACAAACATTTATTACCTCACAGTTTCTGTGGGTCAGGAGTCCAGGAGCTGGTAGATAGGTGGTTCTGGCTGAGGGTCTCCTGGGAGGTGGTTGTAGTCAAGCTGTTAGCCAGGGCTGCAGTCTCTAAAGGCTCAACTGCGGGAGGATCCACTTCCAAGTTCACTCCTGTTGTTGCTGGCTGACCTCAGTTCCTTGGTATCTATTGGCCTCAGTTCTTCACCATGTGGGCCTCTTCCCAGGTTGCTGGAGTGACCTTGTGATATGGCAACTGGCTTCCCCCACAGCGAGTGATCAGAGAAAGAGAGAAAACGTGACCAAGATGGAAGCTACATTCATTTTGTAACCTAATCTTGGAAGTGACATTTTTATCACTTTCGCTATATTCTGTTCATTAGAAGTTAGTCACTAGGTCCAGCTCACAATCAAAGGGAGGACATTAGCACAAGCAACAGAAGGAAAATAAACAGGTAGAACTACATCAAAATAAAAAAGCTCTGCACAGCAAACAAAATGATCAACAAAATTAAAAGACAACCTACTGAATGGGAGAAAGTATTCACAGACACTTATATGATAAGGGGTTTGTATCCAAAATATATAAAGAATTCATACAACTCAATAGCAAAAAAGAAAAAACAATCCAATTTTTAAATGGGCAAAGGGCCTGGATAGACTTTTTTTCCAAAGAATATATTCAGATGGCCAACAGATACATGAAAAGGTGTTCGACATCACTAATCATTAGGGAAATGCAAATCAAAACCACTATGAGATAACACCTCACACCTGTTAGAATGGCAGAGCGACTGGAGATAACAAGCTTTGGCCAGGATGTGGAGAAAAGGGAACCCTTGTGTTCTGTTGGTCGGAATGTAAAATGGTGCAGCCACTATAAACACTGATATTGAAGGTTCCTCAAAAAATTAAAAATAGAGGGACTTTCCTGGTGGCGCAGTGGTTAAGAATCCACCTGCCAATGCAGGGGACACAGGGTTGAGCCCTGGTCCAGGAAGATCCCACATGCCACGGAGCAACTAAGCCTGCACGCCACAACTACTGAGCCTGTGCTCTAGAGCCGATGAGCCACAACTACTGAGCCCACATGCCACAACTACTGAAGCCCATGTGCCTAGAGCCCGTGCTCCACAACAAGAGAAGCCACCGCAATAAGAAGCCCATACGCTGCAATGAAGAGTAGTCCCTGCTCGCCACAACTAGAGAAAGCCTGAGCGCAGCAACGAAGACCCAATGCAGCCAAAAATAAATTAATTAATTTAAAAAAATAGAACTACCATATGATCCAACAATTCCACTTATGGGTATATATCTGAAGGAAATATACTCACTACCTCAAAGAGATATCTGCACCCCCATGTTCATTGCAGCATTATTTATAATGGCCAAGTTGTAGAAACAACCTAAGTGTCCATCAGCAGGGGAATGGATAAAGAAAATGTGATTGATAAACACACACACACACACACACACACACACACACACTATTTGGCCATAAAAAAAAAAAAGGAATCCTGACACTTGCAACAACATGGATAGGCCTTGAGGGCATTATGCTCAGTGAAATAAGTCAGACACAGAAAGACAAACACTGTATGATCTTACTTATATGTGGAATCTTAAAAAAAAAAAAACACCTCATAGAAACACAGAACAGATTTGTAGTTGCCAGAGGTTGGAGGTAGGGGTGGGGGAATTGGGTGAAGGTGGTCAAAAGTTCTAACCCTCTAATCACTTGTTTTTTTTTCCCATGGCAACCAACCCCCATCCTTTGGTGCTTTCCAAAAGTCACCCATTAAGATAACAAAAGACACTTTTATGGCTCTCATCACTTAGAAATTTATAAGGATTTTAGGCGCTCTATTCCAGAACCAGGACAAAGATCAAATACATATTTCTTATTATCAATCACAATAATCACAAAAGGTAATAATAAAAGGTAATAATAAAAACTTCATTTCCTCATGATTTGGCTACATTTTACTATTATCAGTGCTCTTGAGGTTATTTTTACATCTACTTACATCTGTATGATGGAAATGTTATGTTGATAATTTGAAATCAATCATGGTGAGAGTATTTACAACATGGAAATTGATAAACACTATAAATTGGGGTTTAATTTATTGCTTTGATTGTCTAGATTAAAAAAGTAACGACTGAGAAAATGTTAATAGTGTGAATTAAGCTTAAAAGTATGTCATATCTGAAGCAATTTCATTAAGAATAGAATTTGAGGAAATACTCTTCCAGTATTAAAAAAATGTTACTCAATCCAACAAAAATGGTGCTCACCTCATGGATGAATGAGTGAAGTTCTGACATACATCTTTGTTGTTTCACTTTTATCTTAATCATTAATGTTACTTAAACCATCAACCAATGTTCTTGTCAGAACTACAGAGAACCACACACTACTGCCTCCCGCCCACAGCCACATAAGGGCACCACCCTGAGAGCTTACCCTCCTGCCCCAGTCCAGCCTTCAGACAACTGCAGCCTGGCCAATAGCTTGACTACAGCCTCAGGAGAGACCTTGAGACAGAACCACCCAGCTGAGCCACTCCTAAATTCCTGACCCACAGGAACTGCGTGAGATCATAAACGCTTACTGTTGTTTTAAGATGCTAGGACCTCCCTGGTGGTCCAGTGGTTAAGACTCCATGCCCCCAGTGCAAGGGGAGTGGGTTCAATCTCTGGTCAGGGAACTAAGATTGCACAAGCTGTGTGGCAAGGCCAAAAGATTTTAAAATAAATAAATAAATAAATATGCTAAATTTTGGGATAATCTGTGTCACAGCAATAAATAACAATTAATTCACTGTCTTTTGCAGAACTGTACTAGAGGGAAAATGAGTCACCGGTTTACTGGATTATTTTGTTGTGACAAATTCCCAGCAGTAGAATAACTGGCCCAAAGACTATGAATAAAAATATGTTTCTTGACCTAACAGTTTGCTGCCAACAATGAATACATCTTTTTGCCTTGTTGTGTGTGTGTGGTGGCGGGGGTGGGGGGCAAACTTTTTCTTAAAGGGCCAGATAGTAAGTACTTCAGGCTATGTAGGTTTAGTGGCATAATCAAGGGTATTACGTAAGTCACTTAGATAACCATCTAAACATGTAACCATTTAAAAATGTAAAATCCTTTCTGAGCTGGATTTGGCCTACTGGCCATAGTTTACAAACCCCTGTCCTAGAGCGTCAGCAATGCTGCATTTTATAATTTATAGTTTTGCTCATAAAATAGATATTAGTGATATTTTTGTTTTAGTTTGTATGTGGTATCTTTTAAGGAAAATAATGAAATCTATTTATGCTAGTGTTGCCTCAGTTAATTCAGTTCTTATTTAGTGCCTGTTTAAGAATTTTCTAGCCAGTATATACTTGCTAGCAGTATGGAATCTTGGTGCAGCTCTTTTTTCTCTCATTATTGTCCTAACTTATTTTTTTTATATCTTACACAACTTTCATTCTTTAAATCCAAACAAAATGAAATGTGTTGTGATTTTGAGAATTTTTATTTCTTTTTGTTTCTGGTTTGGTTTAGGGTTAGTAAGTTGGTAGATTCCAGTATAGATATACAAATCATCAAGCTTCCCTCCTTCCATTCTCACCCTCTGGTTAGCAGAGTTCCTGTTAATAGAATTAAATGTCTTCATTCAAGGATTTTCTCAATACAGTCCAGCCTACCAATCCAACCAAACACTGGGGTGAGCAAATATTTCAAATGTATGCAAGAAAGCAGATTTTTATTTCAGTCTTGGAATCATGATATTATTCTGTCAAGAAGTATATATCAACCTTTAATAGGGGCTTAAGAAAAAATGTGCAGATTTTAGGCCTAAAAGATTGGCTCTGCTGGGTTTCAGCAGTACCATGCTCTTTGCTCCACTTCAAAGTCAGAATGCTGGTGTTTTCTGGCTAGGATCAACACAATGGAAGGGAGTATCAGAAAAGATCTAGAAAAAGTCGTGGCCATTCCTTTCACCATTCCTTTCAGAAGAAAGGCCATTCCTTTCAGAAGAAAGAATAAAAGCATTAAATCTACTGGCCAAAACCCATACTTAATCTTTCTTTTTAATTTTTCACTGTGAAACAGATCATGTATTGTACCACCTGGAATTTAAATTTTTAAAAATATATTCTTATGAAGTACATGGACATTCTTTTAATGCTTAAAAAAAGAATATTGATATGCATTTTATATAGTGGTCTTGATTTAGCTATCTATAAGGTATGTTGCAAAATAATGAGACTGGTTTTCGTGGGTTAGTGAAGAGATTAATCTCACTGTTTCATAGTCTTAAATCACCTATTCAAGGGGAAGCTACCATTCATGGAGCCTCCAAGTTGGAAAGGGTCTTGGGGGTCATCTAGGCCAGTGCCTGTCTTATACAGGAGGCTCTTCTCCAACCCCCAGGAAGGATCTATCCGGCCTCTACTTGGCCAGGCTTTGCTTTAGCAAACAGTTCTGGAACCTTCCCAGGAAGTATTTCTCAGAGCACCACCTCTGATGAGTTATTAGCAGTGCCTTTTAATGAATGTTTGAGGGGAAAGGAGCTTCCATCATGTCAAATGTGGGAAACTTGGGGGGTGCTTGGTAGAGACTTTCAGGGATTTTTTGGTATTTTGAGAACAAGGAACACTGGCACCTGTGGCTTGAAGGCCCCGCTGCCTGCCCCAGCTAGTGCAGCACTACAGACAAGTTGGGTGGGAGCATATGCAGTGCCCACCTCCACAGTCTGCTGCCTCTGGGCCCAGCACTGGATCTTGGGATCTCAGTGCACACGACTACACACTTTGACATTTACTGTCAACGCCACAGGGACATCTCTGTGCGTGTCCTGCATACTTACACAAGTATACCTGTAGGATACATTACTAGAAGTAAAATTTCTAGATTAAAGACTGTGTGAATATCAAATTAATTTTATTCATTCAGCTAATCTGTTTTCTAAAAAGAGTTATACCAGATTAAAATGCCAGCAATGGCATTTTCCTCATATCCTCATCAACTTAAAATTTTTGCCAATCTGCCAGGTAAAAAACAATTGTATCATGTTTATATTTGGTATCTGTTTAGGCTACTCTTCCAGACTCTTTCCAATCTGTGCCTTCTTTTTCTGCCATTAAATGTTAATCAAATAATTAAGTCAAAGAATTTTAATCTGAAGCAATTTTTAACATCATCAAAATGTTAGACACAATATGAGAGAATACAATTGGGCGTGAGCCACGTAACTGCCTGCCAGCTTCTACCTGTGACTATGTTAATGTTGTTTCCCCCTTTTTTTAAATTGTAGTTCAGCCTTCTCTGCCAACAGTTCTATGCCATGTTCTTGAAAAGGGCTACATATTCTTGGTGCAACTCGATGATGATGCTGTCAATACAGATCCTGGTACCTCTGGTGATCCTTATGGTCAGCCTCTCATTCCTCAACTTCAGTACAAGCATGGAAAATGTCCCATTGGAGTTGACCCTAAAAAACATATGGTCAAACTATTGTTCCATTCTTTATTTCTCTGAAATCCAGGCTGGGTCCTCAGCTTTCAGAACATTTTACAGATATGCTCATGGCTGAAGAACAGATTCCTCTTCAGCTGCTAAGTAAGTACCAGGCCCAGGAAAACAGGGCAGGAAACAGGCCCATTGCTCCTTGTAGTGAAGCCATGTGCTTCCAGGCCACGTGATGCTCCCTGAAGTCAGAGTGAATAGCTAGAAGTCTCAGAAAAACATCTTTCAAAAATCAAACGACAGGAAAGGGAGAGTTCCTAGAAATGAGACCAAGTTGTGTCTTTCTAGGGACTAAAGCATGTCCAAAAATGAAACTGATAAATTTTCTGTTACATTTGAATGTATTAAGAAGAGATTTACACTCCCTCCCACAAAGGGAGTTTGTGGATGACTTAGTGATAGATGTAGAGAAAACTAAGCAAATGAGAAAAGGAGAACGTTATTAACTTCAGAGGGGGAAAGTTGTACAAAAAAAGAAACATGTCATAATATACTGCTTGGTTCAGCTGTGAATAATTTTTACTTTGTCATAGTAACATCAAAACTGACTATTGATTGAACCGAATTTATGATACAACTCTAGGGGGAGGAGAGGGGAGGGGAAGGCCATAGGGGGCAGGGATAGTCATAAAAGAACAAAGTCCTTGCATCCAAGATAGGATGTCAATAGAGAGATGGACTATTTAGCAATCCAGAGAAACATGAACTAAAAGATTTCAAAGTGGTTGCCTCTGGTGAGCAGGTACCAGGGATGGTGATGGGTAGGCCATGGCACTGCCATTTCTCATTATAAGTTTTATATAATTATTTGATTTTAAAAATTATATTCATGTGATATTTTAATTTAAAATAAAAATTTTAAGCATTTTTTTAACTAAAGTAAAGAGACCAAATGCAGAAGATGATGTAGCAAAGTGGTTGGGATTACAGTGACCTACCTCTCCAAACCTTGGTTTCCTCTCCTGCAAAATGGAAAGAATAATAAACCTTGCCTCACATTGTCATCGGAGGATTCCATGAGAGAGTGCCTATCGTGAGCTTTGCACACTGTTAACACTGGCACTCAGTAACCTTCAGCCACTGGTACAATTATCATTATTGTGGGTATTTTGGGGTTTTTTTTCAATTATCATTATTGTTGTTGCTGTGATTGAAGGTCCCTTCCAGCACTAAAAATTCCAGAATTCTAAGTGGGTCATATATTTCGCCTGGCACTGTGTGCTGGAAGTCCAGTGATGAACAGTATTATTACCAGCCCTTGATGAGCTTCTAGCCCAGAGATCATATGGATAAGTGACAGTAGTTACAATACAAAGGAACCGTAAGTGATGATCTCAGAGACATGTCTCAGCCTTGGAGGGCCAGAGGATGCTCCAGAGTTAGGAGCCTAAGGTGTGAATAGGTACTGATCCACAGCAGGGGAATGTAACCCAAAGAACATTCCAAACCATGAGAAGAGCATTTGTAAGCATGGGGAACGGTGAGTCCTTAGGCATGGCTAGAACTTCAAGACAGGAAGTGGAGTCTGGATAACAGTTGGGCACTGTAGGTCGTGTGCAGGAGGTTAGCTTTATCCCGAGAGCAGGGGGGAGTCACTTGAAATTGTTGGGTAGGGTGTGTGTGATCAGACATGTCCTTTCACATGAGACTGGAGGGACTGGATAGGAGGCAAGGAGCTCTGTTAGAGCCACACAGTCCAGGCAAAGGTGGTGGGGCCTGGGCTGCGTCAAGGCCGTGGGGAGGAGGGGAGTAGACAGAGCTGAGATTTAAAAGATGACTAGACAAGACTTTTTTATACTGCTCCAGTCAATGAAAGGAAAACTTTCTTGATGCCCTGGGGTCATGGGGCTTGGACAGGAGGCAGCCCTGTGGGCAAAGGGGATCACTGGAATTCAGAGCACGGCCATGTCAGGAGGAGCCCACTTTCGGATGTGGGCGGGGGTTAGTGATGAGATAGATACCCAGGAGGAGCAGTGGTTGGGGGAGGCCAAAGGCGAATCCTCTCTGCCTCACTGGACCTGGTGTGATGCTCTCGGATGGTCTGCTCTCTTCTACGTTCAGTAGAGCCATTCCTCCTGAAAAAGTTAGAGGAGGAGCCCGAGGTCTTTGATCAGAACTACCTAGTGGCAGCTTCCTTTGAAGATGTGGGGAACCACACCATAGTGACAGCGCTGTTCAACAACCAGGCATACCATTCCACTGCCCTGGCGCTGGCACTGGTGGACAATGTCCCCTTCAAGTTGCTTTCTGGTGCCAGGGCTTCAATAACGGTATTCAACCACCCTCAACCTCAGTCAAACAAGGAGACCTCGGAGAATATCTTGTACGAGTATGTACGACTTTCCTTCCCTCCTCAGTGCTTCTCTCTTTACCACCTACTTCTTCCTTTTTTTAATTTTGTTTTGTTTTAATCACAAATTGTTATTTTGGAGTATGGTTGCTGTGAGCAGTTCTACTTAAATGGCTACCTTTCTCCTTATATCCTGTCTTTTACAGGGGTCCTAAAGGACATTATCTTGTTATCAACTTACTTTTTGGAATGGCTTTCCTGTCTAGCTCTTTCTCCATCTTGACAGTCAAAGAGAGATGCATCAAGACCAAGCAGGTCCAGTTCATCAGTGGCGTTTATGTGACTACTTTCTGGCTCTCCGCTCTGCTGTGGGACCTCATCTCCTTCCTCATCCCCACTCTGCTGCTGCTGGTGAGCTGCATGGTGCTGAGGCCTTTCCCCTGCACATCACAGGGGGCTTGCCTTGGGGACCCTGTGAAGAACCAGAACCCTACCTGAAGTCCAGGCTGGCAGCTAAGCCCCTGATTGGCCACACAGGGTGTGAAAGCACCTTCATTGCTGACCCTCAGTAAAACATGATTTCAGTCCCAGTATCATAAGGAGCAGAGGGGCCAGCTCTAGGGTCTCTAATTTGTGGCTTCCCCACAACTGCTGCCTCAAGCTAGTAAATGACAGTGCCTTGGGGACAGTGCCCAGAAATAGCTCACCAGGGCACTGAGGGTTGCAAGTCTTTGGTGGTGACTGAGTTGTGCAGCTTGAGGTTCCCTGGTCATTTGTGCAGAATGGATCACGTCCTCCTTTGTTCTGCCTCTGAGCCTCTGATCTCACTGCACTGATTTCCAGGGGCAGAGCCAGCTGTCTCTGCACTGCCGGATGAGTAAGGGGAGTTGCCGATGTAGTACTGCTAACACCCTATTTACTTTATTTTTAAAATTAAGATTATCATATCCTTTCTCTAATGCTTAGGACTGACTCTTAGTGACTTTTCCAAATTCTACCCCGCTTTCCAAAGGTGGTGTTTTTGTACTATGATGAAGAAGCTTTTACACACCAGAAAACATCCCTGCTGTTGTCTTGATGCTAACGCTCTATGCCTCTATCATCCCCTTCATCTACCTGACCAGCTTCTGCTTTGACAATGCGGGTAGCGCCTGTGTTAAGCTCATCATCACGCTCACCTTTTTGAGCATCGACCCCCTTGTTCTCGTCTCAGTCACAAGTGAAAAAGGTGAGGACCGTTACGGCTACACATCACACATCTTTAACTTTCCCTCCAGCAGCCACAGAAGTTGTACCCATGAAAACGTGTGTCTGCCAGGGGCCTGTGTGAGGCTCTTCTCAGCAGCTGTCAATGGAAGAGCCCCAAACTGTCAACGTCCCAAAAATGCATCTCCAGGAGGACAGTGACACACAGTGGTTATATTCATCAGCAGAGTATGCTCAGCAGCAAAGAGGGAATAGATGCTCACCACGTGCAGCAGTGCAAACAAACATCAAAACAGGGTGCTACGTGGAAGAGGCACACTCTGAGCCAGAAAAGCGTTTGGCTCAGAGCTGGGGGGAGGGGGTCCACCACATGGAGACCTTAGGGAACTTTCTGGAGTGTTGGAAACACTCTGTATCTTGATCCAGGTGTTGGTTACATGGACATAAATATTTGTCAAAATTCATCAAACTGTCCACTTATGATCATGCATTTCACTGAAATAAATTATTCCTCAGTTTAAAAGAAAGTAATAGGGCTTCCCTGGTGGTGCAGTGGTTGAGAGTCCGCCTGCCGATGCAGGGGACACGGGCTCGTGCCCCGGTCTGGGAAGATCCCACATGCCGCGGAGCCGCTGGGCCCGTGAGCCATGGCCGCTGTGCCTGTGCGTCCAGAGCCTGTGCTCCGCAACTGGAGAGGCCACAACAGTGAGAGGCCCGCGTACCACACACACACACACAAAAAAGGTAATAATAAGCCAGGGTTGGATGAAGGCTGCTTGGTGACGTGCAATTAGAGTCAAAGAAACTGAGGGGTGAGCCATCTTCACACCACATCCTTTAAAACCGACGTCTTCATGTCTGTGCTGCCGTCTCTCTCTGGGTCAGATATCCATGATCATATTTTACCTCTGTAAGGCTTTTTTTCATTTGTTTTTATGCTGACCACCTCCTTCAAATTGACTTTGGGGTTTTGTTCATTTCTTTCTTTTAATTTAAAAATATGTTAACAGCTTCTTCTGCTTTCATCTTGGGAGTCATTCTGTCTCTTAAAGGACGTGTGTGTATTCTCTATTTTGAATTTATTTTACTAGTTTAACTCTCAGAGTTTGTGGTGCCTTTTCCAGTTCTCATACATACCACCTGTGGAATTTCAGAGATGGAATTATTTTCATCTGAGAGGATCATAAAAGTGACAGTGTTTTGACTTTATGATTGAAATAGAACAAAAAGCACACTGCAGGCAGAGGAAAGGGGATACACAAAGGCCTGTCCTGAGGGAAGCCAAATCCAGCAGTTCTCAGCTGTAAACTCCATCTGAGATTCACTGATCAGCACTTAAAGACATCCTGCATGATTCCGACACAGGTGGTACAGGGAATCACTCTGAGAAATGTTTGCCCTAATCTCCAGGGAGAATCTAAGGATTCCTCCCTTTCTCCTCTTCTCTGTCGCTCAACCCACCCGAGAGGGACAAGCACCTGAAAGTCCAAGGACACTGAGGGCCCTGATGGGAGCAGAGCTTTTAGAGAAGATGACCAAGCTAGCACCTGACTCTCTGGACATTCTCTCTGGATCCTTTGGCCTTGCTGGGATCTGTTTCTTCTTAGATTCCTTCATACTATTTCTTCTCTTCCCTCCAATGCAGCAATACAGGGACCAAGGCACTTCTTCTGCTTAGCAGGAGGCAACTGCTAAAACTAACTGGAAATCGGGTGAGTCAAAGAGGAGGGAGGGGGCTTCCCTGGTGGCGCAGTTGTTGAGAGTCCGCCTGCCGATGCAGGGGACACTGGTTCGTGCCCTGGTCCGGGAGGATCCCACATGCCGCAGAGCGGCTCGGCCCACGAGCCGTGGCCACTGAGCCTGTGTGTCCAGAGCCTGTTGCTCCGCAACGGGAGAGGCCACAACAGTGAGAGGCCCGCGTACCGCAAAAAATAATAATAATAAAATAAAAAAATAAAAAGAGGGAGGCTGGGACAAGGCAAGAAGCTTCACCTCTGGTCTGGGGAAAAGGATGCCAGTGCCTTCACAGGCTCCATCCCTACTCCCTGAGAAAGAAAACTATACATTAGAGGCTGGCCCTTGGCCCTTGTACACATGCCCTAGAGGCCTCATTAAGATGCTGTCACCATGGCAGTAGACAGAGAGTTATGAAAGCTAAATCTGAGCTCTTTTTCCTGAGACTCTACTAAAACGATAGCAAAGGAAATAAAAATGTATGAATTCACAATGAAGAAACATCTAAAGTGCATTCAGAGGGGAAAATGGCTGAGCAAGTATCTAATTTAGCAACACAGAATCCTCGAGAGGCTTGGGACCACAGAGAAAGGGAGTGAAACAGTCTGTTCCATCTCCACTGGCCCTACTACCACTCCCCACCCGGAAGCAGTCAGAGATCCCTCCTCTTGATGAATTGAAACTGCTTCCAAAAGAGACCTAAACATTATGGACTGGTCCCCTGCCTAATTGCCTTAAAATGTAGCCTGCCCCCTACCTCCATAAACAAAGCTAGCAAATCACCTCCTGGTGCCTCATTTGTCTCTCTGAATAGACAGACCAATCAAGGATCACTGATCACTTGAGGATGGCAGCCAAGAAAAGACTAAAACAAACCAACAAAAAGGAGACACAGGGGTAGGGCCATGCAGGAAACAAAACCAAACAAAACAAAGATTTTGGAAAAGATTGCATCTATTA
This sequence comes from Tursiops truncatus, assembly GCF_011762595.2. NCBI lineage: Eukaryota > Metazoa > Chordata > Mammalia > Artiodactyla > Delphinidae > Tursiops > Tursiops truncatus. The sequence continues at coordinate 36,131,162 of NC_047048.1, read as the reverse complement.
AACAACAGAATTCCATGAAGAAGAAAAACTTTGAGGACAAGAAAGAGCTGATTGCCAAAATAAAAATTTAGCAGAAGTGTTGGAAGATAAAGTCAATTAACCTGCCAAAGTAGAGCAAAAAGATAAGAGAAATAGGAGAAGTTGAGAAAAAAGTCAGGTAACGTGAGAGTAAGTCCAGGAGATGCTATTATATTCAATTGATAAGCATTCCAGAAAGAGAAAACAGAGGAAATGAAGTTGAGGAAACTACCAAAGAAATAAAGCAAAAATATTTCCCAGAGTTGAAAAAACAAACTTCAAGATTGAAGGGATCCATCAAATATCCAACACTGAATGAAAAAAGACCCAGATGCTTCCTAGATGACAACGAGTTCTATACTGAATTCACTTGTCAGTCAGGTGTATGGACAGAACAAAGACAATTTCAAATGGGCAAACAGAAATTGAAGTCACCACGTCACTTTCTTGGAAAGTTAAGGATATAGGCCAGCAAAGTGAAGGAGTAAAGTAAAGGAGAAAGAAGACACAAGATCCAGAAAAGGATGAATCCCACCCAGGAATGTGGCAGAGAAAAGTCCTTCAGTTGGAGGGCTAGATATGGATGGTTTGTGACCTCTCCTCAGTCTTCAACAAGCTTTGGAGTAGGATCCGCAGAGAAGGAAGGAAGGAAGGAAAACAAGCAGAAGTTGTAAATATCTGTTCCTTTGATTACACGTATTGTTGGTGAACTGATTCTGGTTAGGGTGAGCTTGGGGCATGGGGTTGTCCCCTCTCAGATTTCAACAACTCGTCTCTTAGGGGCCCGAAGATTTTCGCTGAACAGGGGAAGGTCTGGGAGGAGACCGTGGCTGACTGTTCATTCCCAGTCTGGGCTCATGAGCCTTGCTTAGTGGTTAAGTCTTTCTCTCTACTCCACACAGGAGCTGCACTGCTGATGTTCTGGTAGTTTTCCCATCTCCCCTCTACCTCAGTCTCCAGGTTAGATTTCCAAATTTAGAATTCTAAAGAGAAAAAATGAGGAGGACGTGACCCACTGTGTCTCCTTCCCAGAGCCATGTCTGCCACCTTTGCAGCTGTACTGCTGAGGCATGGTCTCCTTGGATGCAGCTGTCTGGTCACCAGAGCCATGACTCTGGGGCCTCAGCGACAGTGTGGAGCCACGACTTCTGAGTTGTGCCCCAAACTGCACCTCCAGCCGCATGGGTGGACCCTGGCTCTGATGCTCAGTTTCTGAGTCCTGGCCCAGGAAATGCTGGTCTGGAGACGTCATATCCAAGTTCACCTCACCATACATCACAGTAGCCTCCACTGACAGGAATTTCACAGATTGACACCCAAAAGCTGTACTACTCTCTAAATCCAAGCCCTGAGAGTAGAGTTCATTTTTTATATGAAGAGTTTATTCAGCCTCTCTTCAGGGAATCTGTAAGTCACACGTCCACAGGCTCTCTCCCTTGGACTACCCACTGGTTTAGAGCTGGTGGTGTGACTAGTCATGAAGTCTGAAATTAGAGCTCTAATCCCACCCAGTTATTTCCCCTTTTTGTTCGTGAGGATATTTTGTGGTTTGTGAAGGGTGGCGGCTAGTAGCACGTGTAGTTATCAGGGATAAGCACGGAGTGGCCTGTTGGGTGGGTGAGGGCTTGATTACATTTGTGGACTGTAAACATGGCCCCACTGCTGGCTCATGACCCAAGCAGCACATTATGAGTTAATCCTCTTACAAATTAATTAGCTTATGAGTAGCATATTTATTTTGCAGAGCAGTTGTGTTTATTTGTTGTAAATAAACATTTAAAATATTTTAAATATAACACAGTTTATTTATAACCCCGTTTGGCATTTCTTCACTTTTCGATATAACATGAACCTAAAAACTTGGCTTCTCAAACCTCTAAGAGACCCCAGTTTCTGTGTATTTATTTTATAACCAGCCAGTTTACTGACCTCTCTTTTATTTCTTTTTTTTAAATGAAGTATAGTTGATTTACAATATTGTGTTAATTTCTGCTGTACAGCAATGTGATTCAGTTATATACATATATACATTCTTTTCCATTATGCTTTATCATAGGATATTGAATAGAGTTCCCTGTGCTATACAGTAGGACCTTGTTGTTTATCTATCCTATGCGTAATAGCTTACATCTGCTAATCCCAGCCTCCCACTCCACTCCATCCCTCCCCCAACCCCCTCCCCCTTGGCAACCACATGTCTGTTCTCTATGTCTGCGAGTCTGTTCTGTTCTCTCTTTTTTTTTTGGCTGCAAGGCTTTTGGGATCTTAGTTCCCCGACCAGGGATCAAACCCGTGTCCCCTGCATTGGAAGTGTGGAGTCCTAACCACTGGACCACCAGGAAGTTCCCTCTCTTTTATTTCTAATAGCTCTTTGATTGATTCTTGTGGCTTTTCTAGGTACATGATAATGTACAGCATTTGCAAATAATGATGGTTTTGGCTTTACAAACTGTACAGGCAGGAACTGTGTTCTTACCTACCTGTAAGATGACACTCAAATAACTCCAAAGCTGGCCCACCAGACCCTCCTGTCTGGCCCTAACTCATTTGTAAACCTCCAGCCTTCAAATCCACTGCTTCCACAGGTGCATCCCATTCTGCAGCCACGTTCTTGCTGGTTTTCTCAAACACACCAAGCTCTTTCTGATTTGTCTGCATAAACAATAGGAATAGAAGTAAAACGACAGGTTCAGGAAGCACTGCAAAAGAAAAATACTTATGGCTTGGAGGTTGAATGACTACAGGGGAAGAGGGAACACTGGGAGTCAGGGAGAACCTGATTCCGGTCTTGGGCCTGGCAATGTGACGTGCAGAGACAGATATAGCAACAGATAGAGATAACAGATCCTTTATACAGGATAAAAGGCACAGTGGGTTCAGAGAGTTGCTAGGGGATGTTCCCTTTTCTTCCTGAAAGAAGAGTTAATATTTTCTATTCCCCTCACAGATCTAGGCTACACAAAAGTCTCAGAGTCTTTGGATCACACATTTCTACCGCTTCCAGGCCACTGCCTGGGGATGGCTTTCTCCAACTTATATTACAACTTTGAACTACAGAAGTTTTGCAATGCCAAGAGCCTGAACCAGACTGAGTGCAATCAAGTTTGTGAGTATTGCAAACAGAATTTGTTAATTACATTTTTTATTGAGATATAATTCATAGAAAATTCACCCTTTTAAAGTATACAATTCATTGGCTTTTGGTATATTCACAAGGTGGTACAACCATCATCACCATCTAATTCTAGAACATTTTCGTCACCTGAAAAAAAGAAATACCCCATCCATTAACAGTCACTTCCCATTCCCTTTTCCCCCAAGCGTCTGACAACCAATAATCTACTTTCTGTCTCTATGGATTTGCCTGTTCTGGACATTTCATGTAAATGGAATCATATACTATGTGACCTTCTGTATCAGGCTTCTTTCACTTACAACAATGTTTTTGAGGTTCATCCAGGTTTTGGTGTGCGTCGCTACTTTGTTCCTTCTTATGGCTGAATGATATTCCATTGCATAGATAGACTACAATTTGTTTATCCATTCATCAGTTGATGGACATTTGGGTTGTCTCTACATTTTGGCTATTATGAATAATGCTGCTGTGAACATTCACGTACAAGTTTCTGTTTGAACATGTTTTCAGTTATCTTGAGTATATACCTAGGAGTGGGTTTGCTGGGTCTTATGGTGACTCTATTTAGCTTTTTCAGGAACCACCAAACTATTTTCACAGTGGCTGCACCATTTTACATTTCACTAGCAATGTATGAGGGTTCCAATTTATCCACATCCTTTCAACACCTTTTAAAATTAATTATTTTCTTAAATTGTGGAAAAATATATACGAAGTTTACCATTTTAACCATTTTTACATGTACAGTTCGGTGGCATTAAGTACATTCACATTGTTGTGCAACCATCATAAACATTATCTCCAGAACTTTTTTCAACTTGCAAAACTGAAACTCTGAATCCATGAAACACTAACTCCCCATCTCCCTCGCCCCAGCCCCTGGCAGCTATCATTCCACTTTCCATCTCTATGAGTTTGACTACTCTAGGTACCTCATATGAAACATTTTAATTCCTTTCTCATTTCCTTTTGGGTATATTCTATAGCTATTTTCTTTGTGGTTACCATGGGAATTACATTTAACATCCTAAAGTTATAACATTCTAATTTGAATTTATATCAGTTTAACTTCAAAAACATATAAAAACTGCTCCTATACAGCCCCTAAAAACCCCCTCCTGATATTTACACCCTTGAGTAGTCCCCTCCCAGATTGTACCAGGGTTGGTCTGTGTGACTGACAGAATACTGTAGAAGAGATGGCATGTCACTTCTGAGATTGGGTTATGAAAGACACTGCAGCTTATGTTTTGAGTACACTCTCCCCTTCACATCACTCACTCTGGGGGAAGCTAGTGGCCATGTCATGAAGACAGGGGACTTCCCTGGTGGTCCAGTGGTTAAGAATCTGCCTTGTGCCACAACTACTGATCCCATGCCACAACTATGGAGAGAAGCCTGCACACCGCAAGGGAAGATCCCATGTGCTGCAACTAAGACCTGACACAGCCAAAAAAGAAAATAAATAAATATTTAAAGAAAAAAGAAGACACTCAGGCAGCCCTGTGGATTATAAAAAATAGTCAATAGAAGACAATAAGTGCGAGAGAAAAAGAAACAAAGAACACATGGGACAAGTAGGTAGCCCTAATAAGATGGTAGATTTAAATTCAAATATATTAATAATTGCATTATATATAAATGGACTAAAGACTCCAATTAAAAGATTAAGATTGTTAGAGAAGATAGGTTAAACACAGAGTTACCATATGACCCAGCAATTTCACTCCTAGGTATATATCCAAGAGAACTGAAAAGTTACATTCACACAAAAATTTGTACATGAATGTTTATAGCAGCATTTTTCACAGTAGCCAAAAGGTGGAATCAGCCCAAATGTCCACCAACAAACAGATGAATGGATTAAAAAAATGTGATCTATCCCTGCAATAGGATATTATTCAACCATAAAAAGGGGACTTCCCTGGTGGTGCAGTGGTTAAGAATCTGCCTGCCAATGCAGGGGACACGGGTTCGAGCCCTGGTCCAGGAAGATCCCACATGCCGTGGAGCAACTAAGCCCCTGTGCCACAACTACTGAGCCTGCACTCTAGAGCCCACGAGCCACAACTACTGAGCCTGTGTGCCACAACTACTGAAGCCCGCATGCCTAGAGCCCGTGCTCCACAACAAGAGAAGCCACCACAATGAGAAGCCTGCACACCATAACAAAGAGTAGCCCCCACTTGCCACAGCTAGAGAAAGCTTGTGCGCAGCAATGAAGACTCAACACAGCCAAAAATAAATTAATTAATTTAAAAAAACATAAAAAGGAAAGCACTGACACACACTACAATATGGATGGACCTTAAATACATGATGCTAAGTGAAAGAAGCAAGTCACGAAAGGCCACAGATTGTGTGATTCTGTTTGTATGGAATATCCAGAACAGGAAATCTGTGGAGACAGTAAGTAGACTAGTGGGGAAAGTGGGCAGTAACTGTTCATGAATTTGAAGTTGCTCTGCGGAGGAGTGATGAAATGCTGTAAAGTTGATTGTGATCATGGACCACCACTGTGACTACATTAAAAACCATTGAACTGAACACATCGGATGGGTGATTGTGGTAAATGGATGAATTGTATGGTATGCTAATTATATCTCAATAAGCTGTTGTAAAAAAGAAAGAAGGAATGAACAAATGAACAAACAAAGGAATAAAAGACAAAACAAGACAGGTCAAGGGCAGATGGTCGTGGAGAGACCCTCCCACTGGCATAATTGTCATCAATCATCCATCCAACAGACATTTACTGAAGCTCACAGACAAGAAAGTATGAACCTACTCCATAAACTCAAATGATAAGAAGTGCTACATTTCTTTGTATTATTTAAAATCAAGTGGCATCTGCCTATAAGACCTTCATCCTGCCTGGCTGGCAAGAAATTGGATTTCAGTCTCCCTGGAACCCATCTGCACATCACCTCCTGGCAATTTATGAAAATTCATAGTTGGAAATATAGAATTTAAATACAGTTAAACCTGCTCCTCCACTTCTCCATTTCTCCTAGAAATCTCACATGGATTAATCTCATCAGCAAACTCTAACAGAGCTATATCCTTGCTCTCTTCCTTTGTGAGCCTTCTGCTTACCACCCTTTATCTGTACAAATATTTTTTAATTTTATTTATTTATTTTTTTTGCGGTACATGGGCCTCTCACTGTTGTGGCCTCTCCCGTTGCAGAGCACAGGCTCCGGACGCGCAGGCTCAGCGGCCATGGCTCACGGGCCCAGCCGCTCCGCGGCATGTGGGATCTTCCTGGACCGGGGCACGAACCCACGTCCCCTGCATCAGCAGGCGGACTCTCAACCACTGCGCCACCAGGGAAGCCCCTGTACAAATATTTTTAAGCATTCTTTCACATTTCCTAAAATACATTCTTACCAGAATCTGCTAGTATTCTAAAAATCAGCAGTGACTTCTGAGAGTCCACATGCGTTTCTGTCAGAGTTACTCACTCAGAATCATTCGGCTCCACTGTGGGATTGTCATTGGTCCATGGTGCCACCATGCTCTGAGCAGGGCTCCTTGGCCATCCCAGATGAGCCACCATGGCAACAGGCTTACTGCAAACTCAGGTGTGTAAGAAACATCACATTTCTTCATTTTCTTTGCATCAAATGATAACATTTTCAAGCCTTCTATCCCAAAATTTGTTCATGAAATAGAAAGCCTATATAGACCAAAACTGGAGGTAAAATTGAAATAATGATTAAAGATCTACCCCTTCTTAAAAGAGTCTAGGCTAAAAGGGATTGATGGGCAAGTATACCAACCACCACCAAACAGTTATTTCCTTCTTGTATAACCGCTTCAGAAGCATAGGTGAGAAGACAGAGCGCTACCCAATCTTAAGCGAAAAACCAAAGACAGTATCCAACATGAGCCATAGGCCAATTTCATACAGGAACATAAATACCCTAAATAAGATATTAACAATACAAATTCAGCAGTATATTGAAAGAATAAAAATTACAATCATCAGGTTTATTCCAGAAATGTAAGTAAGGTTTAACAGTAGGAAATCCACCAATGTAAAGCACTACCTTCACAGATGAAAGGAGAAAAATATTTATCAATAGAAGCTGAAAAAGCATTTAATAAAAACTCAGTACCCACTCATGATTTTTTTTTTTTTTTTTTGTGGTACGTGGGCCTCTCAGTTGTGGCCTCTCCCGTTGCAGAGCACAGGCTCCGGACATGCAGGCTCAGCGGCCATGGCTCACAGGCTTAGTTGCTCCACGGCATGTGGGATCTTCCCGGACCAGGGCACGAACCCGTTTCCCCTGCATTGGCAGGCAGACTCTCAACCACTGGGCCACCAGGGAAGCCCTGATTTTTTTTTAACTCTTAGCAAACTGTCTTGAGAAAAAAGAACAGAGCTGGAGATATCATGTTCCCTGTCTTCAGACTATACTACAAAGCTCCAATAATCAAAACTGTATGGTACTGGCATAAAAACAGACACATAGATCAATGGAACAGAATAGAGAGCCCAGAAATAAACCCATGCACTTATGGTCAACTAATCTACAACAAAGGAGGCAAGAATACATAACAGAGAAAAAACAGTCTCTTCAATAAGGTGCTGGAAAAACTGTAAAAGAATGTGTAAAAGAGTGAAATTAGAACATTTTCAGATACAAACTACTATATATAAAATAGATAAATAACAATGTCCTACTGTGTAGCATAGGAAACTATATTCAACATCTTATAATAAACCACAATGGAAAAGAAGATGAAAAAGAATATATATGTATAACTGAATCACTTTGCTGTATACCAGAAACTAACACAAGATTGTAAATCAACTATACTTCAGTAAAAAACTAAAAAAGAAATTAGAACACCATGGTTTTCTCACACCATTTACAAAAATAAACTCAAAATGGATTAAACATAAAATGTAAGAGCAGAAACCATAAAACTCCTAGAAGAGAACATAGAACACTCTTTGACATAAATCATAGCAGTATCTTTTTTGAATCTGTCTCCTACGGCAAGGGAAACAAAAGGAAAAATAAACAAATGGGACCTGATTAAACTCAAAAACTTTTGCTCAGCAGAGGAAGCCATCAACAAAATGAAAAGGCAACCTACTGAATGGGAGAAAATATTTGCAAGTGTTATGACTGATAAGGAGTTAATATCCAAAATATATAAAGAGCTCATACAACTCAATATCAAAAAAAGAAACAACCTGATTAAAAAATGGGCAGAAGGGAATTCCCTGGATGTCGAGTGGTTAGGACTCCGTGTTTTCACTGCCAAGGACGCAGGTTCAATCCCTGGTTGGGGAAGTAAGATACCACAAGCCATGCAGTACAGCCAAAAAAAAAAAAAAAAAAATAGTGGGCAGAAGACCTGAATAAGCATTTTTCCAAAGAAGACACGCAGATGGCCAACAGGCACATGAGAAGATACTCAACATCACTAGGCATCAGAGATATGCATATCAAAACCACAATGAGCTATCTCCTCACACCTGTCAGAATGGCTATCATCAAAAAGTCTACAAATAACAGATGATAGTGAGGATGTGGAGAAAAGGAAACCGTCACCTACTGTTGGTGGGAATGTAAATTGGTGCAGCCACTGTGGAAAACGGTAAGGAGGTTCCTCAAAAAACTAAAAACAGAACTACCATATGATCCAGCAATTCCACGTCTGGGTACATATCCAAAGAAAACTAAAACACTAATTCTAAAAGATACATGCTCCCCAATGTTCATAGTAGCATTGTTTACAATAGCCAAGATATGGAGGCAACCTAAGTGTCCATCAACAGATGAATGGATAAGGAAGATGTGGTATGTATGTGTGTGTGTATATATATATATAAACAAAGCAATATTACTCAGCCATAAAAAAGAATGAAATTCTGCCATTTGCAACAACATGGATGGACCTAGAAAGTATTATGCTTAGTGAAATAAGTCAGACACAGAAAGACAAACACTGTATGTTATCACTTATATGTGGAATCTAAAAAATAAAACGAATGTATATAACAAAACAGAAACAGACTCACAGACGTAGAGAACAAATTAGTGGTTACCAGTGGGGAGGGGCAAGATGGGGGGGATTAAGAGATACAAACGACCATGTATAAAATAAATAAGCAACAAGCATATATTGTACAGCACAGGGAAATACAGCCTTTTTTTGTAATAAATGGAGGAACATCTATAAAACTATTGAATCACTATGTTGTATACCTGAAACTAATATTATAAATCAACTATACTTCAATAAAAAAAATTTTTTAGCAAAGTAGAAATAGAAGAAACATTAGGTTAAAATCAGTTGATAAAGGCAATCAGAAATCTTTATATTTAATACTGAAATATTTGAAGCATCTTCATTCAAGTCATCTGCGTTTTTCTTCTCAGCAGTTCCCTCCAGACTAGTGACATCTGTCTTCAGGGGAAGCCCCAGTCTGGGAATCCAAAGCCCTGTCTTGGGCTTCCCTGGTGGCGCAGTGGTTGAGAGTCCGCCTGCCAATGCAGGGGACATGGGTTCGTGCCCCGGTCCGGGAAGATCCGACATGCCGCGGAGCAGCTGGGCCCATGAGCCATGGCCGTTGAGCCTGCGCGTCCGGAGCCTGTGCTCTGCAACGGGAGAGGCCACAACAGTGAGAGGCCCGCGTACCGCAAAAAAAAAAAAAAAAAAAGCCCTGTCTTTAGTTGGGTGATGCAAATGTTCTTCCCTAAGCAGACATTCCAGGTGATTTTCTGGTTTGCACCCCGTCATGGTCTCCCCACACGCCACCCCCAGATGGCAGAGCCCAGAGCTGTCCAGCTGCTTTAAAGGGAGGAGGAAAGGAGAAGGAAGAACACTGATTATCTTTCAAAAATGGTATCATACTATTGTCATCTTCTATTCCAGGGGAGCTCTTGAACATGGGCACAAATCAGGGTGGTTTGCTGCAAGTTTATAACGGCAAAAACTTGGAAATATCACATATGTGCCTGAATCTTTTATAAACAGCCAACTCAAATCTAGAAATGTTTCCTGGATGACTAAGTAGCAGTTAAACTGAGCTGGAGTAGGTTTGTATTTACTGACCAAGGAAGATCTTTAAGACGTAATGGCGAGTTAAAAAAGCAAGTTGCAGAATGGTAGATAAAGGATGATACTGTTTGCAACACAGTTGGTCCCCTATGGGGAGCACCCAGCCGTGCAAAAGTTTGGAAGTGCACCCCCATGTGACTGCACTGCCCGGGGCGTGCCCTGCCAAGAGACTCCAGCAGCCTTACAAAGAAAATCTATTCGTGGGTTACATGTCTAATAGAAAATGTGTTTAAAGGGGAAATAATAAAGCGTCTTCTGCTGACCATATACTTGGAAGGTGACAAGAGGTAGGGAGCACTGGGCACTGAGGTTTCCTGCCAGGCAGGAAACATGCACCCTCCAGAATTGGGGTTCACGCCACCAGCAAGTGCTGCATCCAGACTCCTGAACGTCACTGTTGGACCTTGGCACCCCATGGCACATATCTGTTCATGTGGCACACATGGGGGTGCACAGGACAGAGGCAGGGTTCAGGCCCCTGCCCAATTGGCAGCTTTCCTTCTGACACGCCTACCCCTTGGGCTGTGTTCCAACCCCAGGTGAGGCAGTGGATCGGCTACTCTCCCCAGTTTGATGTCCTGCTGGACCACATGATGGACAAGGAGACACTGGTCATGTACGCCCAGCTCCGGGGCATCCCCAAGCTCCACATCAGTGCCTGTGTGGACCAAATTCTTGATGATTTACTCATGTACACGTACGCCGACAACCTGGTGAAGACCTACAGGTGAGACTTGGGGCTCCCTCGGCCCTTCCCCCTCCGGTAATAAGATGTGTTGTGGTTCTTCTCAGTGCTGAGGGGTAGGGCAAGGCGTGTCAGCTCCGTGCTTGGGGTAGTTTTGTGGTCCATGCCACTGCGTGGATTTTTGGGAAGATGGCCTCCCTCCCCTGTAAGAATGGGTCAATGGCCTGGGCTGCCCCAAGGCACAGCTTCCTCTTGGCCCCAGGCAGTTATGTGGCTGAGGACAGGCTGATGCACCATTGGTATTATTCTTCCTGTCGCTTCACAAAGGGCTTCTGATTTCTGGTAGACTTGCATTTCAAGCACACACTACCTTATCCCGCTCTGTATGAGGCATCTGAGCTGTTGTTCTGCTGAGAAGCCTGGGGGATTCCTCAGTCTTATGTTGCCAATGATCCTAACCCAACTCCAGTTAGCTTAAACAAAGCAAGGCCACACATGTCCGGAATCCCAGGCCACCCCTCGAGTTGTGCACAGCGCCCCTGCAGGCTGGCAGCAGTACCCCACTCCCGGGACAGGGAAGTCAGAGGCGGTTAGATGGTGTTGCTCTGTCTCTTTCTTCTGTTGACTTCGGTTTCAAGCATGTTTTTGTGTTTCCTTGCATCTTCTGATGATTAAATGAGTTAACACCTGGGATGTTTAGAACAGTGCCTTGTACATTGTAAATGCTATGTGTTCATTAAATAAAGTTAGCTAAAACGGCCGTATGGGGCTTCCCTGGTGGCGCAGTGGTTGAGAGTCCGCCTGCTGATGCAGGGGACATGGGTTCGTGCCCCGGTCCGGGAAGATCCCACATGCCGCGGAGCGGCTCGGCCCGTGAGCCATGGCCGCTGAGCCTGCGCGTCTGGAGCCTGTGCTCCGCAATGGGAGAGGCCACAACAGTGAGAGGCCCACGTACCGCAAAAAAAAAAAAAAAAAAAAAAAGGCCCTATGCTCTTATCCCCCTAACATCCATAGAGACCCTCAAATGAGATTCATGGACCATGTGCTCACCCTGGACCTATCCCTGTGTCCAGGGAAATGGTTTAGATGCTGAGTGGACAGCCAAGTCACAGTGCACCCCTGAGGGAGGGTGGTGGGCCATATTACTGAATGCCCCACCGTGGGGCGTGAGCACTTTCTTAATAGAGAAGAAAAAAGGGGGGAGGATTGTACTACTGGAAACTTAAGATTGCCAATCACCCAACTTCTCCCCCTCTGCCCCAGCGGTGGCAACAAGCGGAAGCTGAGCACCGGCACTGCCTTGCTTGGAGAGCCCACAGTCATCTTCCTGGACGAGCCGTCCACTGGCATGGACCCCGTGGCCCGGAGCTTGCTCTGGGGCACCGTTGTGAGGGCCTGCAAGTCTGGCAAGGCCATTGTCATCACCTCCCACAGGTAAAGCCAGGACCGGGGCTGAGGGAGGGGTGGGCCGGGAGGGGCTGGGTGGAGAGAAGACCTGTCAGCATCTGGTAAGAGTCTGTGAGGAGAGTCCCCAGGCTCTACCATGTGGGCCACACCCTGAGCATGGGAATCAGGAACAGCCTGATCTGGGCATCAACACCTTCCTATCTGCACAAGCCTTTGACGTGGATGGTGGGCATCAGCATCTCCCAGCCGTTTGTCAGGCCTCCACTCCCTCTCCCCAGCATGGAGGACTGTGAGGCCTTGTGCACCTGGCTGGCCATCATGGTGCAGGGTCAGTTCAAGTGCCTGGGCAGCCCACACAACCTCAAGAGCAAGTTTGGCAGTGGCTACTCCCTACGGGCCAAGATCTGGAGCGACAGGCAGCAGGAGGCCCTGGAAGAGTTCAAGGCATTCGTGGACCTGACCTTCCCAGGTATGTGCTGCTGTGCAGAGGTCATCTGTGCATCTGTCCATCCCTGACCCCTGGGACGAGGGCCACGATTCCAGGGGCCTGGGCCGCCCTCCCCTGGCCATCCAGCCCGGCCCTCAGGGGGACACTGTGCAGGCAGTGTCCTGGAAGATGAGCACCAAGGGATGGTCCATTACTACCTGCCTGGCAATGACCTCAGCTGGGTGAAGGTGAGCACATACCTGGGCATCAGAGGGAGCACACCTCTGATGTCACCCACTTTCTGGTGTTCTCTCTTTCGGGTGGAAGTCTTATTCAGTGCTGCTGCAACATTCACATGGATTTCATAGAAAATAAGAATGTTTGAGTTGGAAGGGACCTCGGATGTCAGCTCCCCCCGCCCCCTCATTTCACAGAGAGGTGAGCGGACCCAGAGAGGGGACACCATATGCCCAGGGTCACACAGCAATCCAGGGACCCAGCTGGGGCCTCTGCCTTCTGGCACCACTCACAGCCAGGGTCCCTTTCCCTAAAATCACAGAGAGCTCAATTCTGTAGGACTGACTTCTTGAGAGGTGGTCTGGGAGCAGCTGAGAGAGGGATGGGCCTTTGGGGGGCTTTGTAACAACCCCAAAGACCCTTCCTCTCCCCTTCCCTGTGCCCATCATCTATAGCGGCTTCCTCGTTTCCCACAGGTGTTTGGCATTTTGGAGCAAGCCAAGAAAAAGTACATGTTGGAAGACTACTCAGTCAACCAGATCTCTCTGGAGGACATCTTCCTGAGCTTCACCTGCCCTGTGCCCCCCAACCAAGGGGAAAACAAACAAGCGAAGGCAGAACCTGCAGGCCCCTTGTTACCCTTTCCACCTCTCTCTCCACCTTCTTCCCAGCCTCCCTCCCTGCCTCCCTCCCAACCTCCCTCCCAGCCTCCCTCTCCACCTCTCACTCCACCTCCCACTCCATCTTCCTCCCAGCCTTTCTCCCAGCTTTCCTCCCAGCCTCCCTCCTGGCCTCCCACTCCACCTCCCTTCAGGTCTTCCTCCTGGTCTTCCTCCTGGCCTCCCTCCCAGCCTCCCTCACCACTTCCCTCAAAGGCTGTCTTGCTGTAATAAAGAGTTCCCAGTGCCAGGTTAGCCCAGGTGCACACAGCCTGCCATGGGCTGCAAGGGTTACAGAGGCAACTTGAGGACCCAGTGAGCTCAGCTTGAGGGTGGAGGGGTGGGGGCAGCTCTCTACCAGATTTAGGCCACTCACCTTAGAGGCCTGATGGAGGACCCAGGTGCATTTCTGTGGAAAAGGATCCCCTCAAGTCCCACCTGGGTGGCTTTCAGCCTCACTGAGACCTGGCCATAGAAGCAGCCTCAGAGGAACAACACCTGCCATGTCCTGTCAGGAGTATGGAGGCCTGGGGGTGACCATGGTTGTAATGATGCCGTACTTCTGAAGGTAGGAGGAGAGAAGAGATTGACAAGTTTGCAAACTTAAAGCACCATTTTTCAATATTTGGATTTGTGGGGCTCCATTTGTTCTCTGCCCTGGCCCACGCGAATGTTAGGGGTGAGCCTGTATATGGCCCTCCGTCAACCCATGACGTGGACATGATTATTATCCCATTGCCCAGAAGAGTAAGCTGAGACTTAAGAGATATCCGGCAACTTTCCATGGTCAACAGATGGTAGAGCCAGGATTCAACTCAGGCAGAAGTTCTCAAAGTGGAGTCTGACCAGAAGCATCCACATCATCCAGAAACTTGTTAGAAATGCAGATTCTTAGGCCCCACCCCAAACCCATTGAATCAGAAGTCTGGGGGGTGAGGACCAGCAATCTGTGTTAACAGGTGCTTCTGATGCAGCTCAGGCATGAGAAGAACTAAGCTAAGCCTGTGAGCTCAGACCATCCGGCCTGAGTGCAGATGGGTGTGGCCGTGTACCTTTGTCACGAGGGCTCTCCTCCGAGAAGTGCCCTGCCCAATAGCCTTTCTCCCTGCAGCATGGTCACACCCGCCCCTCTACAAAGCCCCATTCGGCTTCTCCTTTGCAGGTAGTTCTCTCCCTCCCTTCTCAGCTCAGCTCTGGGAAAGTGGTGTCTACCATCCCTGCCCACACTCCCTACCTCCCCTCACCACTCACCAAAAGTACAGCGTTGTCACATGCCTGGCTGCCACACCCACTCCATCCATTTTTCCTGTGACTTCTCTGAGGCATCTCAGTGTCCCCTGCCCCCTTCTCCCCACTGCACCAGGCCCCCCATGGCCCCTCATCTGCCTCCTCTGTAGGCTCCTCTTCCTTTCTCTCCGAGTGGGGGATGCCTCAGGCTCCCAGCCTGCTTCACTTTTCCTTACTCTCCCCTCTGCACCCTGCTACCCTTGAGTTTCTTTCTCATTCACCCCAGGCCTTCAACTGCCATCTTATTCCAGTCAGGAACTTGCCTGAGCTCCCAAAAATCTACTCTTCCAGTGAGTTCTCTCACCTTCCTGAAGCCCAATGGGAAATGGGCTCTTCTCACACCTTCTGGGAGTGGCTCATCACCCCTCTGAGCCCAGGGGCTCTTACTGCCAGGGCAGTGGGTGGGGGTGACGGATGGCATGGCTGCAGCAGAGCCAAGAGAAGAACGCCTATTTCCTGATAAACAAGAAAACTTTACCTCTGAATAAATAAAAAGAGTGGTAAGGACATAGGAGCAAGATAGAGGACAACTGAGAGACTGGTCAGGGTGCCACTTGGACTCCACAGACACGCAGCGTCACAGGGGAGCGAGAGCGTGACTTACTCACTCACTGGTGAAGCCAATGCCACCAAAATCTAACACAGAGAGTGTACCTCTGCCCTGGGGAGACCAGCAACAAAGAAAGTAACAGTGCAGGGGGAGGACAACAAAATACCAAATTGGGAAACAGTAACCAATGGAAACAAAGGTGAGGTGAAGAAGACTGAAAACCCTTAGGGGTCCTGTGGATTCTCCTGTTCTCTGGTGTGGGAACGTGGGGCATCTGGGAAGCAAGTTCCAAGCTTGCTCTGCTCTACCCACTCCTCTTCCCATGAACATCACCCCTGCCCCTCCTCCACCCCCAGCTTCCAAGGCCTCATATCCCATGCTGTGGTCATCCGTTCGTCTCCTGCTCCAGACTGGCATGGAGCCTTGGCACCATGGCTCCTCTGTGTGTTCGGCTGCTGAGCACAGACCAAGTACCCTGAAGGGGTTCAGCGAGTATAAGTGGTAGCGGGACAGAGTGCTGTCTGAGGCTGTGGGGAAATGGGGGAGGAGAGTCTTGACCAGATTCCCCGGCTTCTCCAGGAAAAGCCACTCTGTCCTCTTCCATCAAACACTTCTCCCAGGAGACTGCATTTCTTTCCTTGTCCGAAGGTCTCATGAAAGAGGTGGGATGTGAGCTGGTTGCAGAAAGACAGACTGGGTGGGCACTGCCTAATACCTGAGTAAACAGAACGCTCAGCTGTGGCTGAAAGCAGCCAGTAAAGCAAGCAGGTGTGCACTTCTATTTTAGTTGGGCTCCCAGGTGACCACGAGGAGACATTGGGGACTGACAGGGGACGATATCTAGTCCAAGTGAGAAGGTGAGGGCTTGCCCTGGGCAGGGATGGAGGAGGGGTCCAGGGTGAGCCACGTTTCAAGGGAGGAAGGAGTCAAACGTGTTGCATGAGTCAATGAAGATTTCGAGCACCAGGTCTCTGGACTCCACTTTCTGCATTACGATCTATGCCAACAGCGACTCGGCCACCGAACCAGGGGTCTCCTCGCCTGAAGCAAGGGCTGGAAGAAGGGCGTGCGGCCTCGGGGTGCGGGTCGGAAAGGTCAGGGCCAGCCTCGGTGAGGCGCAGCCCGCGGGTGCCGGCTAGCCTGCGTCCCCGCAGGTAGAAGACCACGTCGGGGTCCCCGCTCCGAGACCCCGGGCTCGGAGGCGCGGCCGGTCCGCTCAGACCTTCACTGACAAACCATTGCACGCCGTGGCCTCCGGTCGCCAGGACCTCTTGCCGCCGAGTCAACCACAAGGCCTAAGCCTAGAACAGGCCAGGTCCACGCGGGCCGGAGCGGATTCAGAGACACTGCTGCAGCCAGGCCCGGAGCCACGCTCCTTAGGGACACCCGCCAGGGCCGGGGAGGCGGGGCGGCCGCGCAAGCTCTACCAATCAACAGCCGGCGTTCGAATTCGCATCCTGGCGCGGCCAATCGCGAGCGTCCGAGCCCGAGTGGGGGGGAGGGGGCGGGGCCCGGCCGAACAGTGGCGCGCGCCCCCCCGGGCGGGCCAATGAGAGCGCCTGGTGCATTTGAAAACTCCGGCGGGCGGCGGGCGGGTCTGCGCCTGCGTGGGGAGTCGCGCTCTGGGCCGGCAGGCGGCACTGGCAGAGATACCGGCGACGGCAGCGACGGCAGCTACGGTTATGGGGAGCGGAGGCGGTGAGCGCTGGGCGCGGGGCGCGGCGGGGCGGCCTCGAGACTGAGCAGGGCTGGCTCGAGCCCTTCGGCCCGGGGTGCGTGTCTTCCCGGCGGCGCCCGCTCGGCGCGTGGTTTAAATGCCCGGGAGCGCCCTGCTCCGCGTGAAAGCGGTGAAAGCGGCGCGCGGGGTCTGCCACCTGTCGAGGGCCGTGAGCGCAGCTCAGGTTTCCGTGGTTATTATCGTGGCTGTCCTAGAGCAAGGGGATGAGGAAAATGCGGTAAAACGCAGGGATCGGTCGCCCTGCGTGTACGCTTGGCTTTCGCAGCATGTTAATTGATGATGGGAAGACCCAGGTGAAGAGCGAGGGGAGGGGGGCAGGAAGAAGCCCTGAGGAGGGAGTCGTGCGGGTGGGAGAGCAGCCACCTCCTGTCGGGACTGGAGGAAGGAACGGGTGGGAAACCAGGTGAATTGTAGGTGATGGGCTCCTCCTGCCTCAAGCTTCTCTGTCGTCTGCTTAGAGTCAGCAAAGACTTGCTGAAGTTGAAGTTAGAAGGACCTCCTGTGGGTTGAGAGGACACTGAGACTGGCTGGGCAGCTCTGACATCCGCAGAGCTGGGACAGGCCTGGCCTCCAAGTCCACCTTTGGCTTCTCTGCAGGGTGGACCCTCCTAGTTTGGACTTGAAAACCAGACTGTTCAAGTCCATAGATCCTTATTAACATTATGCATTTTAGTCCTGTGTGCAGATAGAAGCAAAGAGATCAGTAAGGGTCAAGGCGCCTCCCTGAGAGTGAAATGCAAACCTAACCATCATCAGCGTTGGCTGCTTTTTCCCCCTTCCTGGTTGTCATCTGTGCTCTGGATCAGAAGGTTTCCCAATAGCCAGGTTACATGATTACTACTCACCATCAATGTTTATTGAATATTTGAATGAATGATGATGTCTTCTGTACCACTACTGCTCCTTTATTTAATATTTGTTTAAGACTGTAAATATGGCTGGGGCAGAGGACAGTAACTGTTAAATCATGTTCAGATGTAACTTTTCATATCAGCACAACTCGTTTCCAACACATCACTTAGACCATTCTGATTTTTTTTCTTAAGTGATCCACTGTAGGTGTGCCAAGTGTTTCTGTTATCCTACAAAGCGGAGAATAAGAAGGAGACCCCGAAACCTAACGATCTTGAGTCTCCCTGAAGATGTGCTCTTTCATATCCTGAAATGGCTTTCTGTTGGAGACATCCTCGCTGTCCGAGCTGTAAGTTGTCAGATGAAAATAGTGTCAGGCTTGGCATCATTGGTTATATTGTACCATGAAGCCTTCGTGTGTTAAATGTCAGAACAAAAACTTTGGCTACAAATGAAGGTAGAGGAAACAATGGTGATATTGGTAATAGATGCCTAAGGTTGTTCTGATTGCAGGAAAGCTAAAACATAGGACAGCAAGGTTTGAGTCTGCTCATTGTAATGTTTATTTTGACAGAGAAAATACCCTTTTATGGCAGTGAAATTTGCCTCCCTCAAGAAATAAGATAGCATTAAGAAGAAAAATAGTATGTTCTTGAGGACAAAGCCCATGTAATATTCAGCACTGAAAGAGACTCTGGGAGTTATTTTGCAGATTTCGGAACTGAAGCTTCACTTTGAGGGATTTAACCAAGGGCATACAGCAAATTAGTGGGGGAACACCAGTAAGAACCCACTTCTCTGACTCCCAAACCTGCCTCCATTGCGTTCATAATATCCATGGGTGCTGAATTTCCAATGGCAGTGGAAGCTTTAGCACTTAAAATGCTCACCTGTGCTCAGGGCCCCCTGCCTGGGTACTTCCTGCTATCACCCAGGACAGAAGTCCTACCTGAGGCTGCTGTCATGTGTTTCAGTCTCTTCTGAGAGCCCCTATTGACCTGCAGGCCCCAGCTTTGCTCCCACTAGCAAGACCCTAAGTAAAGGAGCTCAAAACAGATTTCTGACCTACCTGTTCCCATTAGAGTTGATTTCCCTGATCCTTGCAGGTATTATAGCATTATATCCCCTTTCTCAGCCTAGGTGCTTATTCCCCCTTCCAGGACCACTGTCCCCATCTTTAGAGCCACAGAGAAAGTTGTTTCTGGGCTCTTTTCTCTATTCAAAGCAATTGTTAGTTACTTTGATACACAGAGGCTGGGCCTTTACTGCTAGGGTGGGGAGGGAAACAGGAGACCCTACATCTGTCTACACCCTGTCTTCAAAAGCTCCAGAAGCAGGGCTTCTGGGAGGTCCCTTGATTAACCACCACTCCCCCTCTTCCATTGTTCTTCAGGTGCACTCCCACCTGAAGTACCTGGTGGATAACCATGCCAGCGTGTGGGCATGTGCCAGCTTCCAGGAGCTGTGGCCTTCTCCAAAGAACCTGAAGCTCTTTGAAAGGTATCTCTGCACCCTGAGAAGAGCGTGGCTTTCTCCTACCTTTGGGCCTCCCTGCTATGCCAGTCTGTGTCTCAAGGCCTGACCTGGGAATGATTTTCCTCTTGCTTGTTGCTCCCGCCAACACCTTATCCCCCAGGGAGTGACTGAGGGCTGTTGACCTCACCCATCGAGTCACACAACTTCCAGCACAATCATGGGTCATCCACACCACCAGCACGGGCCTGACTCTCATTAGTCACAGCAGTGCTTCTGAAGGGTCCACTTGAGCTGTGACCCATTGTGTGTGACTCAGATGCAGGTCACCTGCATGTGGAAACTTTCCTCAGCCCTCTTCTTTTGGTCAGAACAATGCGATTTGAATCCTATTACATTATACTCATTGGCTGATCCCACCTCCCCGGCCGGGGTTGGGACCTAGAGGAAGGGCTGGAGGGGCTGCAAGCTGCAGTATGCCAGTGGTCACAGGCAGGCTGCCTGAGACATAGTCCACCAACCACACAATTTACCCTTTTAAAGTGTACAACTCAATGGTTTTTAGTATGCTCACAGAGTTGTGCAATCATCAACACTATCTAACTTTAGGACATTCTCATGACCCCCAAATGAAGCCCCATAACCATTAGCAGTCACTCCCTATTTTCCCTATAGTAACACAGACCCTATGCAGCCACTAATCTGCTTTCTGTCTCTATGGATTTGCCTTTTCTGGACATTTCATATGAGTGGAATCATACAACATGTGGCCTTTTGTGTCTGTCTTCTTTCACAAGTGTGTTTTCCAGGCTCATCCATGTTGTAGCATGTCGTGGATAATTGATATTTAGCTGCATTGTCAAAAATATTTTCTGTTCAGAAAATAAGTACTGTAGTTTTAAGTGCTGTGGTGGAACATAACCTTTATGGAATAAAATCATGTGATATTTCATGTTCTTAATGTTCTAGGGCTGCCGAAAAAGGGAATTTTGAAGCTGCTGTGAAGCTGGGCATAGCCTACCTCTACAATGAAGGCCGTAAGTCCTCGAGGGGCTGGTGCTGGGGCTGGCCTCACCCCACTTGGTACTGACATTTTAGAACAAGCACGAGGGACTTCCCTGGTGGTCCAGTGGTTAAGACTCTGTGCTTCCACTGCAGGGGGCGCAGGTTAGATCCCTGGTTGGAAAACTAAGATCCCGCATGCTGTGTGGTGTAGCCAAAAACAAAAAACCTAATAGAACAAGCATGAGCTCTTGCCCGTGTCAGCAGTTTAGTCGCTGTTCTTGCTGTGTCTGGCTGTGTACCGTCCCCACTGGGGAGCTTGTGCCAGAGGTGTCCTGCTCAGGGACCCATGGATGAAGTTTGATTTTGTAGTTTGGGGGAGTTGCCTCTTTGTTTAATGAACCATTAATTTCGGTTGACAACGAGTGACTCTGAGCAGAGACTCAGAATGGGGGCTACTCAGGCAAGCCAGCCCTCCCTGGCTGCCTAGTTAACACCACAGCCCATGCATAGACCCCAGCTTCTCTCCTTGGCCACAGCTCATCTGAGTGAACCTGGGGCAGTGGTCAAAGCATGCCTGATGCCAAGTGTCAGTAACACAGGGAGCCAAGGCTCCAAGTGGGAGGCAAGTACAAACAGGTCAAAGCCAGCCTGGTACCTAGATTCCTTCACCCCTAAGGGGCAGGTGCTCCTCGAAAGAACCTGGTGCGGCCCTCTCTCCCAATTCCTGCCTGTCTGCTGAGCACACTAAGGAGCGAGCCTGCAGTTCATCCTGTCCCACCTCCCAAGATGCATAAAGACTTGGGTATAGTCGCCATTTTTCTGCTTCTAAAAGAGCTGGCGTCTTACTGAGAGGTCACCCTGGTCACAGCTGGTTGACAGGACTGTTGGACCTGCAGACGATGAGCAATCCTGCGCCCACCCTCCTGTCAGATGGCTTTGCCCAGACAAGATTCACACACCACTCAGCTCACCTGTCTAATGTATACAGTCCAGTGGTTTGGGTATCTTCACAGAGTCGTGCAGCCATCACCACTCAATTTGGAGCCATCATCTCATTACCCCACAAAGAAAACCCCTACCCGTTAACAGGGGTCTGAGCAGCAGTTCCCCACAGGAGGGAGGGTGGGCATCTGATGCCTCCACGTGGGGGGGACCTTCCCAGATCTTCGGAATCCAGGCCGCTGGGAGGGGCCGCAGGGCACTTGGTTCATAAAACATGGGAAGAAAAGGGAGGAGCCCCATCCCAGCTCTTCTGTCCTAAGACACCAGCAACTTCACGTTGTAGCGGCTTAAGGCTTTAAACTTTCCAAAAAGACTGGGGAACTTCCTATACCCCTCCTCCAGAGACATCCCGGGCTGTGTTCTGTCCGTCTCTTCAGTGTCTGTGTCTGATGAGGCCCGGGCGGAAGTGAACGGGCTGAAGGCCTCTCGCTTCTTCAGTCTCACGGAGCGCCTGAATGTGGGCGCCGCGCCCTTCATCTGGCTCTTCATCCGCCCACCTTGGTCGGTGTCCGGAAGCTGCTGCAAGGCCGTGGTTCACGAGAGCCTCAGGATGGAGTGCCAGCTGCAGAAAGTGAGTCCTGGCAAGGGGTGCAAGTAGGGCAGGCCGTGCTGGGCGGGCTGAGCCCCGTAGGGTCCCGGGAGGTGAGAAAACTTTGAAGGGAGATGCTGTGGACCATGTAAAGTCAGGGACCCGAGAGCAGTGGAGGCATAGAAAACAGTGTGGATGTGGGAGCATCTGCTAATGACTAGCAGGAGAGGAGGCCTCGGAGCCAGGGTCAGGGGAATCAGGTGAGGGGCTGGGCTGCAGACGGGTCAACTGCTGGAAAGGCAGGACTGAGACTCTGTGAAGCAGTTGGCGGAGGCCTGGAATCAGGGAGCGGTCCTCTGCACAGAGGGGCTGGGCAGGGAGCAAGGAGGACCCGCACACGGAGGGACAGTCCCCGGGAAGTTCTGTCCGCTGACAGTCACCCCTCCTCCTCCACCTCCTTTCTCTAGACTCACAGAGCGTCCATACTGCACTGCTTGGGGAGAGTGCTGAGTCTTTTTGAGGTGAGTCCCCTCCACCATCCCACGGGGCCCTGCGTTGTTTGGTGTCCTGGCCCGGGTGAGCACACAGGGCACAGCGGGTCTGCATTTTTGTGCTGCTCGCCTTTCTGGCAGCTTCAAGCACCAAGAATCAGGAACTGCGTGAAAGGCAGCAGAAGGGGGCTTCCGGGGTTCAAAGCCAAGATGAGCCCTGTCTGTGAGGCTGTGTGGAGCCAGGAAGAGTGTCTGAGCGGGACAGGACCCCGGGTCTATTTGTCTCACGGCTCTGCTACTGGCGGCTCCCTGCCACTACTCACGCAGACTTCTCTACTTAGTGAGCCTTGTGATTCGGGAACCCCGTCTGCAGCAGTCTTGGGGGAGGTGGTGGCTCCTGGTGCTAGGTGCTCTGACAGCAGCAGGGAGGGACACTTAGTATGAGCGAGGAGCTGGAAGACCTTGGGAAACCCTCCCCCATCACCGTCCGGGCAGTGCCGGGAGCCGAGTCCAGCACAAACCTCGTGCAGGAGGAAGCAGGGCCTGAGGGCAGAACTCATGGGCTTGCCTTCACGAGTTGGTTGTCAAATCATGCATCTTCAGAGTTGTTTTTACTCTAATGTAGTTAACTCATTTTATTAAAGATGAGAACAGTATATGTGGTTACTTAGAGGTACTTATTCTAGGATGAAGAGAAACAGAAGCAGGCCCGGGACCTGTTTGAAGAGTCTGCTAATCAGGGGTGTTTGACCAGCTCGTACCTCCTCTGGGAAAGTGACAGAAAGATGGATGTGAGTGGGCCTAGGTCTGGGGAAAGAATGGATTATGTTGGCCAAAGGCACAATCTCCAGAGTAGCCCGTGGACAAGGTTCTGCCACCACAGCCGGGGTCGCTGCTGGTCATGGGGCTGCTTTCAGCACTGCCCCTGAAACGACCACCACCATTTGGGGGATAAAGGGCTGGGAAGAAAGCACAGCTGGGGACCCTCTGGAGGTGTCAGGGGGAACATTTAAGAAGACTGTGGGTTGGTTGAGTTTCTCCAGAGATATGGCCATGTAAGGGCATGGTGACTCTCCCATTGACAGATGTCAGATCCCGGACGATGCCTCCACAGCTTCCGGAAACTCAGGGACTTTGCTGCCAAAGGCTGCTGGGAAGCACAGGTGAGCTGGGAGCTGGCCTTTGTCCTGACGCCTCCTCTCGTGGGGACCGTGGGGGCAACACTGCCAGGTTCCCACCCAGGACGAAGTAAGAGTGGCCCAGGGTTTGGAACTGAATCTAAGGGAGTTCAGCTCTAGGGTGTGCGGGGAGGAGAGCCCAGAAGCGCTTTCCTCACCTCTGCCAGTTCCATCTAAGACAGCCAGCCACTTAATTTCTAAGTGCTGTGGACTACATCTGCATCAAAATTTATACAGCTCCCTAAAGTTGGCCTGTAGGGAAAGCATCTTGGCTACAGAACTTAGAGCTCCTTAGAGCAGATGGGTGTGTGGAATGCTGTCCTCTTCTCATTATCTGACCTGCTCACCAGGTTGTCCAGTGTTGGAACCAGGACATCAAGGGTCTGTAGTTGGCGTTCTCCAGACACTCTCCCTGTGCAGCTGTAAAGAAGTCATTATTTTAAGATAAATCAAAGAAAGTCCCCCTTTGCCAAGCTGGTAGACACTTGCTCTTGTCACCCCACCAAGTTGGGGGTTGAGAGTCATCTGCCCTTAAAAGCTAGAGAAGAAATCACAGAGGGATGGCCCGCCTGACACATCACAGGACGTTGTAATGTTTATGTCCAAAAAGGCACTTAACAAGTTTACAAGAAATACAACAATGAACAATGTGGTTCTAGTTCAAGCTCAGGCTAATCAATAAGAATAGTAAGGCCCTGTAGAAGTTCACAGAGCCTCAGGGTACTCAAAAAAGAGGAAATAAATACAAGCAGTCAAAATACGGAGCAGGTTTGACCTCTCTGCTAGTCAAAAAGGCACACGTTTAAAGAGATCGTGCCTGATCACACTAGCAAATCATATACACGTAGTCTTTGTGTTTTTGAGTGGATAGCTAGGAACTTCTGAAAATACAGTTCAGCTTTTTTTTATTGTTTTTTTTTTTTGGCTGTGTTGGGTCTTTGTTGCTGGGCACAGGCTTTCTCTAGTTGAGGCAAGCGGGGGCTACTCTTTGTTGCGGTGCGCAGGCTTCTCGGTGTCGTGGCTTCTCTTGTTGCAGAACACACGCTCTAGAGTGCAGGCTCAGTAGTTGTGGCACACAGGCTTAGTTGCTCAACGGCATGTGGGATCTTCCCAGGCCAGGGATCGAACCCGTTTCCCCTGCATTGGCAGGCGGATTCTTAACCACTGCACCACCAGGGAAGCCCTGAAAATATACATTTTTAATGATAGCAGTTTTTGCCGGCAAACATGTGATAAAATAGTGTTCCTAAAAAAAAAAAAAGTACAGGAAAGGGCTTCCCTTGTGGCGCAGTGGTTGAGAGTTCGCCTGCCGATGCAGGGGACGCGGGGTCGTGTCCTGGTCCGGGAAGATCCCACATGCTGCGGAGCAGCTGGGCCCGTGAGCCGTGGCCGCTGAGCCTGCGCGTTCGGAGCCTGTGCTTCGCAACGGGAGAGGCCACAACAGTGAGAGGCCCGCGTACCGCCAAAAAAAAAAAAATAGTGTTCCTATTAGTGTGTGTGAAAATGCGCGCAGGAATTTCAGAAAGCCCCTGGGCACAGGTAGTGCCTGTGGGTCGACTGCATGAGCAGAAGGTGCACAAGACTGCACAAAGGTGACCCTCAATGTGACAAAACCAACAGAAACCCCCTCAAAGGAAGAACAAGGAAAACACGCTTACAGAAGTCTCCTATCGCAAAGAACCACGTTAATCGTTAGGCAGGCAAAGAAAAGGTAACATGTGTGTTCCGTGATCACAAATGCACATGCACACTGCTACAAGTGCATAGAAAACTCTGGAAGGAAATACGTAGAGATGGTCAACAGTAACCACTGAGGGCTTGGAGGGCCCCGGCGGGTCCTGAGCAAGGTGCTTGTGCATCTCATTCAATCCTCACGGCATCTGCCGAAGCAGCTGCTGTTGTGCCATTTGGTGAAAAGGGAAACTGAGGTGCAGTGAAGCCTCCAGTTCGCCTGTGGTCACACATAGACCCAGGTCTTAAAGCCGGGTCATTCGAGCCCCCAGCCAGCTCTCAGCCACTGTGCTACGTGGCCTCCCCCAGAGCATCAGCTTTCACTAGGGAGCGGTGAGCAGAAACAAACTTAATTTAAAAGAAAATGCTGGCAGAAGACTGGAATTGGCCGTGGAGCTGTGCCGGGCAGGAAGTCAACTGATATCCCATTATGCACCTTTTGTACCTTTTAAAATGTTCTATCGTGATATATTATTTATTTCCAAAAGATTAAAATCTTGGCCCTCCTGGTTTCAGAAGGCTTAGAAGGTTTAAGTGGGCCAGTGTATGTACAGGCAGAATCCTCCTCGCGTTCAGAAGCAGGAACCTCAAAACCCCTTGCTCATCCCTCGAGTCTTTTCGTCCTCAGCTGTCTCTAGCCAAAGCCTGTGCACACGGAAACCAGCTCGGACTGGAAGCGAAAGCCTCCAACGAGATAGTCTGCCAGCTGTTCCAGGCCTCCCACGCTGTCAGTAAGCAGAGGGTCTTCTCTGTGCAGAAGGGACTCAATGACACAATGAGGTGAGGGGTCCGAGGCAGAGCGACAGCCGTCTCCGCGTGACAGGGTCTGTCTGTTGTTTCAGCTGAGCCTCCTGTCACAGGGCCCCTGCGTCATCAACCCCACTGGGATCCACGTGTGTGTGTGTGTGTGTGTGTGTGTGTGTGTGTGTGTGTGTGTGTGTGTGTGTGTGTGTATTTTCTAAAACCAGTTATGCCTAAGTTATCCAGGGCTTTGAAAAGAAAAATTTCCCACATAAATGTCTGCTCTCTCCAGTTTTCCTTTTTAAGTCTCAGACTATATTAAACCGTACTAAACATCTTTCAAAAATGATGCCAGAAAACACCTTTTCTTTCCAACCCATCATCACGCGCATCAGCGTGCGGGAGTGTGGGAGGCAGCTCTCATGTGCCTGTAGCCTCAGAAACCCCACAAACTGCCTCTTCCTGCAGGTCCATTTTCCCTCGAGGTTTGGAGATAACACACTTTTACACTCAATCACAGAACTTGTTTAGAGAGTAAAATGGAAAATGTGAATAATTTTTTAAGCTTACACCAGAGATTTCAAATACATTTTAGATTTATAATGGGCAGGCTCTGGCTGTACTGCGGCAGACAAAGCCCAGCACCTGGTAAGCTCTCTTCCCTGGAGAGGCTCCGTCTTTACTCATAGCAGGGGGTGCAGTGTCCTTGGCTCCCACATTAAATGTCACCAAGCTGCTGTGATTTTGAGTCCTGTGCCTGTGCTGGGGGTGGTGCCCCCTGCCCCACGCCGTGCCCTCCCAGTCTGCCTTTCTTTTGGCGGCGGGAGCCAGGGACTGTTGCTATTCCTTTTGTGTGCTGGGGGTGGGGGTTAACATAAACTTAACCTTTCTTTTCTTTTCAAGAGCTAAAGTAGTTTTATTGCAATAATATCATTTCAATCCCCAAGTTGAGCATCTTTACGTTTTCCTCTATGTAAAGCAACAGCTGACTTTTTCTTCCTTTTTTCTATTGAGTTATAATTGACATGTAACATTAGTTTCAGGTTTAACCATTTTAAAGTGTACAGTTCCGTTGGTCTGTTTTTATAAGTCAGATCATTGAGCTTGTCAAAGGTGTCTGCGTAGGAAGCTTCCTCTTCTGCCCCTAACCCTCAAACACCTGGCCTTGCGTGTCTTCCTCCCCAGCCTGTTCCCCTTCATCCCTCCTCCTTCCTCCCCTCCCCAACTCGGCCCCAGCACTCCCTCCTTTCCTCTGCCTATGAAAGATGCTCCTGTCCAGGCTGACACCTGGAGCAGTCCCTCCTGTCTGCCTAGAATCACTCACCACCACGTTTCTTTTCTCTCTTGCTTCTCTTCTCCCCATCTCTTCTCCCTTGTGCAAAAAGGCTTTCACCATGCTTGGGCATCCTTGATGTTGCATGCAGTATCCCCTTGTGACGTCTGTGTCCCTGGCCCGGCTTTTAGCCCCGTCGAGGAGGGATCCTATGTCTGTTGGCTCTGCCGGCCCAAGTTCTCCATCATGGTTGCTGGGTGACTGAGAACTCCAGCACACAGGCTCAGGGAATCCTGCTTTAGATGCATTCCTGGCTCTTTGCTCCACTGCGGAGGGTTGTGATAAATGACCCCATGGGTGAGAGTTCCTCAGAGAGAAGACAGGTTTGCAGAACGATAAACTTTGACTTTTCTCCTGTCCTGTGACCTGTCCCAGGTCCACAGAGCAGACCTGCTTTGCTCCCTTACAAGTAACGGTCCAGGCTTATCCAGTGCCTGGGGGTCCCGGGGTGGGGGAGGCAGAGTACACATATGTGCAGCCCACCTGCCTCCCAGGAACAAAGTCAGGAGTCATGGGGCCTCCCCCTTGGACAGGGTGTCTCAGCCTTGGACAGGTGCCTGGATAAGCCAGTGATGCCTAAAGTGATCGCTCACCCCTCGGGACAGATGGCCGGGCAGGAATGGGAGACGGGACACTCATGAAGGCTTGGCCTGGTTTTCAGGGATGGTGCTCTTCCCACAGGTACATTCTCATCGATTGGCTGGTAGAGGTTGCGACCATGAAGGACTTCTCGAGCCTGTGCCTTCACCTGACCGTGGAGTGCGTGGACCGGTACCTGCGGAGGCGGTTGGTGCCCCGGTACAGGCTCCAGCTGCTGGGCATCGCCTGCATGGTCATGTGCACCCGGTAAGAAAGCCCCCAGGCTGGGCCCGCAGACGGAACACAGCATGCTGGCGCTGCCCAGTTCACAGGCTGGCTTTTCAGTGGAACAAGCCTTCAGCACCCCACCTCCTTATGACAGGGATTTTCATTTTAGGGGGTGCCCACGCCAAGTGGTCCTACCCACACGGGGGTGGCAAGGCTGACCCTTGGTGTGTGGGCAGCCGCTCATCCCAACACGCGGCCTCAGGACCCAGAACGTGGCCTCTGTTGGGCAGGCTCAGGCTGGAACCCTCTTCCCCTAGCCCCTGAGGGCAACACAGCGATGAGGGAGGATCACAGGCGGCTGCCCTTGCCAGTCCGGTTCTCAACTCTGCGTCCAGAGACCTGCGTTTCATCAGTGTCATGTGCCCCCCACCCCCAACTCCCCACAGACCCCCTCCAACCACATGGGCAGGATGCGTCCTCAGAGAGGCAGCCTACCCCTGCAGCAGCTCTGACTTTTCAAATCAGACCATTTTAAGTTTTACCTAAATCCACCTTTCCACCCAGTTTTGCCTTTGGACACAATGTGGATGGCAGTTTCCAGCATACATTTTGCATTTTCTTGTTTTCCTAAAGCAGACTTCTCCTACGTGGTCTGCTATCTCCCCTGGGTGGTGCTTTCCAGACCAACATCATTATCTGTAAGGCTTTCGAGGGAGGAGCAGCCTCATTGCACACAGTGGTGTCAACTATGGAGAGACTGATTTGTCTTCTGCACAGTAACCCAGAGGCTTGTGTCACTGGGATGGTTTATCTGTTTCATGACGTCATGAAGGAGGCCCAGGTCCTGACTTGCTCTCTGCTACCTGCCATGACCCCTGAGGCCACCAGGTCCACCTTTGCAGTGAGCGCAGTCATGTGGCCACGACGGGAACTGGGAAGTGGGGTCTCTAGGTGGCTGTGGAAGCAGGGTCCGTGGGCTCAGAGTCGGTGAGCAAATGCCACACGCTGTCCAGCACCTCTCGTGTGCTCTCGGAACCCGGCGTTCCAGGTCTTGTCACCAGAGAGGGCTGAACAGACGGGTCCCCAGCCTCCCTGGATCCAAATGGCGTAGTTATGTCCTTGCAATGAGAGACTGAGGTACTACCAGACCACAGGCTGCTGGCAATGAGATGATAATTGCTTTAAAAGATTTTTAGAAGCCGAGATGCCCCTACATCCATTCTCAAAGCAGCACCTGCCGCTGCTCTGAGCACAGGGCTTTCGCCCGCCCCACTCACATAACATCCCCCAGCACCTGCGGTCCCTACAACTCCTGTCCTCTCTCTTGGCCCAGGCAACAGCAAACACGGGAGCTGCAGAGTCCCCATGACAGAGCAGCCAAGGGCCCGGTCCCAGTCCACCCTTGTGTGGGGAGGTGTCCTCAGCAGGCCGCTGGACTAGCGTGTTCCCTGATAGTTGGAACTGGTGGAGAGTAGAGAACAGCGTGACCACCTGCCTAAGGACAGTCCAGTTCCCATGGCCAGACCCCATGCTGGGTCCAGACCTTCAAACAACCTCTGTCTCTGGTTCTGCTGGCTCATCTGCCTTCTGGGTTAAAGCTGTTTATACTCGCTCCATAGAAGCTGACACAAGGCAGGGTGAACCCTTATCCCTCAGGTCGTTAAGAGGATTGACCGATCATGTCATTCGTGGGTGCGTTTTGCAGAAACACCTGCATGCCTAGCAGGCCAGCAGCTCTCACTGCCACTGATCTGTGACACTAATCCCCCTTCCCTTCCAGCCCCCATGATAGGCTTATCTGACCTTTTCAGTTCCCCTCAGTGGCTAGGGGCAGCAGGGTCCACTCTTTGGACCCCCCCAACCCCATCACTGAAGCCTAAAGTGATCACCCCACTAAGGGGAGTGGGCTCAGTGCTCAGACCCCTTCTTAACACTCCAGGTTCATCAGCAAAGAGATCCTGACGATCCGGGAGGCTGTGTGGCTCACAGACAACACGTACAAATACGAGGACCTGGTGAGGATGATGGGAGAAATCATCTCTGCCTTGGAAGGGAAGATTCGAGTAAGTGACCACTTGCTTTTTCCTTTTGAATCAAAGTTGAGGTCACGTGAGGGCATGGAGGGGCAGAGGGTATCTGCATGGCTTTGAGCTTCCCTGCTCTGGGAAGCCCTCCTGGACCCAGAGGGCGCGAGGCCACAGCTGTTTGGCGTGCACAGCAGTCGGGCCAGATGCTGGGCTGACCACGCCGAGGGTGGTGTTTCTAAGGTCCAGCCTCCCCACCGAGTGGGTGGAGGGGCCCTCTGTGTGCTGAGACCCCACGTCTGCCTCCCCGTTCCCTCTAGGTCCCCACTGTGGTCGATTACAAGGACGTCCTGCTGACGCTGGTCCCCATGGCGCCAAGAACCCAGCACCTGTGCAGCTTCCTCTGTGAGCTCTCCCTGCTGCACACCAGCCTGGCCGCCTATGCCCCGGCCCACCTGGCTGCAGCCGCCCTGCTCCTGGCGAGGCTGACACATGGGCAGAGTAAGGAGCTGGTCCTCCCCACCAGCCACGCAGAACATGGGCTGAGCCAGTGGTCCGGGGGATTCCTGGAGTCAGGAGCCAGTGCTCAAATTCAAGGGGGTTGGAGGGAGAAAAAGAAGTGTGTTCATCTTCTGGAGAAGGAAACACCAGAATGGACTAAAAGCCATTGTCTGGGGGTGAGGTTAGAGACAGTTCTAGCTTAATATTTCCCACATTGTCGACAATGAGCACGCATGCTCTGTACCTGGGGCCTTTTCAACCCTGAGCCCTAGGAAACTCCATCCCAGAACCATCAGGGCTGTGGGGCATGAGTGGGCATCAGAACGGCCCCACTATTCCTGCTTTCCTCCCCAGCACAGCCCTGGACCACTCGGTTATGGGACCTCACTGGGTTCTCCTGTGAAGACCTCATCCCCTGTGTCTTAAGCCTTCATCAAAAGTGGTAAGCGTGGGCTTCCCTGGTGGCACAGTGGTTGAAAGTCCGCCTGCCGATGCAGGGGACACGGGTTCGTGCCCTGGTCCGGGAAGATCCCACATGCCGCGGAGCGGCTGTGCCCGTGAGCCATGGCCGCTGAGCCTGCGTGTCCAGAGCCGCAATGGGAGAGGCCACAACAGTGAGAGGCCCGTGTACCGAAAAAAAAAAAAAAGTGGTAAGCGTGTAAGGAAGCAATTCCCCCCACAACCCCCCGACTGTCCCCCCACACAGAGGATGTGTCCTTAATACCACAAGTCCAGGGGGAATTTGCTCTCACGTGAGGGCTGTCAAGACACTCAGACCTTACCCGCGTGAGCCGCGTATCTCAGGACTGACGTTTAGAAATTCCAGGGCCATGTTGCTTATTTCATACGTTTTTAACATTTGATGTGTGGGCAGCAGCTCCCCCCAACCCAAACCTAATTCCATGGGCAGTGGAACGTAAGAAAAAATGAGACTGTCTCCCTGACCAGCGGTAATTTCAGTCTAGGACAGGTTGGCCTCCAGCTCTGGAGTTGGCAGACCGCAGCCCCGGGCACACACCTTGGCCCTTTCCCTCGCCTCCTGTCTCAGCTTGGCTGGCAGACTCGCTCCTCCCACTCCTCAGTCTCACGTTCACTCCCCACCGCATGCATATCTGCTAAAGCCCCCAGGGACCTCCTCCTTTCTCCGCCAGGCCACACTGCCTCAGAGTCCCCTCCCCCGACACGAGGGTCCGGGTAATTCTGCCTTTCTGCCTGTACCCAGACGCTCCCTGGGAGACTTAACCACTTCCAGGATTCAGAACACATCTAAAAGCCAACCTCTGACCCGAGCCACAGACCCCCCCTGCCAGCTTGTCCACACCAAGCCATTCCTCCTCATAGATTTCATTTGGTGCTTGGTGGACAAGGCCCCGGTCATCCTATCAGAGCCCTCAGGCCAGCCCATTTCTGCTTCTCTGTCCCTGCATCCCAGCGGCTCTCGGGGCCAATGCACTTTCTTCACCTGCCCATGGTCATTGCCCCAGCTGCCTCCTGGATTTCCACAGGGCAGCCTCTGAACACGACACTTCTGCTTACACCTTGGGGATGAGATCAGAACTTGGGCACGAGTCTAGAGATTCCTCTGACCAGCCCCTCTGGCCCATCTGCCACTTCTCCCCCTCCCCGCTAACACGGGGAGCCTGTCAGCACTTCCTGGGTTAGTGTGTGCAGCCCGTTTCTCCTGCAGGGCCCAGACCTCGTCGCTGGTGGACGGCAGCATGGGTGACGGTGGCAGGTCAACACGTGTCTGCCCCCGAGGCTGCTCAGACCAGTGCAGGGTCGGTGCCTCACCAGGCTGCCAAAAGCTGCTGCTTGGCTGCCTTCCTACACCCATCCCCCGCCCCCCACCGAGTTGTTTTGTTTTTTTTTCCCCAATCCAGATAAACTGGAAACATATTTATTTACCAACGAAACTTTTTGTTAAAGTGTACAATTCAACAGGCTCTTGGTATATTCAGAATTGTGCAGCCATCACCACAAACCACAATCTATTCGAGAACATCTTCCCCACCCTCAAAAGAAACCCCGCCCTTGCTACCTATTACCTTCACGTTTCCCCTCCCCACCAGCCCCCAGCAAACACTCATCTATTTCCTGGCTCTTTCTGTTCTGGATGTTTCACCAACATGGAATCGTACAACTTGGGGCCTTTTATGACCAGCCTCTCACCTACATAATGTTTCCACTGTACAAATAGCCCACTGGATGGAGGGACCACATCTTGTTTATTCAGTCGTGCACTGATGGACATTTGGGGTTTTTCTACCTTCCAGCTGTTGCGAATAGTGCCGCTGTGAACATGTGTGTCCAGGTTTCTGTGTGGATATCTGTTCCCCTTTCTCCTGGGGATGCACCTGGGGGTCATAGGTGACTCGAGGAACCGCCAGACTGCACAGCAGCGCTGGGCTTCACTCCCATTGCTGGGCTGGTTTTGAAAATGTCTTGTCCTCTCTCACTTCAGTGAGTGGAGGCTAAAGATGGGAGCTTTTGGGGTGGAGGTGCCAGCACCGTCTGCCCCCCACTGCCCCTCACGTGTCCTTCTGTCGGCAGCTTCCATGACGATGCCCCCAAGGACTACAGGCAGGTCTCTCTCACTGCCGTGAAGCAGCGATTCGAGGACAAGCGATACGAAGAGATCAGCCAGGAAGAGGTGCTGGTGGGTGCTAGGGAGCGGGGGTCCCCATGGGCCCCTTGGGGCTTCGGCCCTCCCTCTGACCCCGGCTTCCCCTCAGGTGCTGAGCTACGGCCAGTTGTGTGCAACTCTAGGGGTGAAACAAGAGAGCCCAGAACCCGCGTCTTTCCTCAGCACAGGGGACATTCACACCTTCCTCAGCTCTCCCTCTGGAAGGAGAACCAAGCGGTGAGTGAACCCTGCGGGCCAGGCCTGGGTTCCCTCGTGACCTGTGCAGCCATCGGGGCTCCTGAGGAGCAGCAGGGAGAGAGCAGATCCTCAGAAAACTGAAGCTGCGGTTGGTAGTCTCCACTGCCTACAGTACCGTCTCCTTTCCCCAGTGTGGCTCTCTGGCTCCAGCCTGGCTCCCTGTGAGGGATGGTGGTCTTGAGCACAGGTTGAGCCCACTCAGGCTCTGGCCCTGCCCCACGCCCGGTGTGAGCCATACGGGACTGCTCTGCTCCACCACATTGTGGCACTCCCTGCACTCCAGCTGTGCCCTCATTGTGTGCATCCCTTTTATCCCTGTCTCTTCCATCTCAGTGTCCCAGCTGTACTGCCTGGAATAACCTCCCCCTCCACCTCACCCACCTAAAGAACTCCTATCCATCCTACAAAGTCCAGATGAGCAGGAACCTCGCCATGGTGCTGGCCCTGTCTCTGCAAATCTGCCCTGAGCTTCTGAGGGCAGTTCCTGGGTGGCTGTGTTGTCCCTGCTCACAGCATGTGGGGGCAGGGTCAGGCAGGTGCCAAGAACCAGACTGGGCCTCCCAACACTGCTGCCTATGACCCGGCTCCCGGCTCTCCCACCGCACAGGAAACGGGAGAACAGCCTCCAGGAGGACAGGGGCAGCTTCGTCACCACGCCGACCGCAGAGCTGTCCAGCCAGGAGGAGACACTGCTGGGCAGCTTCCTGGACTGGAGCCTGGACTACTGCTCCGGCTACGAGGGCGACCAAGAGAGCGAGGGCGAGAAGGAGGGCGATGGTGAGTGCCAGGGCTGGAGACCACCCGGTGCTGCCCCAGAGGGGACAGTGGGCAGGAGGGCCCCCAGCCTGAGCTGCAGGAGAGTGTGTCCGGACACAGGTAGACATGAGAGAGCAGAGCCCCTGGAATACCAGCCCACAGGGAGGATAGGATGTGGGCCCAACCTGCGCCCAGCTCCAGCTGGACCTGTGCTGGTGGAAGGACCTCACCAGGTCAGGGACAGAGAAATAGACCTTTCTAGAAGGTTGTGTGAGATGTGCCCCCTGCTGGGCTCTGTCCCTCAGGCACCCATCTAGGGCAGGCTGCAGGAGGCTCTGTCCCCATGTCTCATCAGCCATCTGCACAGGAAGCCCAGTTCGACAGCTTCTGTTGATTTTCCAACTGCTATTTTTGTGTCCACTCAGGGGATTAACTAAATTATTAGATGGCCAGTTTGTTGTCACTTCCTACTGTCCCCTAAGTCACATTGGGTATTACCCCAAGTTTGAAAGGAGACACTTCACCCCCAATTTCTTACGTAAAGGAAAGGGGACTGTCCAGCGAGGTTCAGGATGTGTGGCCGAGAGCTGGACCCTGGGCTCCCCTGGGTCCTGACCGAGCACGGAGTCACCCTGATGCTCAGGCTATGGCCTGACCTCTCCCCCATCTCCCATAGTGACAGCTCCCAGCGGTGTCCTCGATGTCACTGTGGTCTACCTGAACCCGGAACAGCACTGCTGCCAGGAATCAAGCGATGAGGAGGCCTGCCCGGAGGAGGAGGGGCGTCAGGACACACAGGCGTCAGCACCAGGCAGCCAGACACCTTGGACCCCAGGGCTCGAGCGCTCTCTGTGCAGCAGGAGGGGGGCAGGCAAGGACATAACGACCTCAGGGTACTCCTCTGTCAGCAGCACAAGTCCCACAAACTCCGCAGATGGCTTGGGGGGCCTTGCCCGATCTACCTCAGTACTGTCCCCGGGCAGCGACTTGAACACACAGCCTTGCCACCATCACGCGAGGAAGTCGTGTGTACAGTGTCGTCCCCCAAGCCCCCCGGAGAGCTGTGCTCCCCAGCAACAGGTGAAGAGGAAAAACCTGTCCGCCCACAATGAGGAGGAGGAGGACATGAACTTGGGCTTTTTGAAGCTGTGAGTGTGTCAGTGCGTTTGCTGCAGTGAATGTTGGCTGAAGTGAATGTTTGCTGAGGCAGGGCTGCTGTTGCACTAGCAAGGGGGAGGGGGGCGCTGGAGATGGATCCCTGTAGACCCCTGGTGGCAGTCACACGGAATAGAAAGGAGAACTTGGGGCAGTAAGTTTCTTTCTCTAGGGGAGCCCACTGTGAGCCATCAGAATGTCTAAATCACAACAAAAACTCAGTTCCTTCTCTCTGGAAAGTTTAGCCTCAAAGCAATCATGCCATACTGTGTGAAGCCTATTTCTCTGTCCCCTCCCATGTTTGTCCTGCTTTCTCTGGGAAACTTAAGCCCACGTCCTGAACTTCCCAGCCCCACGGAGCCCCAGGCACCGCGGGAGCTGAGAGCTTTCACAGCTGAGAACATGTGTGACCCAGGTATCCTGGCACAGCTCACCCCCTCCCACATTTATCTGGTTCGGGGTTCCACGGGGAGCCAATAGCTCTGAGCACACCATCCCTGCGCCCACATTGGCCTGGCCTGCCCTGCCCCAGGCAGCCGTTCCTTTCCTCACTGGGTGGTGGGTCCTATCGTGAGGGAACTCTGCCCCGCGGATCGTTTCGGACTGTGTGTGAATACCGGGTGAGTGGGCCCTGACATTTTTGCAGGCCAGGGCCTTGATGTCTTGGTCACAGGCTCTCTTCCTCCCATATTCTCAGCTCATTTTAGAAATCTGCCCCTTCTCCTGTGATGGTTTGTCTGTGTCCCCAACAGATGATGTCCGTATGAGCATCGGAATGTCTGGGCCATTTCTTTCCCTGTCTTTATTTCCATCCTCCATCCCTCTAAGATAAAAAACAAAAGAAAACTTAAAACTAGAAGATATGAGGGCTTCCCTGGTGGCGCAGTGGCTAAGAATCCACCTGCCAATGCAGGGGACACGGGTTCGAGCCCTGGTCCGGGAAGATCTCACGTGCCTCAGAGCAACTAAGCCCGTGTGCCGTAACTACTAAGCCTGCGCTCTAGAATCCCGCGAGTCACAACTACTGAAGCCTGCGCGCCTAGAGCCTGTGCTCCACAGCAAGAGAAGCCACCACATCAAGAAGCCCGCGCACCTCAAGGAAGGGTAGCCCCCGCTCGCCGCAACTAGAGAAAAGCCCGCGCACAGCAACAAAGACCCAGCACAGCCAAAAATAAATAATAAATAAAATAAATTTTTAAAAAAACATTAAATATATAAGGTATTAATTTTTTTTAATTCTCAACATTATTTAGGCTCAACTAAAAAAAAGAAAATTCGATTCAAACCCCTCAGTGCTATCCTGACACTGTATGCAAAACCAATTTTCCCAGAGAGGTTAGCCAGAAAAAAAATTAAATGTCATTTGTAACATCTGAGGTGACCAAGATACAGAAGAGCAAGATTCAGAGGACCTGTT